>NC_091742.1:4436700-4761700 GCF_043380555.1 Nothobranchius furzeri | reverse complement strand
TTTTATCGGTGTTGGAGAAATCTGAAGGTGGTGAGTCATTCTGGCAGATTGTAATTAACACCCTGTCTCATGCAGGTGTTCTGGCGTTGTAAACCTCACACACAGAACATTGTGGATGTAACAAAATAAATCAAGAAATTATTGACCATCTGAGCATTTTAGCATTATTATATTATTATATTAGCACACTGACTGTGGGACAGCATTCTAAACGTGTCAGACTATTAACAGCGCACTGAACATCTGAAGTTCAGAGCACGTCTGTCAGAGGTCAGACGCGTTCCAGCGGAGCCACGGCTCACGGGTGCACATGTGAGCACATCTGGACTGGGCAGAAGTAATTTTACAACATTGGTTTAAATAGCGCCAATAACGAGATGCGGTGACTGGAGCGGCTCATGGTGCTGTGCCGCGCGCACACACACACCCACACACACCCACACACACACACACACACACACACACACACACACACACACACACACACACACACATACTGATTCAACAAGCGCCGTCAGACTGAAGGCAGAAATGAGCGCTGCCGCTTCCGTGATAAAAACTTTTAAGAGGTTTTATAACATTTTTCATTCAAGGTCAAATTAAGATATTAGCTTCTATTCTGGGATATATCTGGCTATACATATAGGGCTATATATATATATATATATATATATATATATATATATATATAGATAGATTTTCTAGATTTATCTAGAAAAACCTATGTATTTTCAACTTTCTCCCTGCTTTTTCCACAAGGTATGGTGGACTGCCCCATTGACTGACATCCATAACGGTCCAATCACAGTGCTCTATCAGCCTAGTGGGTGGGATGTTACCGCAAACCAAGATGGCCATGGCTTCATAGCGGCCCAATAATAGTGCTCTATGTTTGGTGGGCCAGTCACAGCACTCGGTAGATGGGATGTTACAGCAAAAACAAAAATAAATGATAAATTCAAATTCAATTCAAAGATACTTTATTAATCCCACAGGGAAATTAAAGGTGACCCACTTGTATAGCGCCTTTCAGAGTCAGAGGACTCCAAAGTGCTTTACACTACAGTGTATAATTCATCCATTCACACACATTCACACAGTGATAGTAATGAGCTACGATGTAGCCACAGCTGCCCTGGGGGGCACTGACAGAGGCGAGGCTGCCGAGCACAGGCGCCACCGGTCCCTCCGACCAGCACCAGCAGGCAAGGTGGGTTAAGTGTCTTGCTCAAGGACACAACAGCAGAATTCTCCATCTGGAGCCAGGATCAAACCTGCAACTTTCTGATTACTGGACAACCCGCTCAACCCTGTTGCGCTTGTGCTCCCCGATGAAGATGGCAACTGCTTGTTTAAAACATCTTTGGCTTTAACTTTGGACTATTTAGACTTGGACCTTCGAGTTAAAGTTTAAGTTAAGGACCCCTGATTTGAGCAGATAGATGTACTTAAATTTATTCACATTAAGGATGTATTTTCTTCCTGGATGTAGTATAGCAGACTGCCTCGTTGACTGACATCCGTAGTGGTGAGTACATCATGTTGTTTGTAATCCAATTCCACGCAGAGACAGTTTGAAAAGAAACCGTAGATCCCGCCCCATGACTGAGAACTGTCAATGGATTGTGGCCAGGCGATATATTCACATGTATAGGATGACTTGCCTGGCTATGAATTTCATAAATTTTTACATTTATTATGGTCAGTTAAGTGTGGCAGCCATCTTGAATTGGGTTGGTTCAAGAAGATAAGCGGTTGTGGGTGCACGTAGACCTCTCTGTGGTTTTCATCAAATCTGTCTAATGGTACATACGATACATTTGAAATGGGGTTCTGTGTCTATGAGAACCAGAAAACTGCTGGAGGAAACAAGAAAGCACTGAACACCAGTCACCATTTTCTACATCCAAACATCTTTTGTTGTTGGTGATGTCAAATACTGTTTTTCTTTTGGGACTCTGGTAGTTGGTCCTAAAGTTAAAGTGGTAGCAGCTGGCCATTTGTCCTTCTCTGACATTATTGAGTGGAGAATGTCTCACACCAGTGGTGTTCTGTTGCTAAATACGTAAATGTGTAATGAACAGAGGACCCAGGAAAGAGCGGGAGTGCTGCGGTTTGGCAAGACTGACAACTGGATGGTCCAATAGTTGCTTTTGATTTGAGTCATGTGGAGGTTTTTAGACAAATATGAGAGAACCAGTTTATTATTAAATGTTTATTTTTTCTTTCATCTAAACAATAAATTTATAGTTTGGGTTAAGGACAGCACAAAAGACAGTGTTATGTGTAAGGGCAATGCAACCGTTGTTACAGAGGTTTTCTAGCCATAGGCTAATTTATTAATTAACTAAACTATGTTAGAAGGTTGTTAACTCATTTGCTGTCATTGTTGACTAAAGTCATCATTTTAATCCAACCGCTCACTGCTATTGACGACTAAGGTTGTTAATTGCATTTTTTAACTGGGAACAAGCCCTTGCACTGTGAGAATAAATATCACAGCTCTAAAGCTGATCTTTAATCGCAAGGAAGCAGAAAACCCATGAATTAGGAGATCGTTTTGGGCCGCTGCTGTGAAAAAAAAGCAAGGCGTGAACTGGAAAAGTTCTGCAGCTCATAATTCAACAACGCATTATGAAAGAATGGATAACGCATCCTGATGTAAGAAGCGACTACTCTTTCTTTTGGTATTTTTGGCATTTACACGATCATAGAGAACAAAGTTCGGTGACTCTTCCAAAAAACAGTAAAAATGCTCAAAAACGCTGGCAGCCAGGGGCTTTTCTGATCAGGAAATGACTGGCAATGATTGAGTTAAGAGGCAACAAAATAAAAATTTAAGATAATTTGTTTTCCAAATTTGCTATACCAGCTTTAATGCACTTCACGTCCTTGATATTTTGCAACTGATTCCAGATAGGAGTGGTGCATAAAGGTTTGTGTGTGAGAGACACGTCAATTAAGCTTCTTTCTTTTTCTTTTTTAACAAGCTTTATAACTGGCTGCATGGTAAAATAGTTGGTAGCACTATTGCCTCATAGAAAAAAGGTTGCAGGATTGGATCCCAGCTTTGTGGAGTTAGCAGTTTTTGCTCATGCACGTACATGGGTTTTCTAGCAAACGGTACTCCAGCTTCCTCCCCACAGATCAAAAACTTACATTTCGGATAATTTAGATGAGCAATCTGTCCAGGGGGTTTCTGTAGAAACTGATGCCATAAATGTTTATAAAGACAAGGGGCAGACCAAGGGGTCCATTTGATCTGAATTTATTGAAGCCTGATTGAAGCCAATAATTAAGGCTTGGCAAAAAGTGCAGTTCCACCCTCATCCGCTAAGGGCTAGCACCAAAACAGAGCAAATTCCCACTGACTCCCATGTTAAAAATGCTAATTTCAGAGCAGAATTAAAAATGTTCACAGCTTGATTCAAAAAAACAGTTTAGGTTTAATAGATCCAGTTTGCATTCATGACAACTCTGAGGGAGGTAAATTCTTTTTTAACTCTTGTGTTTAGGTGTTATGAAATGCTTAAAAATCTGAGTACTTAATGAGCATCAGAGCTAGTTCTGGGAGCTAGCTCCGGGAAAAGTCCTCAGCCTGGGCCTCACGTCAGGTTAATAGATGTTCGGCCATTTCAACTCTCTGAACTTTAGCTGTGGCCTCTGTGTGTTTGTTTGGATGTTAATCATGGGATTAGTTGGACACAGAGGGGTAGCTGTGGTTACTGACTGCACTAACAGACCATCCAAGCAGTTCCTGTTTCTTTTTGTCAGTAAGTAAAATTATATTTCTGTGCTTTATTTTGCTGGTTGAATAAGGGGGAAATGCTAAGGTGGGTTGAAATATAACTTGTTGGTGTGGCTGCTGGGTAACAAAACTAGAGCTACATATCTGACCCATGATAGCAGAGGTTATCGGGTGGACCGTGGTGGACCAGCAAAGCCCGATATTCTGATCTTACCTAATATTGATTTTGTTATTAAGCAGGACAAAGGTGCCTTCACTTTGGGGTCACTCTACTGCGTTTTTCTTGCTAAAAATGCCCGGAAAAACTCTGTTAGCTTTGGGTTAGCATGTAGCTAATGTCCCGCTGATCTCCTACCATAGAGCATGAGCTGTTGTAAAAGGCCACGGCACCTGGCTACAATGGCAGTATTCTGAGGCTCTGCTTATAGTTGAACAGTCCCAGTCCATATTGGATGTTATCAGGCGACTAGCATGACTACAGCCTCTCATGGAAGCCAGGTGGCCCGGCAGGTTGGCTACCCCGGAGTCCCTTCTTAGCTTCTTGGGTCAGCTAAGTTAGCTAGTAGCTACATTGGTTCATTTGTTCCAACCCTGTTCAAACCGTAAAAGCCCCACCCTCAACTCCACCTCTTTTCCCATTATTGGACTGTCTAGGTGTGACGAGATGTCACACAGCCAAAACGTCAGTTGAGGGAACCTCCCATTTGGCTATCATTCTGCCCCCCACAGAGCAATGGGCAGGGTATGTCCATCCTTTTTATATGTCGATGAGGTAGACCGATATATCGGGGGAGGTGATTAAAGAATGAAAGCCAGGTGAGCTGTTGAGCAGATGTGGAACAAGTGTATGAGGCTAAATAACTGAGGAGCTGAAGCACATGAACCAAGGCAATGGGTGGAAACTGAAAACAAACACATCATAAGGAATCACCTAAAGAAATCTTGATAAGAACAGAAAACTCAAACTTAAATTTTTAATTTTCAGAAGGATCAAAAGTGATAAACAATGTGGAGTAAGAGTGATGCTAAAGACATTTCATTAGAAACTGTACATACGACCTTTGAATTCACTCGATCCTTTGCTTTTAATGACTTCAAACTGAAGAAAAGACTCTGATGATGTTAAACTTGGACTAAAGCACAGTCTGATATGAATAGTCAATCATTGGACTATTCATTCTCCGGAGGGGGTTCGAATAAAGGCCTGTTACCGGCTTAGCCAATAAACTTATTCAAGTCAGTTTCAACACAGCGCGGCGTGTTCCAGCATAATCTGTCCGGGAGGTTGTGACCTCCACATCCCCTGCCTGTGGAATAAAGAGGACCTCAGGTCAGGATGACAGGAGAAGTCTTCTAAGGAGTTCATGTTACCACATGTCATAATAACAAGAAGCTACTGTTCCCCCGCCAGGCTCCTTCCCCCTTTGTCTTGGAGGGGCTCAGGACAGGGGCAGACAGGACACGCTGGCAGAGCTGAAACAGAATATTATCATCGGGGGAATCTTGTTTCATGTTACTGTGCACCCGGCGAGCAGGACGGCTCTTTGCCACTTCTCCCGACAGGAACGATTCGACAACTCGGACACAAGTTTCAAACCCGAACCTCATCAAATCTTTACCTTTCAGCTCCCCCGCTCGAGCTGCAATGCATTTTCTTCAAACGGTTTACAAACTTTTTGCTTACAGACGAGTCTTGACCGTTTAGCTCCCCCCTCGCTCACCCTACATGGCGACTGAGAGGTCAATATCTCACTTTACCGCCTGCTACACTTTCCTCTGTCACTCACAACTCCCACTCCATTCAAACGGCAAGTTAGCCCAACAAAGGAGACCGCGGGGGAGCTGCCTGAGCCTTCCGCTTACAAACACACACACGCAACACGTCCACGCGCACACTTACACACACACACACACACACACAACACGGACAGTGTGTGCCTCAGCGTTGCTTGGAACTTGACGGGCGCTTTGTGCTCATCCGTCAGCCAGCCCCTGGGTCCTGAAGATACCTTCAGTCAGCGAGCCCGGTTCCCTGAAAGGAGGGATTCACACGGCTCTGAAATATTGATGCCAAAAGGGCACCTGGAGTACACCGACCTTTTGACCTCTCTTTGGCTTCTTAGAGGAGTACAGAATGCAAAGGAGGAGTGAGAGATGTGGTCTGACAAAAAGAGAGAGAAAAATTTGTTTTCCGGAAGTTTGTTTTATCGTGATGAGCAGGACTTTGTCAAAAAGTTAAAATATTCATTTTTAAACTGAAAAATCTTAAAAACGCAGTAGAGGACAGATAGCATGGGGTTAGTCTTTGACTCTGTAGGACAGAGAAACAGAGTGATGAGAGAAAAAGATGGAAAGAGAGACGAACAGGTCAGAAGTTTGACATTCCTGTGGGCGATGTGTGTCTCGTCAGTTAACGCGTTTGGATTCTTTTAACGGGAGTCGATACCCCCTTCCGCTTCCTAAGCACTCACTGTGAGCTGAGCCTGGGTAATACCATTGAACGGGGACAATGGGACCTCTTAAAAGGCAGCTTTTAACTGGCCGTGTGCTCGTGGATATCAATAAAGCTGATAGTTTTCCATGTAAGGAGATCAAACACAGAGACACTGAGAGAATTCAGAGCGAAGAAGCAGAGAGATTAAATGACTAGAGGGAATTTGTTTTAAAGGCACAAACTGTGTTTCTGTTTTGCTGTTGTAAAACATACAGGCGCTCTCTTTCTGGACGTGCTTTTTTCTTTCTCTCCCCTCTTCTTTCTCTTTGCTCAGACACACATGCTCCAGCGTACGCTCTTCAAGTTTAAAGCGCACGATTCAAAGGCGCTCCTGTGCCTGTATCACTGCTTCAGACAAAAGGGGCCAGCTCTTCAGAGATAGAGGGGACATCTGAAGCAGAGACAGAAGGGGGAGACGGGAGCAGAAAAAATTAAAGAGAGAGAACGAGGAGGGTGAGAATGGTTGGCGAGACACAGGAGGGAGCCAGAGAAGGAGAGAGTGGGAGAAACAAGAGGAGGAAGAGAAGGAGGGGTGCACGCTTTCAACTGCCTTTTGTGGGCCTCTCTGCAGATGTCACCAGCTGTTCCCCTGCACGGAGGGTTCCAGAGCGTGGAACATCGCCTCCGGCCCCGTCCTCGGCCACCTTTCAAGTGTCAATCAGACAGGAGGGGTTGGAGGGGTGAGTGAGGGGTGGAGGACCGGCTGAGGGATGCAGGAGAAAGGGGGAGTTCGATGGAAGAGAGGCAAAGGGGGCCATCACACCAAGCTTTGGTCACTGTCCTGAGAACATTGCCAGCGATTTGCCATTGATTTAGCCCCCTCCCTCACCAACAACCCGCTCAATAACAGAGAGGATGGAGCCAGGCGTGTGCGGCGTGCAGACAAAAGAGGCCCGTGGGCAAGGTTAGCTGGAGATCACACGGCTGCTAGGCTACTGCTTACACAGGGCTACTGCTAGCCACAATGTTAGTGATTAGCGATAGCTGATGTCCCCCCCCCCCCACCCCCACCCCCCGAGCCCCCCCAAACCTCCCCATGAGCAATCCTTGGTTCAACATAAGCACAGCCGAGAGGGTGACCTACCATTAGCCAAATGTGTGTGTTTTGGTAAGAAGGAAGGAGACTTGGTGGTGGGAGCAAGAAAAGTTGTCACCACGAATGACCAAGCAAACATAAAAGAGGCTGACATGTAATGTGATCGACACTGGGACAAACAGTGTCTAACAAGGATGAGGAGGTGTGCTTAACACCGCTTAACCTTGGAGCGTCTAGTCAGTTGACATAACTCTGAGACACTTTTATTGATGACATCAATATCTACTGTACCATGCTCCGTACGTAACCTTCTGATCCAGCCATGGATGATGGCACTGAAACCTGCAGCTCTGAGCCATTCAATCACCCAGACAGGGTCAGTCGTAGAATCCTGCAGACAGGAACCCGAGCGATTCTTCCCCTGTTTACACTGGCACACAAGTGGAAAAAATGGCATTCCTGTCACATTTATGTGATGTAAGTCAAAGCCTGACAAAACACACCAATTCCCTTCTTTTACTGGCAACCTAAAGTGAGAGTCACAGACTCTCGGTGTATCTTATCAGTGAGCATAAGTAGGCCTATTATACACACTATTGCTGCTGCCCTGCTGATAACCTCTGCACCGAGGCAGTAAAACAAAGGCCTTTGAAGAAGAGCGGAACCGGTGGTTTTCGTGTGATTTATGTTCTTTAAAAAATTAGATGGCCGGCTCAAAGGTCGCAGACCATGGTTGGCCTGGATGTTTCCTGTCACTTCTTCACATGTCCAAGTATGCATAGCATTTGACATGCCCATGCACAAACATGCAACAAGTAAAAGTTGAATGGTGTCAAAGAAGAGTAGGAAAACACCGTGGGATTGGAATCAGTTATATTTAGAAAAGAAATCCAAAGATCTGTTGCATTGTTGTGTCTAAAAACTCCAGACTGACCGTCTGGCTCTGAAAGCTGCTGTGTGAATGGAAGGAAACAGTTTTTTTATAGAACAACTTTTTATTTAATTGTATGTCTTAGTGAATTTTTGATGAATTGTGATCATTTTATTGAGCATTGGTGTAATCACAGATAGATCAATACCTGTTCTTATATGCCTTACATCAAAAATACATTTTTGATTCTAGATGTAGTCCAAGGACCCTTTCACGAGTGCCTTCTCAGGAGCTCGGCTCAGCTCTAGTCTACACAGTCCGAGTGGTTTTTCATTACCGTTGAGAAACATCTCATTGGCAGCCTCCAAAAAGCCCCAAAAACGCTGAAGGCATCGAGGTGAAACGTTCTGAGCAAGTAATGACTTCACCGTATTTCCAATCAGTAACCAACAGTCCTCTGACATGTTTTGGCTCGACTAGCTATGCTTAGAACCACATCAAAGCAGAAACAAAAAGGTGGGTCAATCACAGACAATGCTAGTGGAGAAGCCCTGGAATCACACTGAACCAAGTCGAGTAGCACTAAGTAGGTGCTGGTGGAAAAGAGCCATTAGCTTAGGGATTCTCTTCTGGCACTCACAGAGCACAGTCGCTTCTGCTTTGCTCCCTTATCTTTTTCCCAAGGCTCTTTTTGTCCCATCTGCCTACAGAGCGCTTCTCTGCATTTCCTCTGGAAATCACTATTTTTCAGAAATGGATTTAATTAATTGGTCATTCAAGATTTTTTCTACGATGAGAACGGAGGAGGGGGCTCGCGCTTGCCCTCACGGGACACACGCAGCGGGATACATGTTCGATTCCTGGAAGAAGTGGAATGTCATCTGTCTCTCTCAGCTGTCCATTGAGGACGTTGAAGATGTGTGGATATTTGGCCTGATGATCACTGGATTTCTTCTGATTGGAGTGGGAGGATATCTAGTTTTCTGAAAAATTGGGATGACGGGAGCGATTGGAGGGCGACCCGCAACCATGGACGGCACCGTCCGGGCGGAGACCTCACAGACTGGGACGTTACTCGAGGTGAATCGCAAGCTGGACAATGTCTTAGCTGCATTACCGGTGTTAGTGCGCAAAATGGATGTCATCTCGGAGAGGGTCACCGGACGGTGTGGAGATGTTTAATCACCGAATTGGCTTCACTGGAGGACTTGAATGATCAATACAGACTTTAAGGCAGAGAGGAAAATTATATCTGCCTGACCCAAACAAAGTTCTGTTATCCAATCTGACGCCATAAGCAGCCTTGGAGTTGTATGCAAAAACCCCCACGATGGAAAGAATGCAGACAAATGCATCTCTGCATCGAGGTCATCAAGACGGAGGCACTCACTGTGCTCTGTGCTTTCCCATGACCTCCCACCTGTGGATTCAGTTGGCCGAGCGCCACACAGGCTGCTCCCGCTGAGGAAACCTGGGTCCCAGACCCCCCCCCCCCCCCCCCCCCCCGGGTCTCATGTTGTGAACTGTGACGTTCGTGCTTATATGTTGGGTGTTTTTTTGCATAGTAGAGCTACACCCTGCCGGTGTAACTCTGTTAATGCCTTTTTCTCCCTCCCCGAACTCTCCTCGTGTTATCCCCTCTTCATCTATTGAAATGAGCGCCGTTATGGCTGCTCTCGTGGTCTGCCTGTATCTGTCCTGTCTATATGTGTGTGTGTGTAATCTTGGTCAGGCTGTACTGTGGAGTCAAGTTCCTATGCTCTGGTTCGCTGGAGCGCTGGCAATAAAATTCTCTCTGATTCTCTGATTCTCTGAGCTGAGCCAGTGTTTCAATGTCTAGAGTTGTTAATGACAAATTGACATTAAAATTCAAATTCAAATTCAAAAATACTTTATTAATCCCAGAGGAAAATTCAATTGTTTCAGTACACACAATTCTGAGATCAGACATACGTACATAGACACATGACAAGAATTGGTGACTGTGGTCATTCGCAACACGAGTCGCGCTACCGTAATAGATCAAGAGTTTATATGAGGATAGAGTCAGGGGGCGGGGAAAAAGGCACTTCAGAGTTACCCCTGACAGAGAGGATAGCTTTGCTATGCAAAAAAACACCTCAGACAGAAATGCACACAGACTTCAGACATTACACAACATAAGTGTCCACTAGGTGGGGAGGTAGGGTTGGAACTCTCCTTACTTCAGTGCCTGCAGCCGCATGGAGCAGCGCTCATCACCTCCGTTTGGACAGGGGAGGGAGATAATGGGTTAGAGGGTGCATTGACTCCTAGATACTGTTCCACGGCCTTCACCGGTCACACTCCCGCCCAGGCTGGGATAGGGAGAAAGGGTTTCCATAGCGACAGCAACATTCCACATTTCTTCTGAGGGGGAGTTTTCACTTCAGCCTCACAGGCTCCAAGGGCACCAGATTCAGATAAGAAAGGTTTTGGGGACAGACAGAGATAATTTCCTTTCTGCCTTGGAGTTCTGTTGGTCTTCAACCCGTCCAGGTCCAATAATGGCATTATCAAACTATTCCAATCCGCGCTGATCCGTCAACTCTGTCCTTGATGGAATCCACCTTCTGTGCCAGAGCCTGAATCTCAGCCAAAGTTCCAAGCGTATGAGTCATCTCGACAATTATCAGAGTCTGTGAGTTTACAGCACGATGCATTCCATCCCTGAGCTCCGGGATTGAGCCAATATTCCTCGAAAGCTCGTTAATTTTCCGGTAAGCCAGGTACCCGCTCAGGCCAAACAGCAGGAATCCCTACATCAAAATGACGAATATCCAAACATCTTCAGAATCTCTACAGACAGTTGAGAGAGGCAGATCACGTTCCACTGTTTCCAGGAGTCCATGATATACCCAGCTGGCTCTGTCCCAGAGGGGCATCTGGGAGCCCCTTCTCCCGTTCTCATTGTTGAAAAGCTTTTGCCCAGGTTCGGGGGCCTCAGGTAGACCTTGGCTCCTCTGCCGTTATATCACAGAGGAGGGGGAGGTCCAGGAGGGGGAGGACCCAACCTTACCTGGATGTCCCATGTCTTATATATTCTCGAAGTTGTGCAAATGCAGGGATGGGCATAGATATTCTGCTGGGGTGGGGCTGGGTTGGTGCCCTCGGACTCCGTAAGGCTCTGTAATGCTGCTGCTTTGGGCCCTGGCAGGATGGGCTGGGGTCTCCATGCCCTGGGTGGCAGTTTGACAACAGAGGTGCCTATAGAGCTCCGGACCCCACGTGACTCTCAGTTAGTGGACGCCATTTTGGCATGCAAAAAAGGTAAACAAACACGGATGTAACCATGAACATGAACGGGATCCGCTTGGATTTTACTTCGTCGGAGTTTACTTCACACTTTAAAACAGAAGAAATTGTTTTATATAGTCAGAAATTAAATAGACTAAACATCTCCGACCCTTACCGTGCCCCTGGGATACTTTTTAAAAACGCCAGAAGCTGTCGGAGCGGGCTTCTTACCGGCACAACACCGGACCTGACCGGGGAACCCCTTGGGATTCCCCCGGCCGGAGGAGCTGGGGAGAAGGTCTGGGACTCTCGACTCTACTGCCCGCTCCGACGCCAGAAGCTGTCGGAGCAGACTTCTTACCGGCACAACACCGGACCTGACCGGGGAACCCCTTGGGATTTACCCGGAGGAGCTGGCTCCGGTGGCTGGGGAGAGGGAAGTCACGCTACTGCCCTTGCAACCCGACTCTGGATACGCGGATGAAAATGGATGGATGGACGGACAAATAACAGATTTACACGTAAGCAGTCTCGGTGAGACAGATAATAGCAATCCAAAGTGCTTTTTATGTGTGATCTGACAATTGATCAACCATTGCTTAAACATTAAATACAGCTTAGCCGGTTAATTGCTGTGATCATAAAACACGGAAACGGAAGTTACGGTGTAACTATGGTTCTGTGAGTTCCTGGATGACTGCCAGTCACAGGGGTCACTCGGAACTTCTCGGGCGAGAAGATCCCGGGAGACCCGGCGCGTAATTTATAGACTCGCGACCAGGTGCGCTACGTGTCACGTGCGTGACTTTGTTTACATTAGTACTCGACCTGCGCAGAGCGCGAGGAGATACATCCACTCTGTTTACTGCCACTGGCAGTCAGGAGGGAACGAAACAGAACGGCAGCACGCAGAACTCACGAGGCAACGTTTTACGTGACGTTTACTTGCTGCTATGAGTAATAAGACAGACAAAGCCACGCCAAAATAAGTTTAGGAAGTCCACTAAGAATCGTAATAAAAGCATTTAAAATAAATACCATACACAGTTGAGGAAACTTTGGTTTAAGTACCTGATATGAAGCGGTCGCTGCATAAGCAAAAACCTTTACTCTCGGGATCCCACAGTTTCATTTTAGCCCGGTCACTAGTGCGTTTTATTACAATGATCCAAAGTTTGCGGCGCTCCGGATCTTGGGGAATCCTGTAGATGGCTCATTCCTTATGTCGTCCGCGTCTGTTCTGCATCCTGGGGCACAACAGGAATCTACCATATTTCCTGTCTGATTGAGTTTTCTGACAATCACAAATAGTCCAGCTGCCGGCTTCTGCATGCCAATATGGCGCCGTTTCGATTTGAACTGTTGCATGCCGGGAGAAGTGACGTCAACTCCCGGAGCTCTATTGGGGCCAGTAGGGGAGCTGGCTCCCTGGAGGGCTAAGCCCAACCAGCCATTCCTCCCCATCCCCGCATATTTCTCTCCTCCTGCTCCCTCACATCATCACCCCCCCCCCCCCCCCACCCCCCCCGGCTCTTTGTCCTAACCTTAAAGACATTTAATAGTTAACAATATCGAGAACAATAATAAAGGGGCACTTTAATTGTTAATGCTTATTAATGCACTAAGTGACATTATTGAAGGGACCCTTATTGTAAAATGTTACCAAAAAGTCTCAATAAAATCCTTTTAACTTTTCTTTAACAAAATTAACTTTTGTGGCCGGCATGATCTTTCAGCCTTAAGTATCTCTCTAGCTTCACCCGCTAACGTCACCTCTAAAGCTGATGAGCTTCTGACGTTTGTGGTAGCAAGCTGTTCCAAAACATTTTAGCCAAAAGTTAATTTTATACAACATGTCAAACACATTTGTTTTGGGTTTGCACATTTTAAATCCAAAAATGATCCTGTCGAGTGGAGAGAGGACCTCTCTTTAAACAAAAGACAAAAAACAGAAACCTGCAGCCAAATCGTTTGTCATAAATGTATCAAAACAACTAAAAGGCCAGCACTTTTACCACGGGGTAATATCCTTGAGCAATAATCATCCCAGTAATAAATCATAAAAACACAACCATTGCTTTAGTTCAACACTCCACTTCACCCCTCCTTAAGCTCCCTCTTCTTTCCTGCTGTGCTAATACTTTGCAACCTCCCCAGCTACAAACTGTTTTTAAAAAGTCATAAATCAAATGAATGACCTTAGCTATCCTGCCACACGCTGACCCCTCCACTCCTCACCCCTCCCACCATCCCGTGTCCCCCTCCTGCCAGACCCTTTTATCCTCCTCGACCTTCTCCCCATCAGAGTTCATCTAACGCGTCAGAAATCAAGAGGAACTTCCTCAATATTTCCTCATCATCCACCCTCCATCTCCCGGATTCAAAGCCACCTATGACCCAAGCCCGAGCCTGCCTCTAAGTCTGAGGTCACAGGGTCACTGCGAGTTCTTGCGTCTGACGGGCTGATTGTGTCTTTGTCTCACCCGGTCTGATGTTCTTGCTAACTTTAGGAGCTGTGCTTTCTTGCTCGTGGAGGTGGCCCTGTGGTCACAGAGTCCCGTGTTTTTCAGAACTGAAAAATAGCAGGAAACGTATATCTGTCATTGTCCATTCAGGAGATCACCTGTAAGGAAACGAAGCGGCCAGCAAGTGCTGACACAATCATCCCTGCGCCTAGCAACACATCCTGGTTCCGGCCCAGACGCGAGGGACTGTACAGTACGTCTGAGCCGCTCCACTTCCTGCTCCACCGGGCAGGGGGGAGACGGGGTGAGGGATGGGCAACAAGTTATCACAGAAAAAAAGAGAACTCTGAAGGGGGAAAATGAGTGTTTCTGGTGCTAGATGCTCAAATAGATGGTTGCATGTGATCAAATTAATCAGAAAAAAAATTCTGTGGAAAAATAGAAAGAAGAGGCTATCATTTAATGTTATTGTTTAAATATAAAGCAATAGCTTCTTCCAAAATAACAAATCAGTATAATAACTTTTTAAAACTGAACGTGGCGCTAAAAGACAACCGAGTTATTTGTTGCCTCCTGGCAGAATCCGTGCTACTGAGTGACCCTCTTCTATCACGCTTGTTTTTGAGTCGACTGATGGTTTTTCTTAATCCTGACTCAGCAAACGAACGCTGTTTGATCCTCGCTGTTGTTGTGATGTCGTGTTCCTCCCATTACAAAGGACTACCAGGAAACGATGGTCCCTGGAGGACTGAGAAAGAGACCCTGTTTATCCTGAGCAGAACCCGTGCTCGTAACTCTGACCCAGCCTTGCACCTGGCCCATTTGACATGCCAAGAACACACACTGTGGTGGCCTGCCCAAACCACACACACACATATAAACCATGACATCAAAATATGTGACAAGGTTAGAGCTTCCTGATATTATTTATATTTACTTTTAACATCACAAAGTATCTTACTCTTCACTTTTATGTAGTGGAACCAGTTGAGAAAACCTGGTTAAAGGTGTGGAAAACTGAAAAAAACATTTTTTTTCAATGATTATTTCTGATTATAATCAGTCACTCTGAGATTTTCATGCAGGCTGAACATGAAAATAGTCTCCTACACCTATCTCCTGCATTAGCTTCTGAAAATACACGGATTTGAAAAGCCTGACAGACCTACGTCACACTGTCACTTAACATTCATGGATTGACCCATCTTGACTCACAATGGGGAAGGTTGTTGTGTTATCGTCCAGGAAACAGCAGTGAATGTTTGCTAGCAGAAGCTAACTGTTAGCATTAGCAACTCATCCACATGGCAGAAACTCCTCCAGAGTTGTGTTATTTGTGGAGAAAAAACATCAATGTTGCAAAGTAAACAGAGCCAGTGGCAGGGTCGCATTGCTGTTAGCCAATCCAAGGCAAGATGTCCAAATATCAGGAAATAAGACTCCAAAATCCTCTGTCTGCTGCAGCAAACTTGTCCATGCTGATCCAGGCGCTTCTGGGATTTTTCACCCCAAGTATGACTTGCAAGGCATTCATTCCTACCAGAGACCACTGCAAATGTATCGATTAAATGAGTGTTCAACACCTTTATGAAAATTCAATGTTTTTTTCTCACAGTGCAGTTAAGGTGTTCAAGAAGACCCGAATCATTAGAATCAGTCTCATAAAGCGTCCGTTTACCTGCTAAACCCAAAACATCTTCCCCATTGGCATAAAAGCAATCATTTCTGCAGTTTAAAGAGGCCATTTTTATCTGAACTTGATTCAAGCCAAGAGAGCTTTTTATAAGTGCATGCTCTCACCCAGGAAACATACAGCACATTACACTCTTTCTAAAAATAATCGGGCAGAAACCACCAAACATGTTGAATCCTGTCCAGTTTGGCAGCGGGGGGTTGTATTGTGCGGTTGGTGGACAAAAAAAAAAAAAGAAAAGAAAAGTACTCTGACGTTGTCTTTTTGTGCCTGTGAGGAGTCACATTCCAGGCTGGTAGAATCAAAGCCCTGCTGAGAACTCAACAGTCGTTTTAGTCTTCTTTAGAGCTAAAAGAAGTGTGAGGGCGTAGCTGCACTTCTTTCATGCTCCTTTTATATTTCTTTCTCCTTTCTTTGTGGAACTCAAGTTCACTTACTTCATTCCTCCTCTCCACAGCATCTCAAACTCCTCTCCTGCTTCGTTTAAACCTCTTATTCTCACCTCTGAACCAAAGCAGAAGTGAGGGGGAATAATAGATCTATAAAGTCTGTTTTTTGCTTCTCTTGTGGCCACAATTGTGCACCCCTCTCATGTCTCTGTGGTGAGTTGGCTGCCAGCTCTGGAGGAGCTTTATTGTTTGTGTGAGCAGCACCTGTCGCTGCAGAGAAGGGCGGCGAAGAGAAGGACACCCTCAGCAGGCCGGCAGACATGTGTGAGAAGGCTTCTTTGCACGTGCATGTTCATGAGTTATTCCTTTACATATTAGGGTAGCGTGTGCGTGTCACTGAAGCTGTGTGTGCGTTTGTGAGAGAGAGGGGAATCCACTGAGTAAAGGCAGTCAAACAGCTGAGAGTCAGAAGGCTTTCATCAGGCCCAGTGGCACCTGGACACAAGCATGCGTGTTTGCAGTCCCTCACACACACACACACACACACACACACACACACACACACACACACACACACACACATGTCCACCATGCAGACGTTGTCCTGCTAAAGGATGCTGAGCAGCAACACACACACACACACATTTACACATGCATGACCAGCGGTTAGCCCACCTGTTGCTCCGCCTCAGTGAACAAGAAGATTTGGATGAAGACGTGCAACAAAAGTGCAGAAACGTCCATCCATCCATTTTCTGAACCCGCTTTGTCCACGCAGGGTCGCGGGGGGCTGGTACCTATCTCCAGCTGTCAATGGGCAATCAGGCGGGGTACACCCTGGACAGAGAGCCAGTCCATCGCAGGGCAACACAGAGACACACAGGACAAACAATCACACACACACACACACACACACACACACACACACACACACACACACACACACACACACACACACACACACACACACACACACACACACACACACACACACACACACACACACACACCTAAGGACAATTTGGACAGACCAATTAACCTAACAGTCATGTTTTTGGACTGTGGGAGGAAGCCGGAGCACCCGGAGAGAACCCACGCATGCACAGGGAGAACATGCAAACTCCATGCAGAAAGATCCCAGGCCGGGAAGTGAACCCAGGACCTTCTTGCTGCAAGGCAACGGCTCTAACCACTGTGCAGCCTAAGTGCAGAAACGTGTCACTTAAAAAGCCTTATTAATAAATTTGCATTAGTTGTGTCATGTTCAATCTACTGAAATAAACTGGAAAACACTACATATCTGGGTTACATTCATTAGTTGTATCTTTATTAAACAAATAAAAACATTCTACTATGTCACATGATCTAAAATAATCAACAACTGGTCGATTTTTCTGATTGTTTCAAGTTTAATAATGAAGTTATAATAAAAGCTAAACTGTTCTTTTTCTAGATGTATTTGTTTTGAAGGTGAAACTTTATTAAAAAAATGAAGCTAAAAATAAAACAGCTAGTTTACACTTAGTTTAGGGATCTCGTTGTGTTTTGATTTAATATTTATGAATACATCCTGCTGCATCCTGCAGTACGTGCTTCATACAATCATTCGTTCTGTGGTGAGAAAGTTTGTCTAGAAGTGTTCTTGCTTCAACTTGTTAATATCATTAGTAAAATCTGGTTTGGAGGGTTAAACGTAATCTTGCTGTCCAAATAAATAAATAAATGGGGATTATCTTCTTGCTGAAAGGTAGATGATTTTGTAAACGTTTGTGTTTAGTTAAATCTCACCTGAAATAACAATCAAGGGTCATTTTTACTAAGTAATTTGAGTAAAACTGATACAATTTGGTGAAAAAGCCACAACAGCATTAGATCACATCTTTTTTGACGAGGTCTAGGTGCTTGGTTGCAACGTGTCCAACCACCACACAAAGCAAGGTTTTGCACCGTTTCTTAAAAACTACATAAAAGGTGTTTTAATCACTAAATCTTACTTATGAAAAGTAAAACAATCGCACCTTAAAACACCAAGAAGTAGAATTTATTTTTATAGGGTTTAGTGTCTTTTCTATAATGACGCAAGTGATGACATTTAGAACAAAGATAAAACAGGATGTGAGTTTTTTCTCAACAATCTGGCTCTTTTTTCTCATTTTCCTAAACTTGTCGACATTTTCAGTCATTCCTGAATGTTGGATGCAAATTTTTTATTATGTTTTTCTATCTAGACCTTTTGTTAAAACCCTTGTCCATCTCTAATGACTCTGATGTATGCAGAAGCACCCGTCCTCCATACACTCCTCCCCCAGTAACCTACATCTTTATCTAAAGAAAGGCATGTTTGAGATTATCATACTAATGCAAAAACCATTGTTTACCAAACCACTTTCCTCCTCCTCCTCCCACCTCCTCTCTCATCTCCATGTGGACCTCCTAAATGTGCATTTGCAGCCCCCAAGTCCTTCATCCAGCCATTATCTCCTCTTATCTCTTTCTAAGTCCCTGTCGCCCCTGACCAGAGAATGGCCTAATATTGTTGCTCAGGAGGAGTTAAGATGCTCTCAGCTGTACTGAAACACTCCCAGCAGATGTTTCGCCATTTGAGCACTTTTGATCGCCTTCGCTTGCTTCCTTTGAGGGGAGAAAGGGAGGGAGGGAGACAGCTAGAGCAGAGATGGATGGAGGGAAGGAGGTTTTTAACATTAGAAGGCCAACAGCTGGTTGCTTCTCCCTCCCCGGGTGCATTAACCTCTTTGGCGCTCTTGCAGCCAGGCTACTACAAGAAGCCTCTCAGCATCTGGAGCTTAAGTAGGGCAAAAGTGTCACCACAGCCACGGCGAGGGGACAGTAAATCCTACAAACAGTCTGTAAGATGAGAGAGCAGGTCATGCCACCACAAATACAGCAAGCTGCAGAACGTCTTAGCCGGTAATGGCCTTCACTTTGGATGTAAATGGCCCGCACTTGTATAGCGCCTCTCAGAGTAAGGACTCCAAAGCGCTTTACACTACAGTGTATCATTCATCCATTCACACACTGATGGTGATGAGCTACAATGTAGTTACAGCTGCCCTGGGGCGCACTGACAGAGGTGAGGCTGCCGAGCACAGGCGCCACCGGTCCCTCCGACCACCACCAATAGGCAAGGTGGGTTAAGTAAGTATCTTGCCCAAGGACACAACAGCAGAATTCTCTGTCCGGAGCCAGGATCGAACCTGCAACCTTCCAATTACTGGACAACCCGCTCAACCTGTTGCTGCCCAAATGTAAATGTTACCCGTCAGCCTATAGAGCTCCGGACGTCACGTGACTCTCAGAGAGTAGACGCCATGTTGGCAGGCAACAAATGTAAACAAATTGAACCGGATTGGCTTGGATTTTACTTTGTTGGAGTTTACTTCACACTTTAAAACCGAAGAAATCATTTTATATAGTCAGAAATTAAATAGACTAAACATCTCCGACCCTTACCGTGTCCCTGGGATACTTTTTAAAAACGCCAGAAGCTGTCGGAGCGGACTAACTTACCGGACCTGGCCGGGGAACCCCTTGGGATTCCCCCGGAGGAGCTGGCCCAAGTGGCTGGGGAGAGGGAAGTCTGGGCCTCTCAACGCTACTGCCCCCGTAACCCGACTCCGGATAAGCGGATGAAAATGGATGGATGGATGGACAAATAACAGATTTACACGTAAGTAGTTTAAATAGAATGCTGTGCTGTTTGAATGTATAAACTGAACACCAAGAGAAATCACTAGTTTGATTGTTTTCCGTGAATAAAATAAATTATTCAGGCAGGAGCGTCTCAGGATCTGTCTGAGATCTGTCTCGGTGAGACAGATAATAGCAATCCAAAGTGCTTTTTATGTGTGATCTGACAATTGATCAACCATTGCTTATAAATTAAACACAGCTTAGCCGGTTAATTGCTGTGATCATGAAACACGTAAACGGCAGCATGCAGAACTCACGAGGCAACGTTTTACGTGATGTTTACTTGTTGCTATGAGTAATAAGACAGATAAAGCCACGCCAAAATAAGTTTAGGAAGCCCACTAAGAATCGTAATAAAAGCATTTGAAATAAATACCATACACAGTTGAGGAAACATTGGTTTAAGTACCTGACATGAAGTGGTCGCTGCATAAGCAAAAACCTTTACTCTCGGGATCCCACAGCTTCATTTTAGCCCGGTCACTAGCGCGTTTTATTACAATGATCCAACGTTTGCGGCGCTCCGGATCTTGGGGAATCCTGTAGATGGCTCATTCCTTATGTCGTCCGCGTCTGTTCTGCATCCTGGGGCACAACAGGAATCTACCATATTTCCAGTTTGATTGAGTTTTCTGACAATAACAAATAGTCCAGCTGCGGGCTTCTGCATGCCAATATGACGCCGTTTCGATTTGAACTGTTGCATGCCGGGAGAAGTGACGTCAACTCCCGGAGCTCTATTGAAGTCTGAGGGTAAGTGATTGTTAAAGTCTCAACGTGTGGTGCTGTAACAGAGAAAAGATGAGGCACACACTTTGAGCTTCTATTAGCATTCAACATGAAGGTTTATTCTCCTTCTGTGTACTCACATAACTGAATAAACATGCAAGACCGTATCACAATCAGGATTTCACATAGCTTTTTCGATTTAAGCCATATTACTCTGATTCCTAGTCTAAGAACTCTTGCATTTTTAGTTATAACAAAAATATATTTACCTTTAGCTCTCTTTATTAGCGTTTACAGTTTTATTATGAACACATGAAATATACATCGATATTTAAGCATTTTAACCTCTAAATATGCCCATAGCTTTAACAAGACACAACTATATTTATTCCTTACTGGAAGATAACAAAAAAACAACAACCAAAAAACAGTGTAATGTTTCTTACTCAACTTCACTTAAAAGAGTTTTTTTTTTACTTCCTCGTGAATCACATTGCAATATTTATTTCCTATATACTTGCCTCAAACCATAAAATAAACATCAATGTTGTGAACAATACTGACATGTCCTTCAGCATAAAAAAATCAAACATTGTATATAGTAAAAGTTTCACAGTAACTTTACCAGATCTTCAGTTGTTCCACAGTTAGCTTTGTATCTCTAAAGCCGGGTGTACACTGTGCGACTTTTTCACTTTTTTGAGCCGATTTTCCACTCATGCGGGAATCCACAAGATCGGGGCGAGTTTTGCGCTGAGCGTCGTGTAGTGTACAGGGGGTTACGAGAGGCGATTAACACCACGTGACCAGCTACCGATCAGCAATTGTGAGCTCGCACAAACTTCTGGCGTGTTTAATATTTTGCTCGTCCCTCATGAGGGTATCGCGCTGTTGAAGTGGCGCTGCGAGCAGCTGCGACCCAAAAAGTATCAGAACCGCTCTCAGCGCATGCGCAATCCTGCATCAACACCGCTCGCCCGCTATATTCCTAATAACACACGTCGTTCGTTTTTGTTTCTACACGTTTTTTTTTACTCACAAAGATTGTCAATAAAGCGTATTTGTCGTGTTCATGTCAAATTAAACTGATCACAAAACACAGATTTACTTTCTTTATTTCGTTTTCCTCATCCAACCCCCATAAATCCCTGTGTGTCCTCCTGCAGCACTCCGGAAGGAACAACAGGCAAAACAAGACAAAAAAGTCTAACGTGTTGAGTAAAAACTGCTATTTTTAGGTCCGACGTGTTGCTACCAGACGTACAGTGTGAGCAGTCAGATCGCATCCAAAACTGGGTCGTGCAGTGTGAGCACATGACTCGTGAGATCTGCCCTGCGAGGAAATCGTACAGTTTGAGCTGAAGCTGAGTGCTACGAGTGAAAAAGTTGCACAGTGTACGCCCGGCTTAACCAAAGTCTGCTAGCCTTAGCATGAGTTGGCATACAGTAAACAGCTCCGTTTTCTACTACAAAATACTCATTTCAACCATATCATTTGACACCCCAGTTGACTATCGATTAGGTAATCTGTTCGACTCTTGAAAGTTATCACATATTTACATCAAATCACACATTTACTGACCTATAACAGGGAAAAGGTGAAATACACACATTGAGCTTTCTTCCGGCGCTTGGAGAGTACAGGCACTTTTTTCCTCCTTTCCTCCCTATCTTATCCCCAAGGCTCTTTGTCTGTCTTTGGGTGTACGGCACTTCTACATTTTTTCTGGAAACTGGAAATTATTAAAAATGGACCTGGTCAGCTGGTCTCTCAATGCGACTGACAAAATTTTCTCAATGATGAGAACGGGAGAAGGGGGTCCCGGGTGCCCCTCTGGGACAGATCCAGTTGGGCATATCACGGACTCCTGGAAACAGTGGAACCTGATCTGCTTATCTCAACTGTCTGTAGAGGATTCTGAAGACGTATGGATGTTTGTGGTGTTGGTGTCAGGTTTCCTGCTTTTTGGCCTGGGAGGTTACCTGGCTTACTGGAAAATTAACGAGCTGTCGAGGAATATTGGCTCTTTCCCGGAGCTCAGGGATGGAATACACCTCGCTGTGAATGCTCAGACTCATATAATTGCCGAGATGAGTCATAAGCTTGGAACTTTGGCTGACATTCATGCATTGGCACAAACGATGGATGCGATCAAGGAGTGAGTGGACGAATCAGCACGGATTGGGGTAGAGTAACTTACGCCATTCTTGGATTTTGAGAGGTTGAGGACCAGTGGAACTTTAAGACAGAGAAGAAATTATCTCTGTCTGACCCCAAAACAATTTCTTATCTGAATCTGATGCCATGAGCCTGTGAGCCCCCCCAAGAAATGTAGAATGCTGCCATTGCCATGGCAACTCTGTCTCCCTATCCCAGCCTGGGCGGGACTGCGAGCTGTGAAGGCCGCTGAATCGTTCCAGGAGTCACTGTGCCCTCTAAAGCCAACGACCTCCTCCCCCTGTCCATACTGAGGTGACGAGTGCTGCTTATCGCGGCTGTATGCACTGACGTGTGGAGAGTCCCAAACCCTACCACCCCACCTAGTGGACACTTATGTTGTGTTATGGTGTCTGTTGCATTTCTGACTGAGGTGTTTTTTGCATAGCAAAGCTGCCATCCCTGTGGAGGGTAACTCTGAAGTGCCTTTTTTTTCCTCCACCTGACCCAATCCTCATGTAAACCCCTCTGATCTCTATTAAGGTAGCGCGACTCGGGTTGCGAATGGCCACAGTCACCAATTCTTGTCATGTGTCTTTGCCTATGTATGTCTGATCTCAGAATTGTGTGTACTGAAACTCTAATTTCCCTCTTGGATTAATAAAGTATCTTTGAATTTGAATTTGACTTGAATTAGCATTCAACATGAAGGTTTATTCTCCTTCCGTGTACTCATCACCCTGGGCGAATCCATTACAGGGGCAGAAACTAGTCAAACACTCATTCAAACCTTTGGACTCTTTTGTGTTTCTGATCAACCTAAATGCATGTTTATGGGATTTTGGGAAAAAATTTAGGAACATCTGCAGAAAACCCATGCATGCGTGGGGAGAACAAGCTAACTCCAGAAAGGCTGCAGCTGGGATCCAAACCCACAACCTTCCTGGAAACAGCTCTTCCAACTGTGCCACCTTGCAGTAACAATTAGTTGCTATTGCAACAAATTTAACCCATTTTACTTTACTGTCATATTATTATGTAATAAAAAGTGAGTTGTCCATTTTAAAGATTAAACAGTGAATTGTCTATTTTAAAGATTACTTTAAAAAGTTTTTTTATGCAGGCTGAACATTACACCTATCTCCTGCTTTTAAATAGACATTGAAATGGTATAGGACATGAAAATCCTGGTCGCTTGGACTCACCCATCTTGGATTGAGATGGAATGAGGAAGGCTGTTGTTATTCAGCATCCAACTTCTCGACTAGCAGAAGCTAACCATTAGCATTAGCAACTCAACCACATGGCAGAAACTCATCCAGGCTTGTGTAATTGGTGGAGATAGAATATCTATGTCAAAGAGCAAACAGAGTTAGTGGTAGAGTCACTATGCTGTTGTCCAATCCAATGGGAGATGTCCAAATATCAGGAAATAAGACTCCAAATTATTCATTCCTACCAGAGAACACTGCAAATGTACTGATTAAATGAGTGTTGAACACCTGTAAAGAAATGAACCAGACAGGAAATTAGACAAGTGCCAGAAAGGTGCATCCCTGGATGCGTCACTGACTATATAAACTTCTGTGTGGACAACATCATACCACCAGAACAGTGAGATGATTTGCTAATAACAAACCCTGGATCACCAGTGAACTGAAGAATCTGCTAAATGAGAAAAAAAGAGCCTTCAAGGAGAGAGACAGGGAATTATTGAGGAGTATACAGAAGCAACTGAAGATCAAGATCAGAGACAGCAAGGAGGCATACAAGAAGAAGCTGGAGAACAAACTACAGGGGAACAATATCAGAGATGTCTGGTCAGGGATGAAGAAGATCACAGGCTTCAAGCAGAGGAAGGATTGCACAGATGGCAGCCTGGACACAGCCAATGAACTGAACAAGTTATTCAATAGGTTCAGTTCAGGAACAAACCCAGCATCCTCCTCGCCTGTCCCCAGTCAATCAGACATCCCATCCTCTGATTCAACATTTTCCTGTCACACACCAGCTCTTTTGTCCTCTAACGCAGTCATGGACTCTTCTGGTTCTATAAATCTGTCTTCAACCAAGTCAGGAGATGCTGCTGCCCCATTTACCTCCCCCTTCCACCTATCTGTCTCTAGAAGTCAGGTGAAGAGGCAGCTGGAGAGACTGAACAGGAACAAGGCTGCAGGTCCAGATAGTGTCAGTCCCAGAGTACTAAAGGCCTGTGCAGAGCAGCTCTGTGGGATTCTGCAGCACCTCTTCAACCTCAGCCTGGCCCAGGTGAAGGTCCCAGTCCTGTGGAAGACATCCTGCCTTGTTCAAGTTCCAAAGAAAACTCGCCCATCAGTCAAGGACGACTACAAACCGGTTGCCCTGACATCCCACATCATGAAGGTCCTGGAGAGACTCCTGTTGGTCCACCTGAATAAGCAAACTAGAACATATCAGGACCCACTGCAGTTTGCTTATCGCCATGGAGTTGGAGTTGAAGATGCCATCATCCAGCTGATTCAACCAACCCACTGTCATCTGGACAAAGCAGGCAGCACTTTGAGGGTCATGTTCTTTGATTTCTCCAGTGCATTTAACACAATTCAGCCTGATGTACTTTGCCAGAAACTCCAGAAGACACAGGTGGGGGCCTCAACTATCGCCTGGATTAAAGACTACCTGACAAACAGACCACAGTTTGTGAGGTTGAAGAACTGCACGTCAAACCAGGTGATCAGTAACATTGGAGCACCACAGGGTACTGTACTCTCACCATTCCTTTTCACCCTGTACACCTCAGACTTCCAGTACAGATCAGAGACCTGTCATCTACAGAAATACTCAGATGACTCTGCAGTTGTCGGGTGTATCAGACATGGACAGGAAGCTGAGTACAGAGAGCTGGTGGAGCGCATTGTAGCATGGTGTGGAAAAAATAATCTGACCTTGAACAAAACAAAGGAGATGATTTTAGACTTCAGAAGAAACAGGGTGGAGTCAAACACTGTTTCCATCATGGGAGAAGAAAGAAGCCAGAAGCCGACGGTCCAGAGGCCGACGGTCCAGAAGCCGACCAATCCAGAAGCCGATGCCCCCGGACCAGAAATCAACGGTCCAGAAGTTGACGGTCCAGAAGCCGACGCTCCCGGACCAGAAGCCAACGCTCCCCGGACCAGAAGCCGACGCTCCCGGACCAGAAGTCGACGCCCCCGGACCAGAAGTCGAAGGTCCACAAGTCGACGGTCCAGAAGTCGATGGTCCAGAAGCCGACGCTCCCGGACCAGAAGCCGACGCCCCCGGACCAGAAATCAACGGTCCAGAAGTCAACGGTCCAGAAGCCGACGCTCCCGGACCAGAAGCTGACGCTCCCCGGACCAGAAGCCGAAGTCGACGGTCCAGAAGTCGACGGTCAAGAAGTCGATGGTCCAGAAGTCACCACCCGGACAAGAAGTCTATGCCTCCGGACCAGAAATCGATGCCCCTGGACCAGAAGTCGATGGAGGTCGACGCCCCCAGTCCTGAAGTCGATGCCCCTTCCAGTCCTGTGGTCGACGCCTCTTCCAGTCCTGTGGTCGACGCCTCTTCCAGTCCTGTGGTCGACGCCTCTTCCAGTCCTGTGGTCGACGCCTCGTCCAGTCCTGTGGTCGACGCCTCGTCCAGTCCTATGGTCGACGCCTATTCCAGTCTTGTGGTCGACGCCTCTTCCAGTCCTGTGGTCGACGCCTCCTCGTGTTCCGAGGTCGACTCTTCCTCGTGTTCTGAAGTCGACGCCTCCTCGTGTTCCGAAGTCGACGCCTCCTCGTGTTCTGAAGTCGACGCCTCCTTGTGTTCTGAAGTCGATGCCTCCTCTTGTTCTGAAGTCGACGCCTCCTCGTGTTCTGAAGTCGACGCTCCCTCGTGTCCAGAGGTCGACGCTCTCTTGT
Source organism: Nothobranchius furzeri (assembly GCF_043380555.1). NCBI lineage: Eukaryota > Metazoa > Chordata > Actinopteri > Cyprinodontiformes > Nothobranchiidae > Nothobranchius > Nothobranchius furzeri. Next base: position 4,735,249 of record NC_091742.1, on the reverse strand, counting down.
GTCCAGAGGTCGATGCTCCCTCATGTCCAGAGGTCGACGCTCCCTCGTGTCCAGAGGTCGACGCTCCTTCGTGTCCAGAGGTCCACGCTCCTTCATTTCCAGAGGTCGACGCTCCTTCGTGTCCAGAGGTCGACGCTCCCTCCAGTCCAGAGGTCGACGCTCCCACCAGTCCAGAGGTCCACGCTCCCTCCAGTCCAGAGGTCGACGCGCCCTCCAGTCCGGAGGTCGACACGCCCTCCAGTCCAGAAGCCGACGGTCCAGAAGCCGACGGCCCAGAAGCCGACGCCCCCGGACCAGAAGTCGATGCTCCCGGACCAGAAATCGACGGTTCAGAAGCAGACGCTCCCGGACCAGAAGCCGACGCTCCTGGACCAGAAGTCGACGCCCACGGACCAGAAGTCGAAGTCGACGGTCCAGAAGTTGACGGTCCAGAAGTCGACGGTCCAGAAGCTGACGCTCCCGGACCAGAAGCTGACGCTCCCGGACCAGAAGTCGATGCCCCCGGACGAGAAGTCGAAGTCGACGGTCCAGACGTCGACGGTCCAGACGTCGACGGTCCAGAAGTCGATGGTCCAGAAGTCACCACCCGGACCAGAAGTCGACATCTCCGGACCAGAAATCGACGCCCCCCGGACCAGAGGTCGATGGAAGTTGACGCCCCTTCAAGTCCTGTGGTCGACGCCTCTTCCAGTCCTGTGGTCGACGCCTCTTCCAGCCCTGTGGTCGACACCTCGTCCAGTCCTGTGGTCGACGCCTCCTCGTGCTCCGAGGTCGACGCCTCCTCATGTTCTGAAGTCGATGCCTCCTCGTGTTCTGAAGTCGACGCCTCCTCGTGTTCTGAAGTCGACGCCTCCTCGTGTCCAGAGATCGACACTCCCTCGTGTCCAGAGATCGACACTCCCTCGTGTCCAGAAGTCGACGCTCCATCGTGTCTAGAGGTCAACGCTCCCTCGTGTCCAGAGGTCGACGCTCCCTCGTGTCCAGAGGTAGACGCTCCCTCGTGTCCAGAGGTTGACGCTCCCTCGTGTCCAGAGGTCGACGCTCCCTCGTGTCCAGAGGTCGACGCTCCCTCGTGTCCAGAGGTCGACGCTCCTTCGTTTCCAGAGGTCAACGCTCCTTTGTGTCCAGAGGTCGACGCTCCCTCGTGTCCAGAGGTCGACGCTCCCTCGTGTCCAGAGGTCGACGCTCCCTCCAATCCAGAGGTCGACGCTCCCTCCAGTCCAGAGTTCAACGCGCCCTCCAGTCCAGAGTTCGACGCGCCCTCCAGTCCAGAGGTCGACGCGCCCTCCAGTCCAGAGGTCGACTCCGTCTCCAGTCCAATGTTCCCATTTCCATCCCAGTGGTTGACGCCGTCTCCAGTCCTGTGGCCGATGCCGTCTCCAGTCCCGTGGTCGATGCCGTCTCCAGTCCAGAGGTCGACGCTCCCTCGTGTCCAGAGGTCGACGCTCCCTCGTGTCCAGAGGTCGACGCTCCTTTGTGTCCAGAGGTCGACTCTCCCTCGTGTCCAGAGGTCGACGCTCCCTCGTGTCCAGAGGTTTCTATGTTAGCGTGTTCTCCATTAAAACCTTTAATCGTTCATGTCTGATTGCCTACCTTCTTCGCCCGCGTGTGGATCCTCACCTCCGCTTCACACTCCAGCATGCCTGGCAACTTGAGATGACAGAAATACTCAACACACATTTCTTTACTTTTGTGTTCTGTTTATAATTCAAAAAAATGTTCTGGCATTTAACTTGATTTAACTAATAAATCATTACTCAAATGAACATAACTATGGTTACTCCACTTTTGTAAAACATATGTCAAAAGAAAAAAAATTGTGCTTTTCCCTGAAGTCAAAGTTTTTACACATAAATGTATAAATGCATGTAAACAAGTACGTTGTCTTGCTTACTTCCTGTTTCACGATCTATTACTATTATTGTTGTTATGTTTATGTTCATTATTTCATGTACAAATCCTGACAGAACTCAAGCATTAATTGCAAACTGTGAGATGAACTTGTAGACACACACACACACACGCACGAACGCACGCACGCACACACGCACACACACACAGTGACCATTCAGCAGCCTCCACTTTGATGATCCAAAGTGTACCTTTTCTTGAGTAAACAGGCCGATTGTCTGCGCTTCTCTCAACCCTTCGGCAGCTGCTTCTCCTTAAGCCACTGCCATCACCGTCATCATTACCATCATCATCATCATCTTTATAATCAGCCTGCTCAAACACAAGGCAACAAAGGTGGACACACAATGGGCCTCACTGGCTTTGAGGAACGTATCAAGGCTTAGCAACAGAAAAGACAGAGGGCTGACTGTCTTTATGTGAATAGGTAGCCTTTGCCTTTTACAGGGCTTGGCCCCTTTCTTCATCTTTACTCAGTATTGAGTGTTGTGTGCTGAAGGGAAAGGTGTGCGAGTATGGCTTAGTGAGAGCATGACAATAGCAGCAGGTGCTCCAGAGTTTGCCTTCGTGCAGTTTGTTAGCTCAGAGACAAGACACACAAACAGACAATGCTCAAGGAGAAGCATTCTCTCTATCTGTCATCTGTGTCATCATCATGTTTTCCTTTTCAAATGAAAGCGTATCACGTTGCTCACGTCTGGAAGGGATGTCGCGTTGACAGATTTGCTGCTGGTGACAAGCATTTACTTACTGTGCAATGATGCTCCAAATAAAATCACATGACTTGTTTTATAATCTAAAAAATGTCTAAGCAAGTTCGACACCCTAGGCGTCTTAATAATATTTCCAAGTGATTTTGATCAATTTATTTTCAGACTTTGGAGTTTTTTTTAGAGGAACTTTGACTCTCTTTCACTTTTTTGCTCAACATAAAACGACTTCAGTTATTTTTAAGTGACTTTGCTCATAACTCAAGGGATGAGCCAGTTTAAACTCACAACAGCAGAATATATTTATAAATATATACAGGAGTTAAGTGCTCGCCCTGTAATCAGAAGGTTGCAGGTTCGAGCCCCGCTCAGTTTGTCGCTGTCGTTGTGTCCATGGGCAAGACACTTAACCCATCTTGCCTGGTGGTGGTGGTCGGAGGGACCGGTGGCACCTGTGCTCGGCAGCCTCGCCTCTGTCAGTGCGCCCCAGGGCAGCTGTAGCTACATCGTAGCTCATCACCATCAGTGTGTGAATGTGTGTGTGAATGGGTGAATGACTGGTTGTGTTGTAAAGCGCCCTGGGGGGTTCCTGGACTCTAGAAGGTGCTGTATCAAATACAGGCCCTTTACCATATATATACATATATATATATATATATATATATATATTTATATTTATATATATATATATATATATGTGTGTGTGTGTGTGTGTGTGTGTGTGTGTGTGTGTGTGTGTGTGTGTGTGCTTTCACTTTAATTATGTGATGTCACACATAAATCTGCATGTTTGCACCAACAAGATCATTCACAAAGAGCTAATAGAAGACAGAAAACTTGACATGCAGTGTATGTCCCCCCCCCACCACACCCCCCACCCCCACCCCCTTCTCACTCACTTGCTCTTTCAATACATTTGCTGTGATCTCTATTATAGATAATTACTTAGTGAGTTGATCTGAGTGGAAAAAAGCTCTATTGCTCTGGTTTCAGGAAGGAGAAGTTAGCCGGAGGAGTGAGGGGCAGAAAGAGGCAGGATTTGGAGTCTTACTCATCAATAATCATGCTTTTGTGATGTCTCGCTTCTTATTGGCAAATAGCAACTTGATAGCCTGGCAAGCCAGACTAAATAAATGTATTATTTAGTCTGGCCATGCTCCATTGACGGCTCTTGGTTGTGGGGCGGGTTCTACTGTTGTATTTCAAATGATCTGGACAAAGAATGTGACATACTCTCACTCTGTTGCATCATCCCACCCACCAGGCATATAGAGTGCCCTGATTGGCCCACAAAGCGGATAAAGCTATGTGATTTGTTCACTAAGCAGATAGAGCACTATGATTGGCCCACCATTATGGACCAATCACAGCTCTTTATGTGTTTGAAACCCCTCTAGAGAGCTGTGATTGGCCAGCCAGAGTCCTGGTAGAAGCTGCGGAGGTTCCAATGGAGCATGCCTAGACCAAACATTGCAAAGCAAGAATTTGGTCTAGTTCACTAGGCTAGCAACTTGACTCTTCCTTCTTCTTTCCTCTGGACGTGAAAGCGGCGTGTAACGTAATAGCGGCATTTTACCTACGAGCTCATTCACAACCGGTAGCGTTTCAGATGTGAAACTGGAGCGAAAGTGCTTCATGTTGCTGGTCCCACAAAGTCACAAAATCAATGGAGAATTGCAACATCACGCGTGATTTCAGAAGTCCACATGGCAACAAGCAAGAACAAAGACAGCTGCATGTATCAAACAAAGTGGCTTATTTTCTGTTCTGTTTACCTCAGCTACGGGACTTTTAACAGGAAATTACAAACGTTTACCTGCACGTGACTTTTATTTGGAAAGTTTGCGGATGTTTTACATTGCATTTGTGTTTGACTGCCTGTCTGGTCTGTTCTAAGCTGCAGAGTCCGGCACGTTTTGGGAGTGTAGTGTGTCAAAAATACACTCGAAACGTAATGATAGCATCCCTTTACTTCTGGGACGTGTCCAAAATGTTACACGTTGCTGCCAGTGGAAAGGAACTCGTCAACTCTAATGGCAACCAATTGCCGCTGAGTATGTATCGCAACACTTTCACATCTGTTGGAAAGAAGTTTGCTCTGCAATGGATGTTTTTGTTCCATAAGTAACACAGGCATGTTGTGAAGTTGCTAATGCTAACAGTTAGCTTCTACTACCTGAGAAGTTCTCTGCTCTGAATGCAAATTCGACCCTGAGGGACGAAGCTGCTAAAGTCCACAAGGAAACCTTAAAGGAAAGCCATATGGTGTACCGTTCAAGACCATCACTGCCAGTCAATTTGGCAGCTTGGAGGCAAATTAAAACCAAAATAGTGTTCATAACATATTTCACACAACCATATCCATCTTTTAGAGCTGAGGTGTGTGTGTTTGATTGCTGTCATGGTCTAGGATAATTCTTCCTGAAATGCAAGGAGCATTAAGTCATTTTCTAGCATGCTGCAGGAGATGAAGGCTAAAACTGCAGAAGCAGACACTTCCAGGGCCAAGTCTCATATGGTGGCACAGCAAGAAATTAATTAAAACGGGATGCGACTAAAAGAGAGGGCAAGAGGCAAAGACGAGAGAGAGAGAGAGAGATAGAGAGTTACATGGGAAGGCATGACAAGGAAAACACAAGCAGGCGGTCTCATAGGATCCCAGACAAAAGCATTGTCATGTGTGCGTGCATGCTGGCAGGCATCATCCTCTCCCGCTCACAGACAGATGAGGAAACAGCGACATAAATCCTTGGTAAGGGTCCTTTTTCTGCCCTCCCTCCCTCACCCTTCTCTCTTTGCCATCAGTAAATCCGGGTTTCACTACAACTTAAGCACTTAGCTGTAATCCCCATGAAGAGGCGATAGCCCTGCACAAGTCACTTTTCGACCATTAAAGGCATACAATAGGGGCGTGTTAGGGACTCACTTAAATGGATTGAGCACAAAGCCTGTGCTTGATAAGTTTTTAGCTGGGAAGAATCCGCCGTTTACGCCCCTCCTTTTGTGCATTCTCTTAGATGTACTTGTCTCAACAGTCTAAGCCGATTTTATCCTCCTTTTTTTGCTGCATTTGTTTAATTCCTGCAAAATAGAGAGGCTTTAGAATATGCCCCACTTCCTTCTTTCTCCCTCTCCTTGTTTTGTTCCCACAAATGTCAGAATGAACAATGAAGGATATTTGTGTCCTCTTCCTACAAGCTGAACACAGGGGAGGGTGGCCTCTTCTTGATATTTCCACAGCTCCCCCTTCGAATTAAGCCACTGTTTCTAATCTTTTAACATGGAGCGTCAGAGGAAGCAGTCAGATATGTGACTCTCCCTCAGACGAGGAGGACGTGGACTCCAGACTCAACAGAAAACACTAATTCCCATCATCCTTTGGGGGAAAGAAGGAGCGTGCTCCTATATGCTGTTTATCAAAGCAAGAACAAGCGGCCATGAACAGAGGACGGACAAAGCGGGCATTGTCGCGGCTCATCACTCACAGAGGAACATTTCCCAGAAACAATCCGCTCTTGTATGTCAAAGATGTGAAATCAATTAAGGATGGAGACCATGGAGGGTAAAAGAGAGCAAAACTTTTAGTTCCAAGTTTTTGGAGGGAAGGGATTTTGTTCTTTCAAGGACTTGAAAGAAAAATTAGAGGTCATTGCATCAATCAAGCTCTTACACACATACATCACCAAGAAATTTACAAGAACTGAGGTCTAGTTTTCATCCTGTAAAGCAAATCCCGTTCTTCAGCGGTGGTTAAGAGATTTGTAAAAGTGTGTCTGTCCTCTTTGCACTTGTTTGCACAGTTTTAAAAGGCCTCCAAAGAAAGTGCTTTTAGTTAGGCAGAGATAAAGCCAGACAGAGAGGACAGAAAACCAGAGAGTGACGCCACTAAGTCGCTGAGAGCTTATCTAATCCAGAGGTTTGAGTGCTCGCCACTGCCACCAAGTCTTAAAGCAGATCTCAGTAGGAGGTGGTAAGATGCTCCTCAGAGCTCAGGGCCCTAATGGTTTGATTAAGCTCATCCAGTCGGGCCTGCGCTGGAGAGACTTAACCTCCATTTAAGGCCCAGACAAAGGCAGGACCTCTGGGATGGATAAGAGTATTAAATCTGACTTCCAGGCTCAGAAACACACACGCTGTGTACAATATATACACTCACACAGAGACAGTTAGCAATCGTACAGTTTTGTCTTTCTCCTGGACAAGCTGGTTCGTTATTTCTCATTGTTGCTCCACGTGTCTTATCCTTGTGTCATAAAACACCCTGTGCATTTGTAAGTTAATCATACAGAAAGGGTTAGAGTGCCTAAATTTGCCTTGCCTGCTGGTGGTAGTCAGAGGGACCAGCGCCGCCTGCGTTCAGCAGCCTCACCTCTGTCAGTGTGCCCCAGGACAGCTGTGGCCACATTGTAGCTCATCATCACTGGCGTGTGAATGTGTGTGAATGGGTGAATGCCTGATTGTGTTGTGAAGCACATTGGGGGGTTGTAGAACCTTATAAATTTGCAAAACAAATACAGGTTGTTTACCATATCATTAACAGCTGACCGAAGGGGGCACGCTGGGGTGTACGGGTTGATCAGATCTGACAAATAACGAGGAGCCACTCCATTTGAGGACTTAAAAATGAACAAGAGTACTTTAAAGCTGATTGGATAAGAAAACAGAAGCCAGACTAAAGCCTGACTCATGCTTCTCCGTCTGCGTCAGTGCGGAGACAGGCAACGCCATTATCCGTCCTCGCGTAGGGCCCCGGCAGGCACGCAAGTACGTACGAAGTCGAGCCCACTTTTTTAAACATCCGTCCGTCGAGACGGAGAACGCAAGCTTGTGATTGGTCAGGGCGCCGCTGTTGTCTACAACGCTGCCATCGCACCCTCAAAAACATAAAGAGAGCCGAGGATAACTAGCGGCAGACACGGAGAAGCTTGAAGAATACCTCGCGAAAAAAATATGAATGTTTAATTCCCCGTGACTGGAGGAGTGAAAAGATGCGCAGCAAGCATTTTATTTGTGGACGGAAATGACAGGAAACGTGGGTTTAGAGGTTGCGAGCGCATGAAGAAGTGGAGGAGAATGAGAGACAAATTTGTCCGTGTTAAAAGTCTCTTATATATACAAAAACACAATATAAACACACTATCTTGTACCGGATACATGACAGTATACCACAGAACAGCGCTACGCCCTCTGTTGTCCTGCCGGGGAATTGCTTTGCAACACTCTCCAGGAGACGGAGAAGTATGAGAGCAAAACGCTTCCGTCAATCCGTGCGTGTCTGTCCCTTGCAGAGCTGATGGAGAAGCATGAATCAGTCTTAAGGCTGCTAGTAATGGCATTATGTGCTCTGACCTTCAGTTACCAGTCAGTAACCTGGCTGCCGAGTTCTGGACTACCTGAAGTCTTGATAGGCCTGCCTGATGCCTGCATAAAGCGAGTTACAATAGTCCAATCTGGGGGTGATGAAGGTGTGAATTACTGTTACCAGGTCTAGGAGGGAAGCCCAGACATCACTCTTTCTGGCGACACACTCCAGTTACTCTTTAGGGATCTAGAGGCATTCCCAGACCTGAGAGGATGACTTTTAAGTGACCTTTGGTTCTGCCGTTTGGTATCCTCTCAGTGGAGTGTACCCAGAAGTCCCTCAGAGGAAAACTACCATGAAGCATCCTAGAGAAGCGGCTGAACCAGCTCCAGCAACTCCTTTCAACAAGGAGGAGTTTCTGCATTCAGAGCTTCCTCTAGATGGTGGAGCTCCTCACCATATCTGTTAGTCAGACCCCAGTCAGCCTTAAGAGGAAGCTCATTTCAGCCACTAGCATCTTAGAGTTCATTCTTTCATCATAATCTAAATCTAAAGGCTTAAGTATTTAAGCTAAGTTCCTCCTTCACCAAAAGACACCAGACAGTACCCTCATTTCTAAATATGATGCCCCACATCTTCTTCAGGCAGGGAATTACTTCCAACCCTTATGGAGCATACCATCTGTTTACGGTGAAGTACTAGGGCACATTCCTAGATCTATGTCTTTTCTGAAGATGTTTGGATTTTCTGAAGATGTTTGGATATTCGTGGTTTTGGTGTCGGGATTCCTGCTGTTTGGCCTGAGCGGTTACCTGGCTTACCGGAAAACTAACGAGCTTTTGAGGAATATTGGCTCAATCCTGGAGCTCAGGGATGGAATGCATCGTGCTGTGAACGCACAAACTCATATAATTGTCGAGATGAGTCGAAAGCTTGGAACTTTGGCTGAGATTCAGGCTCTGGCGAACAAAGTGGTTTCCATCAAGGACAGAGTTGTGGACGGATCAGCATGGATTGGGATAGATTAATTACGCCATTATTGGATCTAGAGGGGTTGAAGACCAACAGAACACAAAGACAGAGAGGAAATTATCTCTGTCTGTCCCCAAAACAATTCTTATCTGAATCTGGTGCCCTTGGAGCCTGTGAGGCTGAAGTGAAAACTCCCCCCTCAGAAGAAATGTGGAATGTTGCTGTCGCTATGGAGACTCTTGTCTCCCTATCCCAGCCTGGGCGGGACTGTGACCAGTGAAGGCCGTGGAACCGTATCTAGGAGTCATTATCTCCCTCCCCTGTCCAAATGGAGGTGATGAGCGCTGCTCCATGCGGCTGCACGCACTGAAGTGAGGAGAGTCCCAACCCTACCTCCCCACCTAGTGGACACTTATGTTGTGTGATGTCTGAAGTCTGTGTGCATTTCTGTCTGAGGTGTTTTTTTGCATAGCAAAGCTGCCCTCCCTGTTGAGGGTAACTCTGAAGGGCCTTTTTCCCCTACCCCTGACTCTATCCTCATATAAACCCTCTTGATCTATAACGGTAGCGTGACTCAGGTTGCGAATGACCACAGTCACCAATTCTTGTCATGTGTCTATGTACGTATGTCTGATCTCAGAATTGTGAGTACTGAAACTCTAATTTCCCTCTGGGATTAATAATTTTTTAACTGAATTTGAATTTGAATAGTGGGAAGCTTGTCTACAAGTTCCTGATGGTTGAGTATCAGCTCATGGGGTTTCACTTAGCTCAGACTGAACAAGCAACAAAACCATGGTCAGATGTTTCTTTTGGCAAAAGGAACGAAAAACAAATCTTATTGGAGTATGAGCTATGATTTTTTGAGCATCACTTGTTGCTCTCAGAATCTTCTTCCATTGTATTTTGATGTGTTGTTATTGGCAATGGTATCACCACCTACTGGAGAGCATGGGCAATGCAGCAAATTTTCAGGAAAAAATAAGTCTTTTTAAACTGAAGGAAAACTGTTGTCAAAGTGCAAATGATGAGTTTACTGGTAGGAAGAATTAATGGGTAAAGTAATACTGACAAGGTGTATAAGCATGATCAATATGCACGCACGCACACACACACACACACACACACACACACACACACACACACACACACACACACACACACACACACACACACACACACACACACACACACACACACACACACACAGTGTGATATCCATGAGAATTCTGCTGATGTTTTAAGGGTTAAACCCATCTCTCTCCCTGACTTTGCTGGCTCTGTGGCAAGGCTACTAAGTAGCAGCTGTCCACCTGGCGAAGGAATACACACACACACACACACACACACACACACACACACACACACACACACACACACACACACACACACACACACACACACACATACACGTCCTCTTGAGGAGACGCTGCTCTGCCTCACAGAAGCGCCGTGCACGCAAACACACACTTGCACGTTGTGTGGAGAGGCCCAGATGGTCAGGGAGGATGGCAGTGCCCAGTGTCAGCGATAGAGAGAGAGAGCGAGAGAGAGAGAGAGAGAGAGAGAGAGAGAGAGAGAGAGAGAGAGAGAATATGAAGACAGATAGACAGAGAGAGAGGAAAGAGAGCATGTTAGTTGGAAATAGATAGATGAGGGATGAGAGCCAGAACCAAGTGGAGGAGCTTTAACAAGAAGAAAACATCACACCACCCCAGCCTGCCAGAGCTGCAGAGAGATGGGAAAACAGGGCCATCTCTATTACCAAACACACACAGGCTGTAATCACATGTTACTGCAAAACAAACCTTGAACAGGTCACATCAACAGGTTAATGAGTTTGTTTGTAATAGTAGAAAATATTTTTTTTATTTAATGTTTTTGCTTCCTTTCTATTTAAAACTGGAACAAGACTATTCAGATCATTTGGAGAATTTGCAAACCAAGGCTGATTCTTGTTGGATAGTTTTCTTCTGTGCACTGTGTTGAATTTATTTGAAATTAAAAATTTTTACACCAAATTTGAAAGAAGATAACAAAACCTGCAGTTGCTCAAAACAAATCAAGTTAAATATTGCAAAAATCTATCGAATCCATACCAAAACTCATAAATATACTCTCAAACACACGACTAAAGTACATTAATTCTGTTTTATTCATGAAATTTAAAAGAGTATATTTAAATAATGAGAAAACAACTTCCTACAATTGGTGCATCCAGTTCAGCCCACAGGCTGCAGAGATGCTCTTCTGACAAGTAAAAAAAGATGAAATATCCAACAAAACAAAGGCATTTTATCTGAGCCCAGAGTTGTTTTTGGGATGTGAAACCCTTCATCCAGATGGCGATATTTTTTTTCCAGCTTTCATTCATTTATTTCATGTCACAGTTGCGCTTTGATCGCTCCTCTCTAATAATTAATGTGGTTTTGCGGCACGCTGCTCTTGAAGTCATTGTTCCAGTCTCCGACACGAGCTGGCTTTGACTTCTACACCTGATGGGAAAAGCAGAGCTCCCCTCCCACCCCCACCAGCGCCACCTCACCCTCCCTCCCTCCTTCTGTCTAATTATCTACCTCTCTATTACTTTTTCTCTTTTTCTCCAAGCTTTGAATTGTCTCTGAGGGGTCTCTCTATTGCTTCCACACATTTTTGCACTTACACACCCACACACACACACACACTTTGGACTCACTGGTATCTCTCCAAAGTGGAAAGTATACAGTGGTTGGCACGTGTCACTCATCCATTATTGATCAGATCCAGCTGCCGTCATCTACTAAAGATCACTCAGCGAAACATCATTGTCTTTCTTTGGTTCTTTGGTTTGTTTGTGCTCATTTTTTAAGTTTTAATCGAGGAAAAACTGTTTGAATGCTGAGAAATGTTTGTTCCTCTCCTGATGCAATGCATCATTTCCATTTGGCTGTTGAAGTGTGAAGAAGGTTTTTTGGTTTCTGGGTTTTGTATCTTTAGATAATGATCCTAACTAAAGAGGTTGTGCTCATTTGATGAAATATGCTCTCTAAAGGTTAGTTGGTGAAGTAGCAAAGTCAAGGATGTCTGTAGTCAGGTCAAGATTTACAGGAAGTGGATCTCGTGTTTACTATAAGTAAAACCAACACAGCTGGATCTTATTCTTAGAATCTGTATAAAAGCTAAATTTTCAACAATAATTATAAAAAAGTAAGAAGTCGGTTTTCAGACACGTTTTGACTGTAGGCAACAGTCGTCTTCAGAAGTGCATCAGATGTTGGTGACATGTTTTCATTAGATGCTTTTTCCTGTGCAGGTGACCTGTCAGATCCATCAGATTAGCCACGCCCACTCCTGCTGGATGGTCTTCGTGATCTTATTTGGCTGATTTAAGATTTTCCTGTTTGTTGGTGATCTTGTCAGCAGTGGTGCCCGCCCGGGAGAGGGGGGGGGGAGGCATGGCCACTCCTAGAAAAAGTCCACCCCCCACCCCCAAACACCCCATCTAAGTAATTTTCATGTTCACACAAACCATTAATTCATCATGTTTAATCAAGACGTGAAAGTAAAACTCTTAAAGATATTTAATTAATGATGAAATAAATAAATCATGAGTATAATTATTACATGTTGCTGCTGCATTTTCATAAGTATAAATCCATAGTTTTGTGGATGTTTTTGTGATGACAACAACATGCATTAAACTCTTTTAAAATTCTAAAATTCAATGACAATAAATGTTGAAATAATCATTAACATAAATGAAATGTCTTTTTCTGAAATTAAATTGAATAAAGGAGCAATAAAATGCAAAGCTGCAGGCTAAACTCCCCCAGAGTTAGCATATTTGGTGTGCCACCCCAACTTTTTCTCTGACCCAATCTGGCCCCCTTATAAAAATGTTCTAGTAGCGCCACTGTTGGTAAGCCCTGCTTTTTACATTGGTTCTTGTGTTTGTTTTATTTTTACTCTGTTCCTAACAAGAACAGATCCCTGTTGTTTACAAGTGCTGTAACTATATATTTATTTTTTTATTTGTGGGGGGGGAAGGTTGTGGTCATGTTTGCGTACAACATAATAAAAAAATGCACTTGTTGGTTAAATGTTTGGGTCTGACATGCAGATGGAGTCTGGAAGAAAAGAAGGGAGATGGGGGATTTAGCCCTGAAACAGATCCACTCAACCATATCTGTCCTAACTCCTACCCCCCTCCCCCGTTTGCCTCGTGCTCTTCTCTGAATCCCTTCCTTTTTTTTCAAATGCAAGTCACCGTGAAAAATGTGCTGGTCCAATATTTGCACAGAAGTGGTGCTGGGACAGGCAGATAAACTATCAGTATTTGAATTTGGCTTCCCATGCTCCAAATAGCCATCCTCCGCCTGTTTAGCTTATTGATTGGCTTGGCAAGAATCTAGGTCCCCCCACAGTGACCAAGGTCATACAACACATGGACTTTGTGCCATCCATCCACTCCTTCTACACTACCACCACGTCTACCCCTCCAACACCCACCAGAATCTCTTCCTTCTCTTTAATTCTCCCACAAATACACAGAAAGTAAGAACATGTGAGCAAAAACATGTGGTTCAATGATCAGGTGCAAAGGAAAAGACAAGAAGAAGAGTTGAGTTGGTGCTCCTTCTGAAACTCTGATGGCTTTTCTTGTGTACAGTTAGAGATCCGTTATAATCTACTGCACAAGAAAACATTATTTTCTTTAATGGATTATCAGATAAATCATTTTAATGCCTCTGTTATACTTTTACATGGGTTTACATTAAATGCCCAGTGACTGTACAGTCTGATTGCATGTGTTGGTGTGTGTGTCTGAGTGTGCGTGTGCGTGTGCGTGTGTGTGTGTGTGTGTGTGTGTGTGTGTGTGTGTGTGTGTGTGTGTGTGTGTGTGTAATGACTCAGGGTATGGACCAGAGGCAGCGTCCTCTACTCCTCTGTTGGGAATCAATGAGATTGAATTCTGAAGGTTTTCTCAGGGGCATCAGCCCAAATTGTCAATACTACTTTGTGTCACAAGTGCATTATGTACACACAGACACACAAACACACACACACAAACACACTTCCAGTTCCCTTTCCTTTACCTCTTGGTACATCTGGTGCCCTTTCAGTCCTCAATTCAAATTGGCCTATTTTCCTTATGTTTTTTTCCCCAGCATTACCCCATTTCCACCCTATTTCCCTTCCTTATCCATTCCTCCGTGTTAACTATGAGTTACGTTTGGACAGAAACTCAGAAAGACCACTTTCCTGAAAAGATGTGGGAAAATTGCATACTAATACTCTACAGCACATAAAGCATGTGTGTATTTCTGTCAGATTAGTCATTTAATGTGGTTTAAAAATAAAATAAAAACAAATAACAATTTACATGAACCCTTGTGATATTTTTCAATTAGGAGTTGTTCTTAGAGGGCAGCAATCCATTTTGTTTGTCAGAACAGAATACCTTTTCTTTTTTTGTGCTTACCACCAAACATCATACAATAATGACTAATGCACATTTTTATTACTAAATGTTTGAATGCTACTCATTCAAAGAGCAAGTTCACTAAGACACAGTTTTTTACTTGTTATCTTGTTTCTCAACTTGTCTCTTTAGAGGAATTGTCAGATATTGTTCATCACTTCAGATCTTCTTATTGCCCCTTGGACTGTCTTCCATCTTTTATGCCAAAAAAGCATTTGGCAGTGTTGGTTCCTTCATCCTGAAGTTAATTAATACTTTCCATTCTTCAGGTTGTGTTCCCAGTGTTTTAAGCAGGCCATTGTTCAGCCTCTTCTCAAAAAGCCAAATCTTGACCAGACTGTTCTCTCAAATTTTAGGCCAGTTTCAAAACTGACTTTTCTGTCTAAAGTTCTTGAAAAAGTTGTTTACTCTCAACTCCAGGACTACTTGTTCCTTAACATATCAGAAAAATTTAAGTCAGGTTTTAAGCCCCGTCATAGCACTGAAAGTGCTCTTTTAAGAGTTTTTGATTACCTTTTTAAATTGCTGATTCGGGCCTTTCAGCAGCTTTGGTTTTACTTGATCTGTCGGCTGCTTTTGACACCGTTGATCACGGCATCTTGTTGTCCCGCCTAGAGTCATGCATTGGTCTCCGAGGTGCTGTTCTCCAGTGGTTTAAATCCTACCTTCACAAGAGGTTGTATTCTGTTAATCTGGGACCTTTTACCTCGAAAATAGCACCTCTGACATGTGGGGTGCCTCAGGGCTCCATTTTGGGTCCAGCACTTTTTTCTTTGTATATGCTCCCCTGGGACGTAATTTGGGGGGGGGGACGGGTGGGACATGTCCCCCCCACTTTTTCAAAAGGCAGTTTCGGTCCCCTTCACTTTTTTCCGTCCAAAAACAATATTACGCTCCATTAAATGGATTTGATTGAGCACTAGGACCGAAACGGAAACTGGTTTCCTATTAGACCCACCCAAAAGCTAATCTATTGGCTCTGCTGATACTTGCTAACGTATTATTGGCTGTTGCTGCTGTCACTCAAGTTGTAAACAGTCAGAACGTGCTCACGTTGTTTTGCTAGTTTGGAGCCGCTAGGGAACACCGGTACTGAGTCACATCGTCAACTAGACGCTGTGTAATATCAGAGCTCAGCTCAGCTTCCATTATATAACATTTGAATAAGTGTTCATTTGTGAGTCTTTGGTAGTTATGCACAGCCAGGCGGCAGCATGTCAAGAAACGAAAGTGGATATAAGAGACTTCTTTCAAAGTCAAAACGTAAGTTGGAACATGTGACACCGCTGCATTAAGCTCAGACTCACCTCCTCCTTCACAAACATACTCAAAACTAACTTTTACAAACTCATCTCCTCCACATAACTGACTCCTCAGACACAATTTATTCGTATTATTATAATTATTATTATTTATTATTATTATTACTATTATCATGATTATTATTACTAGTAGTAGTAGAAGTGTAACTTCAAAACTTTTATCATTTAACTTTATTGTAAACTTATCTATTGCAATGTATATGTTCACATTAAAAAGCTCTGAAAAATGAACAGTATCATCGTCAACAGATTTTTTTAAGCTTAATGTCAAAGATGTACTCTTTTCATTAGATTTATCTTATTTTTTCCATTTATTTTTTGTGTGTTGAAATGCAACAACTGTTTAAACACGTTTAAGGGAAAAAACATATATAATATGTTTTTATACACTCAAATTGGTAATGAATAATTTACACATTATATTAATAATAATTGTGAATCATACTAGAACCATCCTGTAAATATTTCTGTTTGTTCCATTCCAAAATCTCCCACTGTTTATAGTTCATGCATCTTTTTTTCAGGTGACTGACAGAGATGCAGGAGGAGAGACCGGTGAAGGTACAGCAGGAGAGGCTGTAGGAGATGGAGGACGAGAGCCTGGAGGAGATGGAGCAGAGGCTGGAGGCTCACAGGTGAGGTTGAAATAATGAAGATATGATAGACATAAAATTGATCATTGTGACAAATGTTAGGGTGATGATCATGTGTAAAACATTAGTTCAGCATGTCCTCTAACACAGCAAATGAAATAACGGCCAGATCTCAGGAGGGACCGTTTATGTATAAATACTTTTTATTCTTTTGACTAGGCCTGGGAAAGTAACAAATTTTGCTGGATGATATTTTGTCCAACAAATTGTTGATGATAAACGATATCATTGTCAACATTATCTAGACCAAAATAACCACTAATATAATGTTAATATATCATAATAATGCAAGTACACCCTTTAAAATGCAACAAATAAACCTTCATTTAACATTGAAATGTCCAGAACCAGAACTTCTAAATGAATAAAAATAACAAACAAAAATTTAATAAAAAAAAGAATCTCACTCCCTGTTAGAAATTGTTGCACCAAAAACAATAAAAAAAGACCCAAAACAATAAATACAATGGCCTATCCATTGTCAACAGCCAAAACTGCACTTCAATAATGATAATAAATATGAATGATAATAGAGTTGTACATTTTTAAACTTTGATATATATATATATATATATTGAGGATGGAAAAATTATTGAGATGGGCATGTGACGTTTCAAAGGGTCTTTACATAACACCCCCACCCCAAATCCGCACAAGCCTGCTGTGTCCCCCCCACTTCTGAAATCAAAATTTCGTCCCTGATGCTCCCCCTAGGCTCTATTTTTGAGAAGTATAAAATTACTTTGTCACTGTTTTGCTGATGACCTTCAGATCTATTTGCCACTTAGTGATGCCAGGTCAATTGGCTCATTGCTGGAATGCTTCAAAAGCATCAAACAATGGATGTCCATTAATTTTCTTAAGCTCAACAATCAAAAAACTGAAATTTTACTATTTGGCACTCCTAATCTTTTAAACAATGTAGTTAGTCCTCTTGGTCCTTGTTCTGTTTTTCTAGAAGCCTGTGTTAAAAAACTTAGTGTGTTTTTAGACGGTTGTTTTAATCTTCACAGAAAGGTGAGTGCAGTGGTCCAATCAGGTTTTTATCATTTAAGGCAGATTGCAAAGGTGAAACCATACCTTCCTGCTAATGTCCTCGAACATGTCATCCATCTGTTCGTGTCCTGCCAATTGGACTACTGCAACTCCCTGTATTCTGGCCTGGACCAGTCCTCCCTACACCGGCTTCAGCTGGTCCAAAATGCAGCAGACTGACTGGAACCAGCAAGCGGGATCACATAACCCCGGTTCTGGAATATCTCCATTGGCTTCCCGTCTCTTACAGGATCCATTTTAAAATTTGACTTATTGTTTTTAAATCCCTTGATGGCCTGGCCCCATTTTATATCTCTGAGCTGCTGTCCGCTTACGTCCCTGCCAGAACCATGAGGGCCAGCTCTCAAGCTCTTTTAACAGTTCCAAAAACCCGCCACAAGACTCGCGGCGACAGAGCTTTCTCTGTGGTTGGTTCCAAACTGTGGAACACGCTACCTCTCAACATCAGGACCACACACAATCTAGAGCATTTTAAATCCATTCTTAAGATACATTTTTTTTTATTTGGCTTTTAATGCAGGTTGACTTGAGCATCTTAATAGTTTTTAACAGTTTTTATTATAGATTGTGACTGTTGTGTGCTCATCTTATTTTAGGTTTTTATTATTGATTTGTTTAACCTTGATTTGTTTCACCTTGTACAGCGCTTTGGGTGTAGCTTTGCTGCTGTAAATGCACTCTATTAAAAAATTGACCTTGACCTTGACCTCAACGTCAAGACTTACGAGGACAGTGTCCTTCCTTGGTCAAAGAAAACGGTTAAAAGGAACAGACTTACATCACGTGACCGCAGCTTCCACGGCGGTCACGTAACGTCACGTGACATGGGAGATAACATTGTACAAGTTTCAATATAAATATATAACGAGCCTTTTACTTTTTAAATTGTGTATATATTTGTTAAATTAAATACGTAAGTGAGTTACTACACGCTAGCCACTGAAGCTGCAACTAAAAAGCAACTAACCAATAATTGATAACTTCTTTGGATAAAAAAAACATTGAAATTAGTTGACTTACTTTTAAACTTGAAATTTGCCTTCGAAGTAGCTGCCGGTTTCTGATCCGCCATCTTTTGGAAAATACCGCGGTGCATTCTGGGAAATTTTTGACCAAGGCTAGGCTACAAGACATGTATCCTTGCTCAGCTAGCTAAACGGCTAACAAACAGAGAACACACACCTCGGTAGAACATGAACATTGGAAAACGCCTTGGCGGTTCCTGATGACGTTTCTCCTAGGCAACCGGGGTGGGGCCAAGACATCAAGGCGAGGTCCCTCATCATTGAGAAACACCCATAGTATTCTGTACCTACTTCCTGCATTAGCCGCAGCTAAACAATGGATGAGGAAACGCTCGGTTCAGAAACAGTCATAAAGATCTTCACACAGAAAATCATTCATGGACTCCCCCATCTTGCTCGTAAAGGGGAAGGCTGTTGTTTTAGTGTCCAGGAGGCAGCAGAACACATCTCGGCTAAGCTAACCATTAGCATTAGCAACTCCATGACATGGCAGATCTCATTTAGGCTTGTGTTTTTTTGGATGTAAAACATCAATGCTGCATAGGGAACTGAGGCAGTAGAAATGTTGTGTTGCTGTCAGCCAATCACAGACAAGAGGTCTGAATATCATGAATATTAATGAATGCCTTTTTCTGCCCCCATCACTTCCTGAAGCCAGTGCGCCAGAGCTTTTATACCCACACAGAACAACTCACAAGGCATTCATTTATTCTAGAGATCACAACAGATTTATTGAAAAAATGGGTGAGCTTTTATGTAACTGTAGTACAATCTAACCTCTTGGTGGGGGTTTGTGTTGCCCAGATCTATTGGAATATATTTAATTCCATAGATAGTAGACATTATGATGTTTAATTGTCTTTTCATGGGCACTCCCTCTTATGAGGCTGGCTGCAAATGAAATGTTCCATTTAAAAAAATTGCAAAAAAATTTATTTTTTGACAAATCCTAGCATAAAGTAAATGGTTTCAACATTGTCTGTAGATACAAAGTCTTCATATATTAATATAATTCTGTTTTTGTCAGAAGATGGATGTACATAACATGTTTTGGGGCATCGATATTGTTCTCCCATTTAAGACATTCTACTTGCATCTGACACAGTCTTACATCATGAATGATAACATTTTTAACTGAGGTTCAGTTTTGTCTTGTTTTATTTGTTCATTTATGTTTTGTTCGAGACATGCAGCTCAGTAGAAGTCATGCCGTGCGACCTGTGGCCAGTGGTGGATGAGCAGGACCAACTCTGTGATTTACGACTGTTGTGATGCTTTGCCACGTTCAGCTTTGACAGATATGGGTGATACTCCCAGAGTCCTTGCCTGAAAACCCGCTGGGCTCCGGAGGGGAATCGGCTAATCTTCCCCGTTTCTAATTTGAAAAAGCCCTCGGTTACCTGCTGGCTACAGGCTAGAAGTCACTCTCCGAACAACAGCAAAACACACAGACGATACACACACATAATCACTTCGTGTTGCACTTAAATATGCCTCTCAGGAGTTTGAGTGTCATTCTCGGGGAGGAGCGGCGGCCCCTGGGCCACAGCTGTGAGTGTCTGAGTCCGATCTGGTATCCTGCCACACTAGGGGAGCCTTGGAGCCCGAGGCTTGCCTTGAGGCAACAGCCAGGCCTCGAAGGATGGGGTAAACAGAGAGTAGATGATGCCACTCTCTTGTTGTAAGCCAACAGATTTAGCTTGAAGAGAGAGTGCAGAGAAAGTTGTTATTTCACATCCTTTCAGCTTCATGGCAGAGGTTTTGCTTTTTGACGCCTCTAGTAGAATCACAGTACTTCTTTACTTCCCACAAATCTGTCATCTGTCCTTTACACCGTCCACAGAACCTTTAGACGTCTACATTTGGTGCTTTCCCCCATCACCAAACATCTGCCTGAGAAGTGGTCGTGTGTCGCACCAACGCTTCATCATTGTCATCTCCCCATCACCTGTCTTTCTTCTTCTCCTTCGCCTTCTCCCCATCCATCAACATTTTCAGACACGGCCCTCTGACAAGGGCACGTCCATCCCCTGGCCATACATCAATCACCTTTATGTGGGGGATGGTGGAGTGGTGTCCCTAACTCTTTTATCATTTGGGATGGGGCCAAGTTTCAGTTTGTCCGTCTCACATTTCCCTCTGCCTGAAGTGTCTTGTTTTAAGGAAAAATGATGTTTTGCTTTTATTTATTTAAATACATCTTTCTGACTTCAAAAAACAAACACTGTTGATTTTACTTAATGGTGTGTAATTAGTGTGAAATTCTCAAGTAAGCGTTTTAATTTGTAGCTGTTACATTACAAATGTTTGAAATAGGGGTGGGGCTTGACTAAATTTTTTCTAATTAATTGGAGGCTTTGTAATGAATTGATGTTGTTTAATCACATTTTAATTGTTCAAGACAATGTGCGCCTAAACAATTTTTCGAATAAAAAATAATGTTAGTGAGACACAGGTGACTATCCCACGCTTTAATGTGTACACTTCTTAAACTACAAGGTCTATTTGATTGTATTAGTCTCTTTGTAAAGGTAACCACTGTGGGATTAGTTGGGCTGTGTAAATATTAGTATATGTGTTATTGATGAAGTGTAAATAGACATGGATCATTATAAATGTTGTGTACTGAACTAAACACTAGGTGGCAGCATATATAGAGGTGTAGTGTAGAGTTCAGTTCGCTGGTGGTGGTCGGAGGGACCGGTGGCGTCTGTGCTCGGCAGCCTCGCCTCTGTCAGTGCGCCCCAGGGCAGCTGTGGCTACATCGTAGCTCATCACCATCAGTGTGTGAATGTGTGTGTGAATGGATGAAAGATACACTGTAGTGTAAAGCGCTTTGGAGTGCTTACTCTGAGAGGCTCCATACAAGTGGGTGTCATTTATCATCATCATTCAGGGGAAGTTTTGCTGAGGATTACAGATGAATACTGTGTGTGTGCTTGCTGCATGTCTGCTCTCCACCAACTAGAAAACATAACGGTAAAAATAGTTTTTTCTTCACGAAGAGCGATTTGTGATGATTCAGTTAATTGTAGTTTTAGTTGTTTGGAGCACGTAAAAAAGGTTTATAGGGTGTTGTAGCCTAGCCTCCTCAGTCTTGTTACCTGTGCAGCTTGATTGTATTTATTGAAATATATGTATGTATATATACATGTGGTAAATGGTCTGTATTTGAAAAGCGTCTTCTTAGGGTTCTACAACCCTAATTCACTCATTCACAAACATTCCCACGCTGGTGAACAATGGCACCACCGGTCCCTCCAACCACCACCAGCAGGCAAGGCAGGTTAAATTTATGTCTTGCCCAAGGGCACAACAGCAGCCTTCTCTGGCAGAAGCTGGGATCAAACCTACAACCTTCCAATTACTGGACAACCCGGAGCTACTGCGGCCCTATAGGCAGTAATTGTGATGAATCTAGAAATGTCAGGTAGAATTTGTTTCCTCTGTTTCCGGCGCTGGTGTTATGTTGATTTGAGTTCCTCCTCTCACAAAAAAAAAAAGCCCTCACCATGACTCAGTCACCAAAAATGTATGTTTTGCACAATTATAATTTATGAAATTAGTCTGTGTGGAATGATTTCATGTCGGTTACAGGGTTGTGGTTAGGGTAAAGGTTAGGGTAAGGACTAGGACACACATTTTTGGGAGTGGATGGTTTCAGCCTGTGGCTGGGTGGAGGTGGAACAGATCTCGAGGGGGGAACAGATATCGACAAAACATCGGCACACACACCCAACACAGGGGAAACTAATTCTACATTGCTACAACACGGTCCTCCAATTTGGGGATGCTCAGGCTCAAACTTTGAATGTGTTAAGTAACTGATTGTAATTAAGGTGTTAAAATCCCACCCCTAGTATGAATAAAAAATGTCCTGATTTGTTTGAAAAATGACATGAAAAAGACCAGTGTAGCTTATTTACGAAACTCTCAAATGTGAACAAATTTATGGGTTCAAGAACTTTTGCTTCATTATCTACTTTTTCCATAAAGTTTTAAAGGATTCAAAGACACAAACTTCTGAGTAAAAGGACTTAAAGAAGGAGTTGTTTACTGCTATAAATATGCTTTGTTTTCCTCTTTCTATCCTTTATTCTGCTGGCTTACCTTGGAGGACGAATCCTCCTCACCCTGCCTTGCTCTTCCCTTAGAATTCCCTTCTCCATCGTCCTCTCTGTCCTCCACTTCCCAGCTGTTTCTTCTCTTTTCACATCTGGACTCTATTCTTGGCTTTTGTTTACTGCTTCTGTTTTTCAAAGTCCTGTTCTCCCTCTTTTCCTCAGTCCCATCACCCCTCTCCTGCTGCACCATCTATCACTCACTCCCTCCTTCTCACCTCTCCCTTCTCCCTGTCTGTCCTTGCTTCATTTCTCCTCTGGCTCACCTCTCATTAAGCCCCTGTGCCCACTGCCACCATGCCCAGTGTCCACCCACACGTCTCACACCTCTCCTCCTCTTTTTTGTCTCTTCTCTGCCCTGCTGTCTCGATTCATCTTTCCATCACATCTAAAGTGATGGATATGGAAAATGTTTGAGGCGAATGTTTTTTTATCCCTTCTGACCCTGCAGATAACCATCAAAGTACACTCAAAAAATTATTCTTGGCCCAAGTAAACATGAGCTAATCATATTATATAAGGCTTAAATCATATGATATTAATATATATATATATATATATATATATAATTTCTTCATCACGACAGACCACAGACATCACCCATCACTGCAGACGCAGCACCTATCCGCCTGTCGATCTCACGCTCCATCTTTCCCTCACTCGTGAACAAGACCCAGAGATACTTAAACTCCTCCACTTGAGGAAGAACCTCATCCCTGACCCGGAGAATGCATTCCACCCTTTTCCGATTCAATCATGTACTGAAATTACATAACATCTACTTTTAAGCCAATCCTTTTTTCAGTTTATATAACTAATTTCAATAACTGTTCAAAGCTGCAAGAAGATTACATCTTCAGGAAAACTTTGCATTCAACATGCCTCCATCTAAATAGGATAGGTTATCCAGAGTTATCTCTGTAGTTATGCTGCTATAGACTTAGACTGCTGGAGGACGCACTGACCACTTCTCACACTCGACTACTTTCTTCTACAGTCTGCTCTTTAACTGTATTATTTCCTACTATTTCAGCTGTTAACTTTATTTTTTCTCTAAGTATTTTTCTCCCCAGAAGAAGCTACAACGATGTTCTGCTGAGCTGTGGTGGCCTCTTGGAGGGGGCCATCGTCTAGCACACTGCTGCTAACCACTTAAACATTCTCCCTCTCCTGATAATAACTTTTTGCTTTCCTTGACATTGGACGTGTTTCTGCTAGTTTACCCGTTTAATTATAGATCCACTAAGATAAATACAATAAAGTTTATCTCACCAAATAGAATATTTACTAAGACATCACAATATAACTATAGACACATTACTGGTCTTTGTGTGTGTGTGCGTGTGTGTGTTGTGTGTGTGTGTGTGTGTGTGTGTGCGTGCGTGCGTGTGCGTGTGTGTGTGTGTGTGTGTGTGTGTGTGTGTGTGTGTGTGTGCTCTGTCTTCTCCATCCCCAGTGAGTCGTGGAGGATGGCTGCTTATACTGAGCCAGGATTCTCTGGAGGTTTCTTCCTGTTAAAAGGGAGTTTTCCTCTCCACTGTCGCTTTATGCTTGCTTAGTATGAGGATTGCTGTATAGTCACTGACACTAGTCAGTGACTTGATGCAATTTGCTGGGTTTCTTATATAGGAAACTTTTTTCTTATTGGCTTAATGAACTGACCTGAATTGGAATGTTTATTATGTGAAGTGCCTTGAGACGACTCTTGTCGTGATTTGGCGCTATATAAATAAACTTGAATTGAACTGAATTGAATGCGTGTCCCCCTGTACGCAATAAAGGCATTATGGGAAAAAATATTCAAATGATCTGGCCATGGATAATCTCTAATATAAATTTATAGCATTCAGTCTTTACCGCCTCCTTTTCTCTCCTGCGTACATGTTTAGATCATCTGACAGCCTTACCTTGACCGTACTATTCCTCCATTGATTACTGCTTACACTTCTTCACTCAAAAACACAATGCATCAAAAAGACCAAACTGTCCGTGAAGGGCTAAAATAATTGTTTATAATAGACCCTCCACTTGCAATCACAAGAGTGCTACGGTGTGTTTTTAGGGTGTACACAAG
This sequence comes from Nothobranchius furzeri, assembly GCF_043380555.1. NCBI lineage: Eukaryota > Metazoa > Chordata > Actinopteri > Cyprinodontiformes > Nothobranchiidae > Nothobranchius > Nothobranchius furzeri. Next base: position 4,710,642 of record NC_091742.1, on the reverse strand, counting down.
AGCTCCCGCTTTGTGCTCAGGTAATTTTCTTTCCAGGCGTAAGTGGTCAAGGTCTGCCGATTTTAAAACGCATGTGAGTGATGTGGCGTGGGGGAAGCACATTGTTTTAGGAGCTGCGCCAATGTCCATTTGGAGAGGAGCAACACTCGTCTCGCCACTTGAGGAACAATGGAATACACTCCAGAGATGCTGCATATGAAGTATGTTTATGAGTGCGCTCAGACAATGGAGAGGAGTGTTACACAACACAAGAAATGGGTTTGGCTGCCGCGAGGGACGAGGTAGACCTCACAGACATCCCTGACATTCGCCGATAATTAGAGCCCGTTGACATGGTGAGAGGAAGACTAATTCACGGGCTGTGGTTGCAGCAACACACGGCTGCAGAAAGAGCTGCTGCCACTTTGAGAGCAGGAGAAAGTGGGCTGGAGTCATTTGGGGGTAGGGAATTGTTGAGGTATAAGTGAGAGAGAACACATTGTGTTGGTGTTTTGTTTGACATAAAAGCCTGCTAACAGCTACTGTAAACCAGGATCGCTGCCAATGCTCACAGGTGTCATGGAGGGGACTGGCGCCTTGCCACAGAGGACAGACCTAAAGGCCCCGAGGCTCACCTGGAGGCATCACCCCACGCAAGTTGTACCAATACATCAAATCAAGTTGTTTCTTTATTTATAGCACGCTAAAAATGGTTAAATAATCTTACAGCACCAACTGAAAGTGACCAAGGGAAAAACATGTCACTGTTTCTGCTGCTTAAAGAGCTTAAACTAATATTAGCCAGTCTAATTTGTTTGTTGGTATAATGACAAGTTAACGATCCCAGCATCTGGCCGTTTCATCAAAGGTGTACATTTATATTAAGAAGAGGATGGAGTAAAAATTGCTCCGTGCCAAACAAATGCCTTTGGTGATGTCAGATTGTCTTCTAACGACCTCATTTACCGACAGCAAACTCTGCAACCATCAGGGGGGCGAACGCCGCACACAAGACCCCTCCTTTATCCCCTGTGGCAGCGAGGAGAGGGAATAAAAAGGAGGATGCAAAGAGGAGTTAGAAGATGGAAACAGCGTTTAAAGAAAAGCTGTGAACAAGAACAAAGAAAAGAGATGAAGACAGCGGGTTAAAGGAGTAATATTACAAAATATCACACAGTCTGTTATGTATGTTGCCATACCAATATTTTCTTACATCCCTAATTCAAACTGTATAAAGGTGGGGGGTGCCTTCAAGGACTATAAGTGATTCCATCACGTTGAATTTTTGGAGCTACTTTGGCACATCACCTTCTCACGTGCAAGCAATGTAAGCATAAAATAACTACATAAATCTAAATGTATTAGAAAAACAAATATTTTGGTTCACATCAGGAAGTATGGCGTACTTTTAGACTTTTTGTCAGGAAAATGTCTCATTCATTTAGACAGAAAAGGCACATACCGCAGCCAGCCATGGCGCGCCTTTTGTTTTCCACTGATGGTTTGAGTTGCTATTTTAATGTATTTGACTTTTTTTTGCCCAAATTCAACTTTCCTCATTTTCATTGGCAAATAACAGATTTCTTCTTTTATTAGATTAACTGGAAACCAGTCAGACGAACACAAAAAGGAGCATGAAATGAGACAACAGGTTTTTGATAAAAAAAATTGTGTCAAATAAATTATTCTTAAAAATTATAGTCAACCGGAGTTTTTGTGTGAATAATGAAATCTGTGATTTCTAACAAAGTTCTAGTTAATGCTGCTGCAGCGTCATTCATCTGAAACTAAGAACAGGAGTAAATTTAACCTCAGAGGTTCACGGCTTTACTTGACAATGAGCACAAATGCATCCCTCCATCCCTCTCCTTCCATTCATCCGAGTATTACTAAAGCCCGTCTTAATCTCCCTCTTCCACAATCACGGAACAAAGAGCAGCATGCGGGCAGATCCTTGTTTTTCTAACTAATGTCGATTACATATTTGATAAACATGCATTTGCATTAGCATTAGTTGAGGTCAGGATTAGCAGCGTTCATCCTCAAACTGTTCTGTTTCCATGCTTCGCCTGTTTGTTGATCTTTTTTTTTCCCGGCAGTGTCATTTTCCCCCACTTCTGTTGTTTGTGGCCATCTCAAATCCTAAAGGACATGACTCCACACAAGCGACGGCACAAATATTTGAGAGGGTGATTAAAAGTCGTTTGGGAAAACAGATTATTGACAGTTTCTTTAAAAAAATCTATCTGTAAACAAAATAAGGAGTCAAAAGAGGTCAGAAACACTCAACTGTTTATCCATCAATGCAGATTTTACTTAATTTTTTCACTTGATTGTGGATTATTTGACACATTGTGCATAGCTTTGCTGCAAAAACGGACTCAAGTTTGAACAAGTTTACCGAGAAGCTGTTTTTTTACTAGTTTTACATGCAGGCCAAATATAAAAATAGTCTTCAATCCATTCTTCCTGCATTAACAGTAATAGAAAAGTGACAAGGAAATGCTAGGATTAGAAAAGCCAGTCAGATCTACATCACTCTGAAAATTCACATTCATGAACTCGTCCATCTCGGCTCGTGACGGGAAAGGCTGTCCTGGAGAGAGCAGAGTCCGTTTGTGCAAGTAGAAGCTAACTATTAGCATTAGCAACTCCACAACATGGCAGAACTCATTCAGGCTTGTGCTATTTGTGGAGAACAAACATCAATGCTGCAAAGGAAATGAAGTCAGTGGTAGAGTCAGATTGTTGTTAGCCAATCAGAGGCGAGATGTCAGAATATCAGGAAGTAACACTCCAAATCCTGCCGTCAACTGCTCACCTCTACCCTGGCTGACTTCGAGCTCCTGAAAAAAGGAGCGGAAGAGCTTTTTCACAACAGTGATCGACTCACAAGGCATGTATTTATACTAGAATATATTGCAAATGTATTGAAAAAATGAGTGAACTTGGGCTTTAAAATATAAAAAAATAAACATTTATAATTGTGGAATGGGTGTACTTTTCTTTTCTTCTAAAATGCAACAAAAAGAAGAATTTGCTCAAGACAACTGATGAAAAGTTCCAAGTGATCTGCTCATGAACCCCAAACCTCTGCCATTTTCTTTCTTCCTTCTGCCAAACTTTTCCTAAAACCCACAATCCCTCTACGCGCCACACAGAAGCTCGGAGATGCCTGAAACACAGAGGCCCAGATTGACCATTCTGAATGAGGATCTTAAAGACTTTGCCCAAACACCTATTAAAGAGCTTAGAGGCACAATATTTCCAAACTGATGATTTTCTGCAGAATGGTTTTGAAAAAGGCACATTGTTCCGAGGCTTAAGCTGCTAAGAAATGCTCCATTTCATTCTGTCTTTCTCCGGTTAATAAGATCCCTTCCCTTTATGATCGCTCCTGCTGTTTTTATTATTCCATGCTAATTGAGCTTTTGTCTTGTTTTCAGCCAGACTCACATCTGTTTGTTTCACATTTGCACTTTGCTCAGCTTCTAAAGTATTTCCTTGAAAACACAAAGAAGATGTGTAAGAATTACTTAACATTTTTTTTGTAAAGTGAACCACTGCACCGATGAAACAATGAGCCACATTAATACCCAGACCTGGACCTAATTATATTTGTGGGAAATAATATCAGACAAGAATCTATCAAGGAGCGCTTTAACCGCAGCTAATCATGGTTTGTTCGTGTCCACGTTGCTCGCTGATGCTTCACAAATGGAGGGAAGAAATTAGGCAGTGACTTTCTCTAATTAGAGATGAGAGAAAACAACTGCTCCTGAAGTCTTGACGTCTGGGAGATAATTTGAAAGCAAAGTACAAGCGAGTGAGGGCAGGAAAAAAAGGATGCTCACTCCTTAATTAAAATTTTTTGGTCTCCTTCCTCCCCGACTCGGCAATTAGAGACCCATTAACTCTCTGAATGGAGGCAAAAGGACTCTGTCTTTAATAAATAGGATTAAATAACCAAAGACATTGGTTGATTACACTACAAAGATGGAGATCTGTTTGGCCATGTCTTGATTCGTGCACTCATTAGTCTCAGAAACAGTGAAGACATGTTCACAAATACCCACTTTCACTCAGAAATATTAAAAAACAATGATTTTATTTGTTTGTTCTTCACAAAGGCACACTTGGCAGTTTTTACTTACTTTGAGCACCCCCTAGTGTCCGTTTGGTAGAACCAAAAGTGAAACCCATCTCCTTGCTGTGCGTTCGTCTTTTTTACACCTTGATCTAACAGCTGAAACGTCTCCCCAGCCTTTAATTTGTGTTTACAGGAGCGATTCATCACTTAATTAAACAAATTAAATTAAATAAATAAAATAAAGTAAATAAAAATAGTTTTAATTTTTTTCTTTATATGTTTCGGCTAATGACTCTGGCCGTCATCTGAGTTTGCCTGAGTTCCATTTATCCTGACGATGGCTAGAGTCATTAGCCAAAACATGTCAGGTAAAAAACTATTTTTTTACTAAGCTGAACAAAATAAAAAGAACAAAGAAATGGATTATGCAGGTAATGTGCTAGAAGCAGACAGTCCACAGGTGGTGGCCTGGCACTCTGCAGTTGCAAGTGCAATATTCTGGCCATAGGTGGCGATAGGGGTCTAAATGACACTTCATTAACCGTGTAAAGGGTCATTTTAGCACATACTGGCTCAAGACAATGACCTAATAATATGAAAAGTTGCATTGTATCCCTTTAAAGGTAAAAGGGGCAGCAGTAGGAGCAGCAGTAGCTCAGGTGGTAGAGCGGGCTGCCTCATGATCGGAGGGTCATGGGTTCGATTCCAGCTCCCGCCAGGGGTATCCTGCTGTTGTGTCCTTGGGCAAGACACTTCACCCAACTTGCCTGTGTTAGTGGTGGTCAGAGGGGCCGACAGTGCCAAATGGCAGCCTCGCCTCTGTCAGACCTCCCCAGGGCGGCTGTGGCTACAAGTAGCTTACCATCACCAGCAGTGTGTGAATGTGTGAAAGCGTCTTTGGGGGTCTAGAAAAGCACTATATAAGTTCAATGCATTATTATTATTATTATAAAACAGTCCATTTGTTTGGGTCAACTCAGCTTAGAGATTTTTTCCAAATGTTACCATAAAGACAAGAACATCTTCACCATTGTTAATTCCACCATCAGGACCTTAAACCTAATAAAATGATTTGAGAGATTAGAATTGTTCAATTAGCTTTTGCCGAAGCCAAGTGATTGGTGGAAATGAATTCCTGCCTCTTCTGCTGGATCTCCGGGTGCCAAGGTTAAGGATTTGTAGAGAACGTGATTGGTTGCTCGTCCCTCTGAGAGTCGCCCAATAGCTGGTCTGTGTGGACCCCTGTGACCCTTCCAGCCTCCTCATCCTCCCAACTCCATGGCTCCATTTAGCAAACACAAGCTGCTGAAGGACTGATGAGTTGTACTTTAGCGGTCCTCCAATCCAATCACTCATTTACCTGAAGTGATTTTATCACTCTCCAGAGATAATCATAAAGAGTCTGGCACAATGCGCTGAGTTATTCAACTGACAATGTATAATTAAAGTTAGAAACCTTGTCAGGGTTCTGGCGGCGAGTTCCATCTTAATAAGGCATTACCAAAGAGGGGTTGTGGGCAGGAAAAGGTGCTTTATTTAGATTTTATGGTGTAAATAAATACAGATGAGTTAAAACTAGACATTAGTCTCTAAGTAATGGATGGTGGATATCCTCTTCAGATGGATTTCTCTCAGTCAAGTAGCTCTAAAAGGTTTTGGGATTTGTGGAGTGGGCAAGGCCACTGATTTTTGCATTTTGGGTCCTGCACTCAGTGGTTGGTCTGAGGGGAGATTTTGAGAGGGGAATTATCTGGAATAGAGAGGGTGAAATGAAGGCGATTTGTGTGAGTGTGTGTGTTAGAGACACGGTGCTCCGGTGGCGCTCCTGGTCAGTGTGGGAGAAAGAAAAAAAAACCATCAAAGAGGAGCCTGGGTGTGTGGGTCGTTTTTGAGAAAGCAGCCTCCACCAGCTTTGCTCAGATCTCCCCTAATCCTTCCCACTTGAACCTTAGTCCACCACAATCTGCATGCCAACAGATTAACACAATACGCAAAGATAATTCAGCCAGCCCAGCACTGACAGCGATCTCACAAATCTCTGAACGACGAAGGGACGATACCTCTCCAAAATCCAGATTAAGTCCACAGATCTGAAGCCTTAGACCCTCTCAGGACATATATTAGCATTACGGTTGGATGCTTTATTTATATATTTATCAGATTTTAAAAACAGATAATGCCGGCTGGTCAGCTTGAGTGTCACAAAATCTGCCTTGGGTAGGATGACGGGATGAGACCATATCCCAGATTGAGGGAGCAAGCGAGAGAAAGAGGCCTCTGTAATCCATATTATATGCTGCACAGAGCCAGGGAATTATTTAAGAAGCTCTTTGTTGGAGTCTTTTTGAAAGTGTCCTCTTGGGATCGGATGAGAACAGCTTCCTCTGTTCTGCCAGAGATTATGAGATTTCAATTAAGAAGATGAAAATTTTAAATATATTTGAGGCTGATTTGGACAGGAAGTTATGTGGAGTTTCAAACCAAATGAAACACATCAATGTCAGTACAAAGTTTCTAACCACAGAGATGACTCAAAATGAACAAACCAAACATATAAAAAAACCTTCATCCTTCAAAATGCACCGAAGCATGTCACTATATGTGAATAAAATGAAGCTCGGTTTAGCCTCTAAAGGTTGGTTTTTGCACATCACTAACATGGGATTAAATATTTTTGACAAAACTACAAGAGAATTACGGATATTAAAGTAGACTTCAAATTCTGACCAACTCGAACATACTAGTAAGTTATCCTTCATTTTGTGGGTCTATATGGGACAAAATCCCACATAAATTCCTTCTATTTTGGGCCACTTTTCCTAGGTCTGGTAATAAAGGTAATGGATCCAAAGAGGAAACCCAGAGATTCCTATCCCAAACAACATTTACCAGCACCCACCTGCGGTATTCCAATGCATTCCCAGCCCAGAAAGGATGTAAAATCCCTTCACTGAGAGGTATCTTCATTGTGGGATGTGTCAGAGCAGCATCTCTACTCCAAGTTCCTTTCAACAAATTAGAAATCTCCACCTTACTTCCAAGCACAGGACAGACCAGAGCTATGCCCTTTTTACTGCAGATGCCTTTGTAACGTGAGGAAATATGGGTTTTCTGTGCCAAAGGTTGTATTTGGCCTGGCTGGGTCAGAGCTGGGTCGCTCAGAACTTTCACCCACAGATTAAGACCTGAACGCCAGCAAGTCTGGGAGAAACCACAACATCTGAACACCTGCAGTGCCAGAAGATGGAGTTCTCATGAAAGCTAGTCATAATAAAAGAGTCTTACGCTTCCTTTGTTTATTAATGCTAAATAATCATTTTACCATTTTACTCATTAAAAATATATTTTAATCAAATGAATGTTTATTATGCTTTGGGTAATCATAATAGCTATAATGAATCAATACTTAATTAAATAATGTTTTGAAGATGTTTTAGTGATGACCTTCACACTCGCTCACACAGGTCTACTCTCACAGTAAACTCCAAAACACATTTGCTCTGACGCACACGTTTGCTTAAGAAGAGAACTGGGTTTTTGGTAATTGATTCAGTTCGAGTTTGTCAACGAGAGAGAGCGGACGTGTTGAACACACACACGGGGAAGGGAGCCTGCGGCTCCTGTCCCCCCCCCCCCCCCCCCACGCTATTCCTGTCAAGCCAGACAGGATAGCTGAATTGTGTAGCGTTATGGTTTTATGCTCTTTTATGAAAGAGAAACCATGCTACGTATTAATTCGGAATATTAATTTTAATAAATCAATAACCAAATTTTATATTGTTCAGAAGACTCAAAGGTTGTTTTCATCGATAAACTGCCGATAATATCTGAGTGTCTGTGTTTCAGTTCAATGAGGAAACCAGTTTGAAGGATTAAAAGTTTTAATTCTTCAAATTAAACTAATGATTTTGAAATTGACAAACAGGAAATACAATCAACATTGGTAACTTTGTGGGACAATCTTTTAACAGTTGATATGCTGTTAATGCTCAAATAGACCTTCTAGTGAATTTATGAAGATTGAGAATGCATCTGATTTTGCTTCAGGAAGAAACAGGTGTCTGAGTGAAAAGTGATGGTTTGAATAAACTTAGGTTTTTAGTTGGAAAAGATGCATCAAAACGCTAAACACCATGTTCTGTCTCACCGCATTCTTGTGGACCCTCTTTCGGATCCGGGCCGTGGAGGATGTCGGTTCATCCAGATGACACCGGCGGCTGACAGGAGACGAGGTGTCGAACGGACCCGGTCCAGAGTTGCCCTCGGTACACGTTGATGGTAAAGCGTTTTGTCGACGCGCTTTCTTAAGTTAATTCACTCAGAAATCAAAAGACTCGGTAATGAGTCTGCGTTAGAAGTTGCAATTCAGCTATTCTGCCTGGCGTGGCAGAAACAGCGTGAGAGAAGGGGGGGGGGATTGAGCCCATGGGCTCCGTTCCCCGTTAGCGGTTGTTCACAAGTCCTTCCTCTCTCGTTGCCCCACACGAACTGAATTCATAAGACCGAAACTTACCAAAAACCTTTCTCTTCTCAAAGCAAACGTGCGTCATCAAATGTGTCTGGAGTTTACTGTGAGCAGGTGTGTGTGGATGTGTGTGAATGTTTGTGCTTGAGTGTGTGTGAAGGTCAGTAACAAACATTCTCAACATTATTTAAGAATGGATTCATTAAACTATTATAATTACCCCAAAGCATAATAGTCATTCATTTGATTAAACACATTTATAATGAGCAAAATGATAATGGTTACTTTAACATTAAAATCAAGAAAAAGAAGTTTAAACTTTATGTTTTGACTTGGTCTGGGTACAACTCATGTAAACACATCTTCTGGTAGACCGCTGGTGGCAGATGTTATGGTTTCCTCCCAGACTCGCTGGCGTTCAGGTCTTAATCTGTGGGTGAAAGTTCTCAGCGACCCAGCTATGACCCAGCTGCGTCCAACACCACCATTGTGACAGAAAACCCATATTTCCTCACGTTACATTTGCAACCAGCTAATGCAGACTCGTCCAGAGTCTTTTGATTTCTGAGTAATTTAAACTTAAGAAAGCGCATCTGCCAAACGCGTCATCAACGTGTACCGAGGTTAACTCTGGACCGGAGCGTCGGACACCTTCGTCTTCTCTGCCAGCCAAGGTGTCCCCTGGATGAACATCCTCCGGTGACGTACGGATCTGAAAAGGGGGTCCTCGTACGGTGAGGCAGTACACAACAGATAGCGTTTGATGCCTTTTTCTAATAAGACCTAAGTTTTATTCAAACCATCACTTTTCACTCAGACACCTGTTTCTTCCTGAAGCAATCTGAGATACCTGCCCACACGCATTCATATCACATCATTCTCAATCTTAGCACATCCAACACAAGGTCTATTTGAGCAAGCTTAAAATATCAACTGTTAAAGATTGTCCAACAAGGTTGCCAATGTTGATTAATTTCCTATGCTCGTCATTTCAAATCATTAGTTTAAATTAAGAATTAAAATTCTTAACTTTCAAACTTGTCTCTTCATTGAACTGAAACACAGACACACGGATATGATCGTCAGTTTATCGATGAAAACAACCTTTGAGTCTTCTTAATTCTATAAAATTTGGTTATTAATTTATTAAAATTAATATCTCAAATTAATATGTAGAATGGTTCCTCTTTCATAAAAGAGCCATAAACCATTACACTACATAATTGGCGAGCCTATCCTTGTTTGGTTGTCTATGTTTCCAGGAAATTTCTGGGAGGCGGAAAGGTGACAGAAAAAGGTCTCCAGCCCCTTCAGGACTTAGCTAAAACGTTAGCAAATCGCAGCCATTTCTGCAACAAGTGATGTCACTGATCAGAGTCAAAAAAACAAACGCTCATGTACATTAATAATATTAAAGTTTTATTGTCAAAGTAAGCCGTAATTTAATCAATTTGAAGGATGAAGAGAGCAGCTGTGAGACGTAAAAAGCGTTGTGATCAGGAGACCATAAAGCAATGTTAACTACAGTGTTGTGTGGGGGGATTGACTTTGGATTTTTTTGTGGTGTGATTTTAGAAACAGCGAATTTAAAGGTCCTGAACACTTGTTTAATCAATACATGTGCAGTGTTCTCTGGTAGGAATGAATATCTTGTAAGTTGTAGTCAGGGGAAAAAATACTAGCGCACCATTAACAGGAACTAGAAGTGAGCCACATCACAGCTGAGCTGCAGACGGCAAGTTATGGAGTGTTTTTTCCTGTTATTTGGACATCTAGCCTCTGATTGGATAACAGCAATGGTACTCTACCACTGCTTTGCAACGTTGATGTTTTTCTCCACAAATGACAAAAGCCTTGAGGAGTTCTGCTGTGTGGTGGAGTTGCTAATGCTAATGCTTAGCATCCACCTGCTGAGACGTTCTCTGCTGTTTCCTGGATGCTAAACCAACAACAGCCTGCTGTGAGTCGAGATGGGTGAGTCCACGAATGTTAGGTGACAGTGTGACGTAGATCTATCAGGATTTTCAAATATAGTTTTCACGTCTATTTTCTATCAGAAGCTAATGCAGGAGATAAATGTAGGAGACTATTTTCATGTTCAGCCTGCATGAAAAACTTTCTTTTTCTTCCCTTCCATTTCACCAGCAACTCTTCCAGTTTTTCACAACCCTAACCCTAACTGACTTACAACCATGGACGTAATTTTTTTTGTGGGAGGGGACATGTCCCCCCCACTTTTTCCAAAGTCAAGTTTTGACTCCTGCACGTTTTACCATCCAAAAATAATATTACGCTATATTAAATTGACACTGGTTGAGCTCTAGGACCAAGGGGAAAACAGCTGTTTGTGTTGAAGCCTGTTTCCCATTAGAACATACTGTAAAGGTACCCCCCCCCCCCCCCCCCATCCCCTCCACTTCTTAAGTGAAAATTACATCCTTGCTTACAACCAATCAGCATGAGTTAACCACAAGTCCCACCCATAAACTCTACCAGGTCTTGTCTGATACCCCAATTCAGGTACTCCGTTGGTTCCAGATGTGGTCTGAACAGTGATTCTTTCGGGTTGACCAGGAGAAATGAAGACACACCCACGCCACAAAGGTCCAGTAAAACAACCTGGAAGTTCTGATAGTCTATTGTTTCACTCCGTCCTACCATCACAACCCATAAGTATATTTAAACTCCTCTCCATGAGGCAAAGATCCACTTCCAACTCAGTGGGAGCAACGCATGAAAAACCAGACATGACCAAAGTTTCAATCTATCCATCTTTGTTGACTCATCCGAGGTTGGGTTGCAGAGTCGACAGGTGCGGATGGGATACCCAAACATCCCAGCTCCTCCTGGCGAAGCTATGGCATTCCCAGACCAAAGGGGATATAAATTCCTTCTAGCAGATTCTGAACCTCTCCCTGGGTCTCCTTGCAGAGGAAACCAGGAGGCATTTTTAATCTTTCATTACGGTTTCATGGTGACTCTTTCACATGATGATAGATGTCTTTTGAACTCTATGCTAATAAAACTGGACAAAAGGTATTACTGTGTTAAAATGTTGCATCAGAGTCTCTTTACAAAGCGTATATGAAGAGAAAATCTGGTTTGACCTAAATTCAGTCGTCTAATAAACACAAAAATAAGTACTGGACAACTTTCTGAAACTACAAACGAAAATATGAATATTTTAGGTTAAGTCACACAAGCTACCGATTGGTATTCTCCATGCTCACTCCAGTTGTAACTTTCTATGATAGAGGTACTGGTGGTAGGGGGGGGGGGGGGGGGTAGTTTTGCCAAACTTCTTCCCCATTGTGTTTTTCCCAATGCGGTGCTGGGATAGTTTCGAGAGCTTGCTCTGTTCCCGCTGCGACAGACTGAGGCCCCTCTCTGCCACGCTCAAGGGCCCTTGAGGCGGCCATTATCTGGACGCCCGCCTCGCCGAGGCATATGGGTAATTACTGAGCTAATAGAGTGATGGAGGGAGAGGCAGAGGCAGGAGCCTAGGCCAATTAGATGATGCATTAGTGCTCTGTCTTTTGTAAGCACCTAATGTGTGGGGAAAGGATGGGGTAGATAGAGAAAAAGGATGGGGTAGATAGAGAAAACGTGTCATTTCTGAAGGGTCAGGACCCTTGAGCAAATGCAAACAGTCTCTCAAACACACACACACGTACAAGCGCACACACACACACACACACCAAGACCACATTTGCACTTTGAATGTAGCAAACCACACGCATGCATCCACACATGCACACACTGATTACTGTGCTTTGTTTTGCTCTTTTCTCTAAGTGTCTGAAGAGTGTGAAGTCATAATTATAGCACACTCTGGCTTTACCTCGTGCTTACATACACACATAAACACAAAACACACACATACACACACACACACACCAAATGCAGATGAGTCCAAATAAACGAGGAGACCCTGCCTAGTCTATTGAGGTCTGCTATGAGAATCCACTCCATCAATTACATTAAAGAGGCTGCCTAATGACGGCCACAGCTGTAATCATGCTCAGCTGAAGCATTTTACACCCTGCTTCTTTGTTTTCGCCCATTATCATCCGTCCCACAAAGGAGAGAAATTCTATCTCAAGCATCAGTGCAGTGTTTTGGGTTAAGAATGCACTTTTTGTCATCATCTGGTGTTGTCAGCTTGTGAATCAGAGTTTTGGCAGTTGCAGCTGGAGTCACAGAAGTTGGCAGGAAGCTGGAGAGGCAGAAAGCTACAAGTTTGTTGCAGACTTTGTGACTTTTCTAGGCTGCAGGACAACTAGACAGTGGTGTACTTTTAGATGGCACTTTTTTCTTTAATGTTCCAGCAGAAAGGCTGTGGTGATAAAAGGCTAATGAAGTCACAGGATCATTTGTGACCAGTTGGAGACACAGAAATGCAAAAAAACATGAAAAGTTTCACAAAGAATGACACTGAATTGATTGGTTCTGTCATAATAAATAAAGATTGGCAAAGCATCTTTGTTTTGTCTTCCATTGTTTAGAAGTGAAGCCAAAATATTCGTGTACTGGGCCATGTTGGACGTCCACCTGCTCGGCTGCTCCCAGTCGTTCTGTTTTTAAGTGTCAAATTATCACAACTAGCAAAACATTATAGAAAAAATTGGTTCTCGACCGGAAAAGGGTGGCTTGCAAACTCCGGGTTGGAGGAGAGGTCCTACCTCAAGTGGAGGAGTTTAAGTATCTCGGGGTCTTGTTCACGAGTGAGGGTAGGAGAGATCGGGAGATCGACAGGCGGATTGATTCGGCGTCTGCAGTGATGCGGACGCTGAACCGATCTGTCGTGGTGAAGAGGGAGCTGAGCCAGAAAGCCAGGCTCTCGATTTACCGGTCGATCTACGTCCCAATCCTCACCTATGGTCATGAGCTTTGGGTAATGAACGAAAGAACGAGATTGCGGATACAAGTGGCCGAAATGAGTTTCCTCCGTAGGGTGGCCGGGCTCAGCCTTAGAGATAGGGTGAGGAGCTCGGACATTCGGGAGGGACTCGGAGTAGAGCCGCTGCTCCTCCGGATCGAAAGGAGCCAGTTGAGGTGGTTTGGGCATCTGGTCAGGATGCCTCCTGGACGCCTCCCTGGGGAGGTGTTTCGGGCATATCCTGCCAGCAGGAGGCCCCCGGGTCGACCCAGGACACGATGGAGAGGTTACATCTCCAATCTGGTCCGGGAACGCCTTGGAGTCCTGCCGGAGGAGCTGGAGGAGGTGGCCGGGGAGAGAACGGTCTGGAGCTCCCTAGTTGGGATGCTGCCCCCGCGACCCGGACCCGGATAAGCGGAGGAAGACGATGACGATTTGTTTAATGTGCCTTGTAACAGCAACACGACTCTACCACTGACTTACAACGTGAAAGTTTCATCTCCACAAGAAACACAAGCCTGGAGGAGCTTCTGCCGTGTGGTGAAGTTGCTAATGCTAACTAGCCTCTTCTTGTTGAGACGCTCTCTGCTGTTTACTGGACGTTAAACTAACAACAGCCTATCATGAGTCAAGTTGGGTGAGTCCATGAATGTGAAGCGACAGTGTGACGTAGATGTGTCAGGATTTTTAAATCCTACAGTTTCACTGTCTATTTTCTATCAGAAGCTGATGAAGGAGATGGGTGGAGACTATTTTCATGTTTAGCCTGCATGAAAAACTCAGAGTGACTGATGATATTAGCATCAAACCCTGCCATCTGAGGATAATTACAGGTGAGCTTGAAGCACTTTATTCACACAGACGGCAACTTCAAGTATTTGTAACTGTGTAACATTTTTTCTGGGACTTTGTGTGATGCTTGCCACTGCCCATCTCGACCAGGTCTCCGTTGAAAAATAGGATTTTAATCTCAATGTGGGTTTCTACCTAACTAAATAAGGGTTAAAAAACGCACCACTGACTTTTATGGCTCTTTCTCCGACCAAAGTGACCACTTCTAAATCAAACTCCCGATCACAAACAACAGCTGTACGTTCACCAAAGCAGCGTTGTACATCCAGTCCCAACAGACGAGACTATAGCCGTATTATTAGTCCCTCTCAGAAATAGCAGCTCATTTATCAAACAAAACACTCCATTACTGATATCTTTATCAAAAAGGGGAAATCGAGGAGGGGTTGTGTAGCTGTCAGTGTTCAAGTGACTTTGTTTCACAGCCCCTCAGTGGGATCATGATTGGCATGAACAATTAAAAAAATAAAACACAGGTCAGCTTCACATCTTTAACCTTGTTGCTGCTGAGTGACTACGTGTGAACTTAGTGGGTGATTATTGTAAATGTGGAAGCTCTCCTATCACGAGGGTTTCGTTTCATGGCGGCTGTGAAATCTACCTTAATTGCACCTCATTTAAGTCTACCTTTGATGAGGATGGGTGTGGGGGGCTCGGGATGGAGGGGTTTGGTTGGGTCTGCAGTTTTGCAGACGAATTGATCTTTTGTGCCAGCAGGAGAAACACTGGTGACGTTCAAAGATGTCCCTCAATCAGTCACCTTCAGGGTCCTGCTTCAGGGGATATAAGCGACTGAGTCACCAATGAAAGCATCTCCAAAATAAAGAGTAAAAGTATGTTTTAAAGACCCTGTAAAAATGTGTTTTATTGGTTCAGTGTTAAACAGATAACTACCTGGGTTACAAACAGAATCATAAAATAAACAATATGAATGTATTTTAAAATAAATTCTTATTTTTGTCTCTTTGTCACCAGAAATCAAACTTTTCTGGGTCAAAATAACGAATTAAATGGACCTGTTAGAGAAAAGCACCTTTGTTACGTCAAGAAAATGACATAATTAAACTATTAACTCTACAAAAAATTTGTCATTATCTCTGGATAATGAGATAAATACCTTGTTATCTTAAGATCATATCATTAAAATTAATTCTTAAGCATGCCATCTCTTGAAATCTGTGGAAAAAATTGCAAACAGTTTCGTCTTTGACCTTATCGTGGGTTGGAACAGTTACAGAAGCTGAAACAAGAGAAGAAAAAAGGTTTAATTCGGAGAATAAACTCAGTTCTTGTAGCATTATTATCCCATCAACAGCACTCTACCTTTGATGCTAATTAATGCTGGGATTCATGTATGTTCAACGAGTCTGAATGAATAGATAATTAATAAAAAGATATGTAAGCTTTTTATGTGATTGCAGTTTCAGAAAAGTAAAAACGCCTATTTTAGGCCTCATGTTTAGGATTGGATACATTTCTGCTTATTGTTAACAAGGACACGTACTACTGCAAATTCTGGGCTGTAAGGTGCACATGAATATAAGCTGCATGAACTAAATTTGGGGGAAATTACAGGTCGCTCCAATATAAGCCGCACCTGACTCGCCGCAGGTGCTTTAATGTTTAATTACCATATATAAGGGTTTCTGCTACCATGGAGGGGATTGTCGGGACAGAAATGACTGTTTGGGAACGCAAAGTGTCTCATTTATTAACATTTGAGAAACACAATAAATCTTTCAATCAGTCAATCGGGAGGGGGGGGGGGGGGGCTGGTGCCTATCTCCAGCGGTCAGCGGGCAATCAGGCGGGGTACACCCTGGACAGAGAGCCAGTCCATCGCAGGGCATATATATATATATACATATATATATATATATATATATATATATATATACATATATATATATATATATATATATATATATATATATATACCCACCCCCGCTCTCTCACAGAAGAGCGCTGCAGGACGGAGCACGCGATCCCCCTAACCCCACCCCTTGATGGCCGAAGCCGCCAGGCTTAACTCATTTTCTGGGGGAAACCCTGTGTGTATGTATATATATATATATATATATATATATATATATATATATATATATATATATATATATATATACATAGGGAAATTTACTTTTGGGATTTTTATTACAAAAGAGTTTTCCTGTTGTACAAAAGTTTAATGTTCCCATTGGAATAAAATGTCTGTTTTGATGCTAATTTGAAAACTAAAACTAAATGTAACAGTAAGTGAGTTTAGTGGAACCAGTTGACATAACTTGGTTAAGTAAATTTAACACGAGGGTTAGGGTTAATCATTATGGAAATGCAGAACACACCTTTCCTTTGGAGTAAAACACATGTGGTTTTTGTTCTGGTTGCTTAGGATTCACTAAATCGCTACAGAGACAAACTTTGGCCTCCAGCATTTACCAGAGAGGCAACATTTGTGTGTTTGTAAGACTTCCATAAGCTCTGTGTAAATACTGCTCAACAAACAAGAAGGAGGCCTTCCCCTCCTTTATTTCCTCCTGCTTGTTAGTGATACAGCTGAGCGGCGGACTCTGGGACGGCCGAGCTGAAAACAAAACACATGCTAATGCGTGACCTGGCTCTCGAGTCTCACCTCCTGCGATGGAGCACCATGGTTCTCAAGTATACAGCCAACCTGGTCCTTAATGTGTCAATGGGGGGCCCTCCTCTCACGACATTCAGACTCGTAACCATCCTTCCATTCTCCAGACAGAGAGTTTGCTCCTTTCCTTCTGTTGCCACCCCACCAGCACAGAGGAGTCCTCATCTCCTCTGTGGTGAAGGGCCCTTCAGACGTCTGCTGAGAAAGAGCAGAAGGGTGGGAAAGAAGAAGGTAAAGAACACAAGAGATGGAGACAATGTTAAAAAGAAGCGACAGAGGAGGTAGAGGAGATGCAGATTGGGTCGGGCCTCTGAGGGTTATAACTAAAGTTCACGTTGTGTATTAATGTGTGAAGCGCTGGTATTCTCTGTCATGCTAATCTCAGAGTTTTATTCTAGCATTGTCCGGTGTCCGTTAGTGTCACATACACCCCTCTCTCTCTCTCTCTCTCTCTCTCTCTCTCTCTCTCTCTCTCTCTCTCTCTCTCTCTCTCTCTCTCTCTCTCTCTCTCTCTCTCTCTCTCTGTCTCTCTCTCTCTCTCTCTCTTCCTTTGCTTTCTTCTCTTTATGTGCTCTCCTGTTTGGAGTGGACGATCAGAGGCAGTAATAGGGGGTAAACAGCTCTGTTGTCCAAAAGGATTATATTTGAATAACTAATGCATTGTTAGCATTAGCATACATTAATTATTCAGCCCTGCAAAGAGGTGCAAGCATTTTTTCTCCAAAACAGCCTCGGTCTGTATTTTCAGTAGTTGCTGACAGAAGGAATGCTTCCAGGAATCAGGGCACATTAAAGAAAAGAGAAAAGGGAAACGGTTTAAAGCTTGCTCTCATCGGCTCTGTCCACCCTGGGGCTTAAACGTAGCTCCGTCCACCCGTTGGTGCACGTTTTGTTGTGCAACAGTCAAAGAGGAAAAATGCACAACGGTCAGCAAGCTGTTTTCAGTTTCCTCCTGATTACTTTATAGAAATCCTGGACAGGAAGAGTAATTGTGATGGCAAGTTGAGCCAGATTTTCCTGGAGGTAGCGTATCTCTCAAGTCTCAGTTGGTGGGGATGGGGGGGTGTTCTCCTCCTGCGTGTTTATCCACAGTAATCAGGTGTCTGTGGAACCGGAGTGGAGGCTTGGCACCAGGGCGACACGGCCACATTAGACAGGAATGACTAGCGATGTGCCAAGCATGGCACAGCGACACTTGAGACACAGCATCCTTTTTGATTTGGTCAAAACTTCAGTTGGGAGGGAGAGACGATCGGTCGGTATAAACTGGAGCACTGTTTCAGTTTTGTTTATGTTGCTTTTTCTCCCCCTTCTCCCTACTTCTCTGTCTGCTTGAACTTTTGCAGCAAAGCAATGGGGAGGAACAAAAGAAGCCACACTGGGTTGACAAAGAGGAGAATAGATGGTATGCGAACGACAAGCCACCATCTGCTCTGGAGGACAACCAAAATCTTGACACACTTCAGCAATCCCACAATCCCCTGCTTCAGGAGCGTTCCAGGCGCCCCATTCATGCTCTCCCTTATACGCTCCCAGAGTCTGTGTGATTTCCCCCTTTTCTCTCCTCTTCAATTAAGTCATTAATTCCTTTCTTCACCACCCTCTTAATGACCGCAGAGGCACAAACAAGCCCTGGTTGCTTCCTATTGAGGCTCTATGATTGGGCATAATTGCTGCATGGGTCTAAGACTGAAGAAGCGAGAACGAGGGAGGAGGGACGCATTGTTTTTTGGCAGTGGTGAAAGGGAAGAACTCGGAGGAAGATACACATTACGTGGGACCCATCCTCTCTTGGCCTGTGCCACATTAGTGTCAGCGAACACTGCAGTAGGACAATGAACATGAAGTGATCAATGGTCATTGTCTTGAATCACTTAAAAGACATGGGACACTGCATGCAGATCTGTGTTCTAGCACCATTTTCACATGCAAGAAGACTCACCCCTGCTCCAGTTTTGGACTGCAACCTGGTCCAGTTAGAGGAAGATTTGGGATTGGTTGCGACTGGTGCTGGCATCCTGCGTGCAGCTTTGTAATGGCTTCTAGCTCGCAATGTCCACCAAGGATGGCCTCCAAAGGAGAGGGAGTCCAACATTCCTCCCTAAAATCAGCCGTCTTGTTTGGCTGATTGTGCATTATGTGACCATCTGCAAAACACTGTGTGTGTGTGTGTGTGTGTGTGTGTGTGTGTGTGTGTGTGTGTGTGTGTGTGTGTGTGTGTGTGTGTGTGTGTGTGTGTGTTGGGGTGGGGCTGGATCTCAGCTGAGAGATGTGCAGGGAATTAGATGGTCTTTAATAACATTTTTGATGGCATTAACACATTTTTGAAATATTCACAGATTGCATCATTTATAGACGAGGAGGAATAGAAGCAGAAAGAAAGAGAAGCAGAGGGGAACAGACTGAGTAAATCTCCAGATTAGAGATTAGCCGTAGTAGCAGATTTAAAGGGTTGTTTGGTGCTGCGCCAGCATGCTCAGGCATCTATCTGGCTTCTGCATGGCCAACCCGGCCATGGCCCTTCTAAGTAGATCATTCAACCCTTACTGGGGATGCCATGTTATGACTATTGCCTCTTATGGTGCCTCTTCCTCCTCCTCTTGCAAAAAAAGTTGAGGCCTTTGCAAAGATCCAGATCAGAGAACTGGTGAAATGTAGCAATCAACACCTAGCCTAGTGACCTAGACCAAATTCTTGCTTTGCAAAGTTTGGTCTAGGAACGCTCCACTGGAACCTCTGCAGCCCCTAACAGCATTCTGGCTGGCCAATCACAGCTCTCTAGAGGGGTTTCAAACACATAAAGAGCTGTGATTGGTCCATAATGGTGGGCCAATCATAGTGCTCTATCTGCTTAGTGAACAAATCACAGAGCTTTATCGACTTTGTGGGCCAATCAGGGCACTCTATATGCCAGGTGGGTGGGATGATGCAACAGAGTGAAACAAGATGGCGACAGCTCGTTTAAAAACGGCTTTTACATCAATGTTGTACTATTAAGGGTGGTTTATGCTTGACGCGTCCACGAGGTCCGCACGGCTCCGCGAGGAAAAGTTGCGTCATTTTGCGTCATTTTAACAACCACGCCCCTCCACTTCATCTCCGCACGGCCCAGAATTTCCGCAACGCGCACCTCGGAAAATTTCTAACCACGCGGACGGACGGACGCAGAAAAACATGGCGGACCGGCAAGAACTAGTATGGCAGAGATTCGTAAATACAGACATTTGTATGATTCAGCTCTCAAAGATCACCGTGATCAACATGTTAATAATTCTTGGAGAGAAATAGCTCGCACTGTCGGAAAAGACGAGAACGCTGTTAAAAATGCTGGAATGCCATGTTGTAAACAGCAATTTCTACTTCTACTATGGTGTAGTGTTGGATGCATGCCGTAGAGCTCCATGCTGCCCCCTACAGTTTGGGAGAATATTGGCTCACCACAGAGACGAGCTGCATGAACCATAAACGCTGCGAGTTGTGAAGCGCGTTCCATCCGCGAGCCGCATTACCGCGCGGAAAGTGAATGCGTCAAGCATAAACCAAGCTTTAGAACTCGGGCTTTATTAGAATCAGGAGCAGATAGATGTATTTAAGTGCCTTTTTTTTTTAGAAAAAATTATGTTTTCTCCTTCTTCAACTGCGGACCGCCTCATTTACCGATAGCTGTTGCGGTGAGTATGTCACATTCATTGTCCAGTAGCATGCGGAGATCATTTGAAAGACAACGGTAGAACCCGCCCCACAACCGAGAGCCGTCAATGGAGCGGTGCCAGGCTAATCAACACCCGCAGATTTCTGAAGAAGTGGAGCCCAACCCCCCCCCCCCCCCCCCCCCCACACACACACACACACACACACACACACACACACACACACCACCCCCGACGTAGCTTTCAGTCTAATGGTCAGCCTTGGTGTTTTATGGCTCTATAAGCACTTCTTATTGGAAACTAATTCCTGTTTTTACATGAGTGTAAGTAATCTGCTCTAATCGGAAAATTCATCAGAACGCTCACACGCATAAAAACAAGCGGTACACACACTTGTGGTGTAAATCTCATTGAGGCTATAAGCTGCAGTGCTCGGGCACAGGAGGTGGCCCCAGAGGTAAGAGGTTAAACATCATCTGTGGGAAGTATCACCGCCTCAGCCGTTTAACCCCTTTATGTGTTTTTAATCGGTTTTGGAAAATGTCTAAACTGACAGTTTGGCATCTGTTTACTTCCTAAATCTCGTATGAGAGCATTGTTAACAGCTGGCACATCTGCAAGAGCACTGATCCAGTGACTTAATATAAATAACTATTTGCAGTAAGATGATCTGTCCATGAAAAAAAGACTATAAGTACGCACATCTTAAAAAGCCTGTTTGGTGTGTTTATGTTCTTTTAAATTAGTGATCTGCTTTAGATAAATCTCTGAAGTTCAGTTTAAAGAAATCATTTAATTTTAACAGGATTGAAAGATAACAACTAGTCTGATCTGGATCATAACCAAAAAAGATTACCGTCTACTTAAAGCAGCAATGTCACAAAATTACTCGCAATAATATTTCACAATTTCATCACTGTCAATGATGCAATACAGTTATTTACATACAACTTTCTGTGCAGCCTGGAGCACTCCCTGAAAAATTAGATCCTGTTTTCATGATAACCTGACGATGTCGAACTGTCAGTAAATAATTCGTTTAAAGGTTCCGTATCATGCAATTTTAAATCTTTAAGAGCAAAGGTAGGCATAGTATGTGATAAAATATTACTGTTGGCACTATTGAGATGCCATTTCACCTAAATACAAGTTATTTTCATCAGTCTAAATTCATACCTGGAAATATAATGCCTCGTTTGAGTGAAACTCCGCCCACGCTCGCTCCGACACAAGGTGCCTAGCGTCTTAGGCGAGTCAGTTGCTGGATTGGCTATAGTAGTCCAGTGGTTAAGGCATTTGTCTGAGCACTGTAAGCACTGGACTACCAAATCTGCTACATGACACCAGTCTCTTGTTCTGGTCAGGGAAGACATGTTTCAGACTAGAGACTAGCTTCCAGGAGAGGAGCAGGGCCTGATGATGCACTTAGTTTCCATTCAGGCTTCACAGGATTTTCAAAGTAAAACTCAAAACTTGCAGCTGAAACAGGAAAATGCATGAATGCAACATTAAATGGGGTTATTTTATTTTTTGTTTTGTTTTGTTTTCATGAGGAAATACCAATATCACATGGTTAAAAGCTCCAAAATGTGGATTTTCCACAATATGGCCCCTTTAAAGACCAACTTAACAGAGAAACCATTTTTACTTAATATTTTTTAAGTACAATAAGTCACTCTGAGTTTAACATGCATGCTAAATGTGAAGATAGTCTACCTCTATAGCTGCCAATAGAAAATAGATGGGGAAACACGTAGAAAAACAACAAAAATCTACACCACTCTGTAAAATGAGCATTCATGGACTCAACCATCTTGGCTCATGTTGTTGGTTAAGTATCTGGGAAACAGCAGAGAATGTCTTGACTAGTAGAAGCTAACCGTTAGTTAGTGAGCGACTCTGCCACACAGCTAAACTATGTTATTTGAGGGGATGAAACATCAGTGTTGCACAGCAAACAGAGTCAGTGGTAGTCACATTGCTGTTAGCCAATCAGAAAAAAGATGTACCATACCATGTATTTGTTTGTAAAAGCACCTTTAAAAACAGCGTGTTAGCTGACCAAAGTGTTGCACAGGGTAAAAACTTAGACATAAAAACAAAGGATTAAAATTCCCCTTCATACAGAGTGCAGGTTTAACAGTCAGAAATAAAACTTTAAGACCATAAATAACTAAAATGCGGCACAAGAACACACTCATTGGCCAAAAGCTAGGTGAAAGAAATGGGTCTTTAGGCTAGCTTTCGATTGCACAATAGTGTGCAAAACTCCAAATCCTGCCACCTTCTGCTCCCTTCTCCATTAACTAACTTCTGCTTCCTGGGAAAAGAGCACGAGAGCCCCCCCCCCCCCCCCCCCCCCCCCCCCCCCCAAAGGTTTGTCTCTCGCGGCATTCATTTACACTAGAAACCATTGCAAATGTATTGAAAAAACAAGTGAACTTGACCTTTAAGTTCCTCTGAAATCTTCACGATCCACTTTGTTCTCGACCCCATCTTGACTAGTTGTTAGCTTGGCACTTTGGTCAGAGCTAATCACTTAGCCTCCAAGTTGAGGTGACTGAAAAAGCCATCTACAACTGGTGGAGTATCAATACGTTCATAAGACTCTCAAGTTTTACAAATACATGTAATAAAATGTTAACAATATCAAATTTGTCTCCTGAAATTGTGTAAAAGCAGCCACCGCACTAGTTTTGACAGAGCCTTGAACAAAAACTAAGCAGCCATATCTTGCCCTACATTATTCCTCAGTAAGCTGCTTACAACCCAGTTGTGGCCCGATACCGAGATGAAATCTTGGAGAGGCGTGTCTCTGGACTCAGGAAGCGGTGGCCACTGATTTGAGAACAGAGCTCTTGGATGGAAGATGTGCTCAGGGGATATCACACACACCCCAAAAGACGGTGGGACACAATGAGAAATCACAGCTCTTTCACTTTCTGTCCATCTGCCCGCCACAGAGCGCGCTCACTGTGTGCCACTTGGCTTAATTCTGTCCCATCAGCCACCACAAAAGCCCTCCGATCCAATCACAGGGATCAGTCCTGGGCCAAGACCATGAGACAGGGAGCCAAGGAACAGACCAGAATCAACAGCCCATTCTCTCAAGATCAAACGCGCACACATACATAGAAAACATGCATGCAAGAAGAGATCACACAGGAGAGGAAGTGGACAGGGTGTGCCATTTTTACTTTAGGATAAACGAAGCAAAAAAAGTTTTGTCTTTTGTCCCTTTTTTAATGATCAGAAGACCAAACACTATCTCAAACACCACACATTCCATCTGTTTCTGTTCATCTTCCTGCTGCTGCCTCTCACACACTGATTGTTAATTGTGAGAGAGCAGGTCATAAGAAGCAGTGCATTAGAATAATGGAAATAGATGGCAGAGACCTGCACATGGCAACACAAACCATCTTCCATATTTGCATGGCTGTGTGCTCTAGGACAATTATGTCATTATCAGTGTGTGTGTGTGTGTGTGTGTGTGTGTGTGTGCGCGCGTGTGCGTGTGTGTGTGTGTCTCAGGTGACAGGTGGGGAAATGATGCCACACAGAGCCAAAGAAATCTAAACCGTCTCTCTCAGTTACCTCCAAAAATCTCTCAATAGCATGTTCTCTGTTTGATCCTTAAGTTTCTAACATTTCACTATAAAATCTTAAAAATTTACGTCAATATTGTGTCTTCTTAGTGCTTCTGATTACATAATAGTCTATAAATATGCACACAAGAATGGAATTCATTCAAAATATAGAAAGAATTTTAAAAATTGAGATAGGTGGATGGACACACACACACACACGCACGCACACGCACGCACACACACACACGCACACACACACACACACACACACACACACACACACACACACACACACACACACACACACACACATACAGTACAGGCCAAAGTTTTGGATACACCTTTTCCTTCAATGTGTTTTCTTTATTTTCATGACCATGACCATTTACAAAGGGGCCAACAAATGCTAAACACCTCTGGGAACCTGTTGGAAAACCATTTCAGGTGACTACCTCTTGAAACTCATCAAGAGAATGCCAAGAGTGTGCAAAGCAGTAATCAGAGCAAAGTGTGGCTATTTTGAAGAAAACAGAATATAAAACATGTTTTCAGTTATTTCACCTTTTTTGGTTAAGTACATAACTCCACATGTGTTCATTCATAGTTTTGATGCCTTCAGTGAGAATCTACCAATTCTATGAAATCTACGAAAATAAAGACAACACAGGTGTGTCCAAACGTCTGGCTTGTACTATGTGGGTCTTACTTGCCTGGATTTCCACAAACCGGTGCACCCACTCTGTGATTGACATCTGTACATAAGCAGATGTCTAACTCTATTGGCTAATGGTAAATTATATGGATTTGTAAAGCGCCTTCTTAGGTTCTACAACTCCCAAGGCGCTTCACAACACAATCAGTCCCCAACTCATTCACACACACACACATTCACACACTGGTGATGTAGCCATCCTTCCTGTTGACCACCACCAGCAGGCAAGGCAGGTTAAGTGTTTTGCCCAAGGACACAACAGCTGCATTCTCTGGCTGGAACAGGGATTGAACCTATAACCGTTTGATTACTGGACAACCCGCTCTACCTCAGATGCCTCTGTTTCAGGAAGTAGATGTCTGCTGGCAGAGAACGTAGCTTCAGACGGCAGGATTTGGACTCTTATTTCCTGATATTTGGACATCTCGCCTCGGCTTGGACCAGGGGCGGATTAAGGACTGAAGAACTTGCGGAGCTTAACACACGCACGCGCGCACGCACACACGCACTAGTCAAGCTCATATATGTCTTGTACCGCATAATTTTAATCTGAAGCTACATATTAAGCATTTTCAGGGCAGAATATTGTTCCTGTTAGTGTTTAGTGTGAGATGATGTAAATATTCCCTTTCTTTCTCCATCAACGTTACCTGATAAGCTAACTTTAGGCAAACCAGCAGCACAACAAATATTTTCAAATAAGACTCACAAACCTGAGTCAACACCAGTCTCATCAAAGCTGGGGTTCTGTCGCCGTACTTTTGGTCTAAAAAACATCCTTATGTCCATCTTCACTCATGCGTTTCAGGCAGAGACTGTAGAAGAAGCCAGCTGCTGAAGGGCTTCTTCTTCAGTGGTGGAGGCTCAGGCAGGCTGTATACAAACTACTGCCAGCTGCTCCCTCTCTGTTGGACTTTGGTACTGCATGTTACTTCCGCGATTTAGATCCGGGGCTTTCCATGAAACATCCGGGGCTTCAGCCCAAGTAGCCGGGCCTAACGCCGCCCCTGGCTAGGACAACAGCAACACAACTCCAACACTGACTCAGTTTGCCCTGCAATGTTGATGTTTGATGTTTTATCTCCACAAATAACTCAAGTCTGAAAGAGTTCTGCCATGTTGTGGAGTTACTAATACTAACAGTTAGCTTCTACTAGCCAAGATGTTGTTTGCTGTTACCCGGACGCCAAACCAACAACAGCCTTCCCCGTCATTAGTCAAAATGGGTGAGTCCATGTTAAGTGGCAGTGTGCTGCAGGTCTGTCTAAAGCTAATGCAGGAGATAGGTGTAGGAGACTATTTTCATGTACAGCCTGCATGAAAAACTCAGAGTTACTGATTATGATTAACAATCATAATTAAAAAATGGTTTCAGTGATCCACACCTAAATGTCCAAATGCATCATTTAGTCACAATATTTGCACATCGTAGGAGCTGTGAGTTGGTTGTGCATTGTCACAGTTTAAAATGTAAAACAAATGTAAGCCAAGAGGAAGAAGAAGCTAAAAGCTGTATTTTGTTTTAAAATACACAAATAGGTGAAACGTATAACTGGACCAATTCCAATTCCATTACGTCACTCACAGGTTCCCATTGAGCTAAGGAACCCTTCCTGCAGCAAAATCTAAATAAAACCAGTTTAGAAATGAAAATAGCCACAGTTCCTGTCGTCGTCCCCCAAAATAGAAGAGAAGGGTAACTGCTACAAATGGATACTATGAGAAATGAAAAAAAAAAAAAACTCCTGTAGTCGGTAAGCACCTAATACTAACCACCTAACAGCCGTGCAGGCTGCATGGCTATCTCAAAGTTGGAGCCCATCTGTGCGCAATTCAAACATTTGCATTTACCGTTATGGGACTTTTTAAAGATAGCATCAACTAGCTTCAGTGTTGGCTGCTTTAGAACATCTAGTTCTCCTAAAAGAAGCCATTCAGGAAGCCTACAACTGGTTAGATAGAGTTAGTTTGTATGTTTGTTGAAATTTGGTGAGGAACATATCTTCCCACTTCCCAGAAGAAATATGAAACTAGATTTCTCACACAGTTTTGTACAATAAAGAAAATCTATGTTTTTCACTACCAAGCTATAGTTAGGCCATGAAATACTCCTAATTATAATTTCTTTGTTGAAAAAATCCTAAAGGATAATATGCAGACATGAATCTCTTGTTAACATGGAAAGTCCCTGTTTTTTTCACATCACACCTAAAGTAAGCTTAAATGCAAGGGAAATTCCCATCTCTGCCCCCACCCCCCACCCCCACCTGTTACACCGTAACCTTCCCAGTCTAAAGAAGGATGCAGACATGGCCTGTCCTCATTTCCAGTCTGCCTGTGAGAAATGCCGGAAGGACAAAAGAAAATAAAGACCAACATCTTCCCTCCTTCCTCCTCAGCTATAGGAAAACATAATCGTTTCACCCCTGGTAGACGTGAAGGATGTCGACCACAACAGAACCCGTTTGGACGTTAAGCAAACAGTGCATTAAGCAGAAAGATATGACCTTTAACCTTAACAAGTGTCTCGTACCTCCGCCGTACATGGCCGACACTTCCTTTACTCATCGAGATAGGGAAGAGGAGGCCACCTGCTAATCATGCTCTGTCACCTTTCGTGCAGGACGTGTGTGTGTGTGTGTGTGTGTGTGTGTGTCCACTCCGTCTCTAGTCTGGTTTGATTGCATTGAAATCCCCGGCAGCCAGGCGCTTTTCATTCCGCTCTCATAACAGACAGAAACATGCAAAGTCCATGTTGTCACGGTGGCAGCCGGATCACGGCGCAGGCTGGATTTAAAAAATTTGTATTGACACGACAAATCTGAGCAGTTATGAACATGAACAACAAGAGGCCATTAAACCCATCAGCGGAGTCTTCAGGCTGTTTCAGTAGCATCAGAGATGTTGGACAACATGCATTTATCTCACTAGCAGCTCGCTTTGTGGAGAAAAGGTGTGAGGTCTTTTTTTCTCCCCCCGTGAAACCTCTTAGCGTCCCATAATCAGGAGTGATAATGTGTCTCATTCTATGCTAATGTGTGTGTTTTACAGCAATCAGGCGACAGGTGATGATAGCACACGCTTTGAGATGTTCTGCTGTGTGCGTGTGTGTGTGTGTGTGTGTGTGTGTGTGTGTGTGTGTGTGTGTGTGTGTGTGTTTGTGCGCAAGGGTGGACGCAAGGCACCATTAGTGACTTCCCAGGTCCTCTTCAGGAATACAATGGGCGGCGAAATTGCTTTAATGGAAAAAGGCTAATGTGAGACGCGCTCACACACACGTACGTGCGCACACACTCCAACACACCACCTTAGCAAATCACTCAAGCCAGTGAGAGGTAGAAAAAAAAAGGGGGGGGGGGGTATTATCACTTACACTTGAAAAAATAGAGATGGAGAAGAGAAAATAGACAGTGAGGAGAGAGTTGGCGCTGCGCTTCTTCCACTTACTGTGTGCTTCCACCCACTAGAGTCAGAATTTTCCAAAACACGGGCGTGGATTTGATAGTGAAGATATGTTTTGTGACCCGTCTGCCTTCCTTACATATGCTGTTGTAATCTGAGAATAAAGAAAAGAATAAAACATGGCTTTTGAATGTTTACCCAAACTCTGAGATGTGTAGAAGTTTGTGATTTACCTACAACCTTTAATCCCACTGTAAGTTGAATAAAGGCAATGTAAGCAAGGCTAAAACTGGACATTTCTGACTTAGTTTACAAAGCTTTGCCCAGGAACATCACTACATTTTGGGAACCAAGGAAACAAGCAGAATTGAAATTGGGATTGCTGTTTTGTGAAATCTTGATGATGGTTCAAAAACTTTATACGAACCAAGCGGGAACCCGAGGATTCCAGACCCAAAGCCAGCCTGTACGTGACAAAGATTGTAGTTCCACCCTCATCCCATGTTAAAAATGCCAACTTCACAGGTTAACAGCCGGGTTCAAAAACCATTTTAAGTGTGATAGGTCTAATTTGCAGTCATGGCAACTCTTGGGGGGGGGGGCTGGGTAACTCTTCTATTTAGTACGGTAGAGCGCCGCTGCCCCCCAGCTCCACCACGGGCATTGGCCCTGCAGATCCCCAACCGCTGTGGTGGAGCAAAGTTTGGGGCTCATGCGTCCCAGGCTCCTAGCTCCGATCGCTGCGGTATGAGATTGCGTTGTGATTGTCGCCTGTGGAGCTCTCTGAGGGAGATAACATCCAACCACTACGGAAGAGCGAAGCGTGGGTTTGCTCATCCCTGGCGCCCGGTTTCGATCGCTGTGGTCCTAGGCTGTTCTGTGACTGTGGAGCTCTCTGAGGGATACCACAGAAACTCCGCAGCTCGGTGAGTTGATGCATGCTTCACGTTAGAGTCACTCAACTGCATTTGTCTGGCTAAATGCACCCACAAACCTCCGTTAGCTTCAGTTAGCTCAGCTAGCTTGGAGCAATGGCAGAATGAGATCCTTGAAATTCTGCTAAGCTCCACCTCTATGTCCATTTTTGTATTGTCCGGGAGTGTCAAGACATGTGCCACAGTCAAGATGGTCGTTATCGGAACTGTCCACTTGGCTTCAAGTCAAAGCCTCAAAAACCTATAGGTGACGTCACCGAGGGTTTGTCCATTATTTTAACTCTCAATGATGCAGACCTAAGGCTCTTTGCTTCACCTCCAGAGATATTTCTCTTTTACTTTAACTTCCAGGCTCCTCCATGACGCCAACAGAAAAAGCAAACTTATTTTTCTTCTTGTGTCTTTTTTTAATTGATGATCGGCAAACAGAAAATGCTAACCATTAGCTGTAAAGCTGGTAAATAGCGTCCCCTATAGAGTACCTACCTGCCCCTCTAATCTATCAAGTGTGGTCAGCAGAAGGCTGCAAATGGGTGTCAAATATGCAACTGGTCACGTGTTTAACTCAACGATCACTGAGATCAATGTTAAAGCTTTAGCTTAAAGTTTAAAAAACTATCTATTGTTACTTTAAAAAGCTGAATTTTTTTTCATAAACCCAGAAAACATTTAATAGACAAAGTTTGCAAACTCAAACTCCGAAAAGCATCAAAAGGAACTCAAAAACTGGATAATTCTGTCCTTTACAAAGATTAAATATGATTTAAATATGATTTAAAGCTCAGCGCCTTGGGCTACCCGACAGGGTTGCGGAAGGCGCTATATAAATAAAGCTTTGATTGATTGATTTGATTGATTGATTGATTTATGGAAGCTGCTGTGATGTCTGTATGAGAAATATCATTTTCTGTGGTTCTATTAAGGCGTCTAAAGCAGTGTTGCCCATTTATCAACTACAGGGAAGACATAACCGTCTTCAACCCCCCTGTAAGGACAACCAGCTGAAGACAAGCGGACACATTAGCATAACATCAATAAACAAGTCATGTTGGGGTTTTTTTCTTTGAAAGACAGATCTGAACACACACACACACACACACACGGTCTTGCGCTGCTCGGTAAGACAAGGCACGTTCCTCCTGTGCTACTAATGGCCTCATTTGTGCCCTGCTCAAGGCTGGCAAGGCCTGCAGCATCTGTTTGACTGCAGGCCATGCCATAAGGTGCCAGGACTCTAAGGATCCTCCACGTTCCCTCAAGAACTCTGCTGTCTGCCCTACTAACCTCCCTCCACGCCCCCTGTTTCACCTCACTGTCAGATGCTGCTCTCTACCTCTACCTTAGACACCGTAAGATCACGATGTCCATTAAACTCTGTGGCCTGTCTTTACTACTTCCCAAAGCTGCTTCTCCTCTACATTCCTCTCCTCACCCGTCACTCATCACTGAAGTCCTACATCTTTTTCGCCGCCTCAGACACGTTAAAGCACCTGCTGGCCTTCTTTTTTTTTTTTTTTTTGCATCATCTTTCCTGTTCTGCCCTATCAAGATGTGAGAGATGTCATCCATGCCCCTTAAGCTGCTGCCTCCCTTTCCCACAGCCTCCCCCCCT
This sequence comes from Nothobranchius furzeri, assembly GCF_043380555.1. NCBI lineage: Eukaryota > Metazoa > Chordata > Actinopteri > Cyprinodontiformes > Nothobranchiidae > Nothobranchius > Nothobranchius furzeri. Next base: position 4,679,838 of record NC_091742.1, on the reverse strand, counting down.
CTCTCTCCTTAGCTCTTTACCCTCGGGGTGAGTGAGATGTCATCTGGCTGGTACTGTAAGTTGGGCTGTGTGTAGCTCTGTAACAGAATGTGTATCACTGCCAGGAAGACTTTCGCCTTGGAGGAACAGACAGATTAGTGGGCAGAATGTAGCTTCGAGTGCAGCACTCAAGCCCAATTCCCAGGAACGTCTCCTCCTTAACAAGCGTTGCATTCCCCTGCAGGTTTGCCTTGGCAACCCCGTCGTCTCAAACGCAGCAAGACCAGAAAGTGAGCTGATCTCCCTCTCTGACATTCCTGGGCAGATGCCTTTGCCCACAACCTGCAAAGGTAAGAAGCGATTGTTCGGATCAACGAGGCACCTGCTGAGGACCCTTTATCTCCTAAAGCAAGAATTTAAACAATTGGGCAAAAAGGGGGGGGGGGGGGGGGGGGGGGGGGAATAAACGCCTAGACGGAGACATGATCAGAGGAAAGAGGCGAGGGGAGGGCGGTCTTATGACAGAAGGGGCTTGTGGCTAACAAGCGGTGTGGAGCCACAGAAGGTGTGTGTAGTCAAGCGTGAGGAAGCATTTGAGACAGCAAAGGCCCACTGAGATGACTGCAGAGCTAATGCTATGTTAGTGAGCTGCTGACGGCATGCCTGGGTCCTGGCAAACCGCCTTTCCACAAAGATCAGTGGGGCCAAGAGCGCAACGAAAGGAGACACCTCAGGCCTGGGGGGAGGTATTACTAGTGACACATCTTTTGGGCACCGGTTGGGACTCCTTTACCATCTGAGCCTCTCGTATCATGACTCACACGCAGGCATGTGGGTTATTTAAAGAGACCCTTAAATCCAATGTGGCGGGGAAGGTGAGGTAGAACATCGCTTTGAGCAGGAAAAATAACCAGCACTTCAAGTTGAGGTAGAAAGTGGTAGGTTTATGCAGCAAGACATCCTGGGTAATTTTACTTGAAGCACATTGAGACATCTCCCAGGGTTAGTGGGCATTTAGGACACATTTATCGTGTAATCCAATCATGTTTGTTGTCTTGATTTAAAGGAATAGTTCAGGATTTTTTTTATATTTGAGGGTTTACAGATAACTCATGAGTTCATTAAGCTAACAGCTTTTAATTAAAACACATCTGCCTTGTAAAATAAAACACACAAAAATGTTCCATCGGATTGAACAAATTTCAAATTTATTAATCAGTCAAGTTTTCTTTATATGGCAATTTTCACTCCTGCAAAAGTGACCCAAAGATCATAATATGACTCTAAACAACAATAAAACCAAAGGATATAAAAAAGGATTTTAAAACATTTACACTCTCATCTTTGTGGGAAACAGTTTAGGATTGCTGGTATCAGAAGATGGGGAAGAAAATGGATAAGCATGCACTTTAAGAAATTAAATATTTAATTTACTTAAACATTTCATTCACAAATTTATTTTGATTGATCAGCTGTGGTCTTAAGTAGAAATTAATGCATTGTGACGTTCTCTGAAGAAAGAAAGTTCTGGCACTCCAGTTTCAGGAAGTAGAAGTTAGCCAGAGGAGAGGGAGACAGAAAACGGCAGGATTTAGAGTTTCACACATTATTATTCACAGTATTTGGACATCTCGCCTTTGATTGGCTAACAACAAGACTCTTCCACTGTCTCCATTTGATTTGTAGCATTGACTACATTTACATTCAGCCAATATCTGGGTTATGATCGGGTTAAGGTCGGTATTCGGGTTTCTGAGTTGATCAGAATAACCCGTTTACAAGCATAAATAGAAAGAGTTATCTCTAACTTGCATAACCCGATTTAAATGCGGGCGTTGGGGTAGCGTCAGGACGTATGGACTACGTCCAGACGCAATATGCACCATTTCCGGTTCTTCTTGTTCCGGTATCCGTGAAAACAACAACATGTTTCCCAGTTCGGAAGAGATAGCGACCGCGTTTGTTTGCGCTTTAGTTTCCTCGTCACTCCAAAAGTGTGGTGCTGTGCCGCGACTCGCCATGTTGCTCCCAACTTGTTGTTTACTTCCGGTGTTCTGGCGCATACAAGACGTCTCGCTACTCAAAAGACCAAGATTCCTTGCGAACAGGGCATGCGCAGAACACACGCTTTGATGGGGATATCCCGATATGCGTTTACACGACCAAACATTCGGGTTAGAAAAGGGTTACCCCAGGTGTAGTAACCGGGTTTTTAAAAACCCGGTTATGAGCATATCCGGGTTTTTGGCGGTGTTTACATGGACCTGCGGAACCGGGTTATTGTGAATATTCGGGTTTTAAAAGGGTTACTGGCTGCATGTAAACGCACTCACTGATGTTTGTTCTCCACAAATAACACAAGAGTGAAGGAGTTCTGCCATATTGCGGAGTAGCTAATGCTAAAGGTTAGCTTCTACTAGCAGAGATGTGCTCTGATCTCTCCTGGATGCCAAATAAGCAACAGCCTTCCCCATCACGAGCTAAATCGGTGAGTCCATGAATGGTAATTTACAGCATGATTTAGATCTGTCTGGCCTTTTCTGACTCGACAGCTTCTCTGTCTATTTTTGGTGGCTAACGCAGGACAAAGGGGTAAAAGGCTAATTTCACTTTCAGCCTACACATGAAACTCAGATTGGCCGATTGTATTTAAAAAATAACAAGTATAAATGGTTTCTCAGTGATCCTGCCCTTTTAAAAGTTAATGTAAATTATTCTTTGACATTTAAGCAACTGGGTTTTGTAGAACCAATTGATATAACTTGGTTAAGTCAATCCAAAATTGCATTACTTAGAGCAAGGCTATTCAATTCCGGGCCTCCAGGGCTGGTATCCAGCACATTTTAGTGGTTTCTCTTGTCCAACACACTAGATTCAGTGGTTAAATCACCTGTGCAGCACCTCATCAGGCACTGCAGAAGCCTGTTAATCACCTGTTGATTGAAATCAGGTGTGTGGAAGCAGGGTTAAAACGGAAGCGTGCTGGATACCGGCCCTCAAGACCCGGAATTGAATAGCCCCAACTTAGAGTTTGGTCAGCAACAATACTCGAGTAGTCTGTGGTGTTTAAACCAACCTCGGTTGGGTCCTAAGGAGTCCAAAATGTGCCAGGTAAATCTCCCCTACAGCATTACACCAAAATTAGTTAGTGCGTTCACATGCACATCTAGGGTTGTCACGGTAACCGGTATAGCGGTAAACCCCGGTAAAAAAGTTGACAATAAAAATAACCGTCCAGTTTTTAAAAAACTAAATTATCTCGGTGGGTTTACCGTGGCCGCGGTTTCGGCGCGGTGACCCTTACCAGCCACCGTCGCTTCAGCTGAAGTTCCCGCTGCGCGCACACGCACTTTTTAGTTTGCAACGGCACCAAAACTTTGAAGCTGAAATAATGGCTGAAGGAGGAGACGGCAGCGCCCAGGACATCCATCAGCCCTCAAAGAAGACTAAATCGGAAGTATGGGCATATTTTGGATTTCTGAAAAATGCTGAGGGACAGTTAATAGAAGACGGCTATCCCGTTTGCAGAACGTGCAGGAAACAAGTGTCTGCAAAAGGCAGCAACACTTCGAATCTAATGGCACATCTGCGTGACCATCACCCACGTCTCTACAGCCAGTGCAAGGTAAGTTAACATTAGCATTTTAGCTTAAATGCATGACGTGAGGACTTTTGGTTGAGGGAGAATGCAACGAGTCACTATATACTGCAGCCGCAGCGTCCTCTGCCAGCATTTACACCGTGTCACGGACACCCTGTTGCTGGATGAAGCATCTTATTTGTTGATGATGAAGAGAAATATACAATTAGTTCCTTGTCATTGATTTGTTTACTTATTCAATGCCATTTATACTTGAACATTTGGATTTGATTACATAGTGTAGTAGTTATTTTAGTAATTTGTTTAAAGTGGATATTTATTTTAAATACATATTTTTTTAAGGTTGACTTGTACAGTGCTCAAGTCAAGTGTGGACTGGAGTTTTAGATTTTCATTTTGATAATGAAGAAAACAAGTATATGAGAAAACAAGTGGTGTTTCTTTGATTTGTTTACATATTGTTTATGTTTTGAATGTTTGGATTTGTATAATTTAAACCTGCACTGACTACTGTAACATGTTCCAGAAAAAGAAGCTATTTGTTCCTTTACTTGTGAAAAGTTGCACTTTTGCTAAGGCTTTGTGTTATTTTAGGTTTAATAAACACTGTTAAACCTTTTCAAAACTATTTCAGTTTGTGTAGAACAGGACTATCAATGCTTTCTGAACATATAAAACACCGTTTAAAAAATACCGCGATAATACCGAAAACCGTGATAATTTTGGTCACAATAACCGTGAGGTTAAATTTTCATACCGTGACAACCCTACATCTAAGTCAATCTAGGTCGATCTATGTCAACAAACAGGGAGTCTTTATCCAAGTTTACATTTTTGTTAGAGTCTTGAATGACTCGACTACTCTACGGTAGGTGGCGAGAAGCGCCCCTTCGTGTTGGTATTCTTTCAGTTAGCTTGTAGCAACACAAATAGTAAGTAAATGCTGGCGCGAGTGAAGCAGATGGGAGTAGAAACAGGATATGCACAATGTCAGAAGGACTGGACAACAACAACACTGCAGCACAGCTTGTTTGATACGTACTCTACTGTTTGACAACCCAAGTTACATTGTGACGATGACATTGTCAGAAGACCGTTTCCGCAGTTTTGCCACTATCAGTCTGGAAGGTGAGTGTCCAACCCATAGACATGAATGTGTAGCTGCGCCATTTTGGCGCTGGAGGGCTTAAAAGCATCCCCGCTATATTGAGTGAGTTCCTCACTCCCCAAACCCAACTGGAGTCATTGCAGTGAGCAACTATGCCCATGTTTTGTGCAGCCTACGAGTGGAACAACTGGCGTATTTTTTGAAAACAGATCACGTGGGATTACTATTGACTTTTCTAGCCTACCTGTTGGAACTTTTTATTTTAATATCCTATACCTTATGTTTGATTTTGTGAAAAAGCATAATAAATGTGGTTTCAGTTGGGTAAACACCATCCTCAGTAGAAATAAATGCACTGGGGGGTGAATAGGGACCCATCCGAGATGGCGGCCTGCTGCTACACCAGCTCCAATACACAGTGCCAGTCCGCTTCACATCAACATATATGATGTATGTGGTCCAACTGGTCACAGATCCACTGAGCAGGTTACATAAAGAGGAAATCGGGTTCTAACTGCATTATCTGGCTACTTCAGCTCGATTAGATTGAGTTTGCCTTCAACCAGATTAACGTATTTACACGCATTAAAAAAAACATCAATTTAGCAATGCTGCATGTAAACACACTGAGTTTTCTAAACCTTTGTTAAAAACCATTATGGATCCATGCTGTCATGTTTTTCATGCAAAAACATTCTTTAACATTTGTAGGATTCTTGGATATAATAGAGACCAATTAATTTAGTAGTTTCAGCAAGATAGCTTGGTCAAGATGAAAACAGATGTCTTTGTAGTCTTCAGATGCAAAGAGAAGAAAAGTTTATTTTTTAATGTTTATTTATATCCATCCATCCATTTTCTGAACCCGCTTTGTCCACGTAGGCACATAGGGTCGGGGGGGGGGGGGGGGGGGGGGGGGCTGGTGCCTGGCTCCAGCGGTCAATGGGCTATCAGGCGGGGTACACCCTTGACAAAGAGCCAGAGAGCCAGTCCATCGCAAGGCAACACAGAGACACACGTGACAAACAATCACACACACACCTAAGGACAATTTAGACCAGGGGTGGGGAACCCTTGTCCATCGAGGGCCGCTATCCAGCATATTTTAGTTTCAACCCCTCATCATCACACCTGATTTCAATCAGCAGGTTATTAACAACCTTCTGCAGAGCTCGATGAGCTGCAGAACAGGTGAACCAACCACTGAATCAGAAGTGTTGGAGCAGAGACATGCAGGATACCGGCCCTCGAGGACCAGGGTTCCCCACTCCTGATTTATTTGACCAATCAACCTAACAGTCATGTTTTTGGACGGTGGGAGGAAGCCGGAGTACCCGGAGAGAACCCGCGCATGCACATGGAGAACATGTATACTCCATGCAGAAAGATCCCAGGCCAGGAAGCGAACCCAGGACCGTCTTGCTGCAAGGCAACAGCTCTAGCCACTGTGCAGCCCGTTTATATATATATATATATATATATATATATATATACACACATATATATATATATAATTGGTAAAACCAAAAGTCCTTAAAGTGACCCATCAGTGACCCAGCTGTGTTGTCTTGATGCAAATATGAGATCCCGGTCTGACCTACAGCAGGTGGAGAGAGCTTGGCGTTCTAATCGGGTCAGCGATCGCTTTAACTGATAACATAAACGTTAAAGGCCAATTTGTCGGTAATCTGCTACTGAAACAGAAATCAGAAACTGGTTTTGTGCTCGCACTGTTACTTCATTACAGCAACAGAGCTGAACATTTTCAGTGGGTAAAGGAGCCGAGCTAAGAAACAGAGCTGCTTTGTTCTATCTAATCAGATTAAAATGTGAGACAGCCCAAAGGCACAAGGGCAGTGAACTCCCTTTAACACGTACTACTACACGTACTATTACAGCAGTTAATTAAAATCAGACCAGGAGGAGATTCAGTTAGACCTTTAGTCTTATTTGTAGAGATCTCACTAAATACAATGGTTTATGCAGTTCAATAACGGATTAATGTCATTGATCTGGATCGGTTGTGCTTTAGGTACAATAAAGTCAACAAGATGCATATACCACTTTTGTCAGAGTCAGCTAAATGTGGGACCAGCTGCTGATAAACGACTTTCTCAAGCAGTTTTGATGTAAAAAGGCAGGGTAGAGATAGGTCTGTAATTTTCTATCACAGAGACATCAGCACCAGGTTTCTTCAGGGTCGGCCGAATAACTGCTGCTTTCAAAGCAGCTGGGACCACACCTGTGCTGAGGCTCCCATTGATAATCTGACCAAGGGACGGGCCAAGACACAGAAAGGCAGCCTTCCAGAGACGAGGCGGCAGAACCTCAAGTGGAGAGCCAGATGGCTTCTGCCTCGCAACAAGCTTACTCAGCTCAGAATAAGAAACTGTATTGATGGAGCTCAGGGTGGGTGGTGATGGAGGAACTGGAGCAGGGTCAATAGAGTTACCAGAAATAGCTGCTCTAATGCCCAATACTTTGTGAACAAAGAATTTGTGAAAATCTTCAGAGTTTCCAGCAGCTGTAGGAGACATGGAGCTGGGCTCCTGATACACCAGAACAGAGTTCAGTGTTTTGTAGAGAATCTTGGGATTCTTGGAGTTAGTTTCGATGATGTCTGCAAAATAGGCAGTTCTAGCAGCCCTCACAGCATCCTGATAAGCAACCAGAGATGCTCTGAACAACTCACGCGAGACCTGTAGGCCATCCTTTTTCCACTTTCTCTCAGAGGATCTACACGCCCGTGTGACTTTGAATTTGACAAAAGGATCCCGCAGTTGACAAGTTATGTCAACTGGTTTCACTAAACTAATATTAATGTACAATTAATTACCTTTTAGCATCAAACCATATAACATTTTATAATACTCTTACCTTTAAGCAACTAGATGGAACCAGTTGACATAAATTCAACATAAAATTTCCTAAAGTGTAGATTTACTTCAGTTTAATTTACAGAAAACATTAAAAGTTAGCTGTCCTGTTTTCCAGCACCTGTGTTGTTACTGTGTGCTGCTCTAATTTATTTGACCATGAAGCGTGTGTGTGTGTGTGTGTGTGTGTGTGTGTGTGTGTGTGTGTGTGTGTGTGTGTGTGTGTGTGTGTGTGTGTGTGTGTGTGTGTGTGTTACAGGCAATGATGAAGAGGCATTGTGTCTTCTCGTGATGACATCATGGCTCTGACAGAAGCTGGAGAAGATGCCCGAGGTCTCACAGTGAAACTCTTCAGCTCAGTATAAGTGTGTGTGTGTGTGTGTGTGTGTGTGTGTGTGTGTGTGTGTGTGTGTGTGTCCCTGGGCTATCTGAGTCCTCCTGGACTTTGTGAACAAAAGTCAAACCATAAAGAGAAAAACAAAACCTGACCACCAGCAATATGAAGCAGAGGGCAGGCCATTTGGCTGCTGCCCGCTTACACAGTGCCTGAAAACGACATGGAGATACATCCAAGAGGAGGCAGAGGTGGGAAAAGATGACAGGGAGGGAAATGGAGAAGATAGAGGCAACAGGAAGTTACAGGAAGGGGTCAGAGGTCAATTCAGTCTGCAGGACTTGCTGACATTTTCAGAGCTCAGAAAAAGATGGCTGAATTGAACCATGGGAGACCTTGATGCATCCTCTTTAATTTTGACTAAACACACACACACACGGTTAAAACAGTGAATGGATGCTGGTAATCTAAAGCTCCCCATTTCTGAATCCCTGGAATAAACCTCTGATTACACATAAGTGTGCGCCCAGCAGTGGGTGGCTAAATTAGAGCTGGTTTTAATGGTTTTGGAGTTCAGGCCGGGGTACAAGCTAGGTCAAAACACTTGAATTGGGTCCCAATTAAACTTGAAATGGAAGGAAAACAGGCGTGTTTCTGCAGAGGAAATTATTGTTAAAGTATTTATGAATTTACTCATTTGGGCAAAAAAATAATTGGAATAAATATCTGATTTTTTTTATCTATAAATTTTAGAAGATAGGAAGCATGTTTAATGTTCTATTAGGAATAATAAAGTATTTTTGATTTGACTTTTAGGAGATTAGTTTTATGTTTTTTAATATAACAAATGTTAGATCTACATTAGTTTTACAAGAGTTATTCAGTTTCAACACAACAGTGCAGAAAATACACTTTCAGTCAATAATTGTTTAACACAACTAAATGTGATTCAGTGAAATCAGAATATGAATCTTTAACCTTCAACACCAAAAAATGCATTGAATTTCCTATATATATATATTTTATTAATCTGAGGGCAATAAGGATTGTTGTATAAGTCAATAACAATCACATTATCTATAAAAGATGACAATGTAAGAAAATGTTAAAATATCTATTCAAATATCTACATATTTATTATTTATCTATTTTACTTTATTAACATTTTTCAAGTTCTGCACAGTAAGACACAGGGCAGGACAATCTGGCAGAGCTTTAAAGAGGGAGACTCTTAAAAAAGAAATGTATTTCTCACTTGAACCTTTTGATTTACATTAAGATTGTGATCATATTGAGTTTTTGTTTCAAACTAAATGTCCTGACTCACAGATAGAACATCTAAATAATGACACAAGTGGCTAAAAGTACAGCCGATCACATCTACTGACTATCAGGTCCTTTGAACTTCACACAAGATGGAACAAAATCAGCTGCTGCCTCTGTGAGCCCACTAAAGACACATCTCTCATGCATGCTGAGCAAGATTGACAGTTTCTGAAGTGAGCTGCAGTCAACCTCTAGCCCCGAGTGTGTGTGTAACGTGAGACAGGTTTCACTAATCAGCTGTGACTCGTGACCCCCGTGGCAGTAAAGCTGACACAAGGGAATGCACAGCTAACAGCTTCACCTGTGTGTGTGTGTGTGTGTGTGTGTGTGTGTGTGTGTGTGTGTGTGTGTGTGTGTGTGTTGTCATTTCAGAAAAGACAAAAACGAAATGAGTTCAGATTCAGGTTAATTCAACTCAAAATGGTGAAAAAAAACCCTAAAATTTTATTTTAAAAATATTTACTTTTGATTTCAGAAAAACTATTATAATCAGGATTTCTGTCAAGACAGATTAAATCACGTTCTTTCTATAAATGATTACTTTTTAATCAACAAGAGGCACCGAGGTCCAGTCCTTAGTTTTATTTGTGAACGATTTTTTTTCAGTAGGAAATCAGAAGAATTAACTCCCGTAGAAAACTAAGACAACCAAACTCCACTTTTTACCATTTTACCATTAAAACATGGGCTGTTGAAGAGCTTTCAAGTTTTTCCACTTTTGTAAATTTGTTTACAGATTAAGGTCATAATTGATACATTAAAGAAGTAAAATATTATATAACAAAACTTAGAGAATATGTTTATATAAGCTGTAATTTTTTAGAACCTATCAAAAGGTCAGTTTCATGGTTTTTGTGTTTCTGGTTCAGTTTATTCTGATTTCAAAACAGCTTATATTCATTTCTAACTATTATTTGTAGCTTTTGCATCAATTCTATTGAACAGAAATCTATTTTTCTGATTTATTTGACTCCTGGAGATCAGCTGAAGGCTTCAGCTTGTTTAGTGACACATCACAATCAGTCTTCTCACCGAACCGGTTTCTGATCTGCATCACCGTGTCTGATCCTCATAAAACTCATTGGAGTGCCTCTATGTACAGTAATGGGTCACTTTTAGGGCATCAGCTGTTTGTCGTGTTGTGTTATGGTCACTACGACGATCAGCCAGCGTGGCAGCCGCTTTCTAGGAGCATCATCTGCTCAGTAGACAAAACCTGTTCTACCCTGAGAACAAACAGCTCATGTGTGCAAAAAACAAAGAAATAAACATTCTGATGGTCTTCCAGGTGTTTATTGTTTTTCAAAGTGCACTGACACAACAAAGACAAGAAGAAGCTCCACAGACTTACAAATAAAACCTGCTATGAGAACCAGCTGTAGCTTACGTCGTGTTTAGCATCGTGCTTAAAATACTCCCAGACTTCTCAGAATCCTCCAATAAAGATGCAGGAAGTGACGCGCGGCGAGGACTGCAACCATAAAAATGTAAACCAGTCACAGAAAATCAGCTTCAGATCCGTGTGGCAGAAGTGTTCCAGCAGGAGAACACAGAACAAGTTTGACACCTGGGCATAAATTTGCATCAACACCCTTAAAAAGACCTGTACGTTTTTTATGCCCGTTCATCCTCATATTAAATAGATTACACAAATCACAATCCTTCATGAACAAAACGCAGGGCAGATCGTTTCCTCTCATGTTCTAAAAATATCAAAATGTAAAAGGGCGATTTAGAAACTTAGATGTGGCCTCGTTCTTTTTCACTTGAATAAAACACACAGGAAGTGCTTAAACCGAGTCGTCACCTGAGCATTTTCCCTGCAATAAAACAATCAAACCTCACCAGGACTAAAGTCGGCATCTATTTATTACCTCTTAGTATTTTGTTCAGATATCGTTGCATAGTGTCCGTTTCTGCTGCAGTTCATAGGCTGGTTCGCAACGACATTAAATGTCAGTTTATAGATCAGAAAAATGCATTTTTACATGTCAGTGAATCCATGACGGGAGACGAGCTTCACAGAGGAAAGTAATCAAATAAACCGCAATCCTTTAAGAGCATTTCAGCCATATTGAAGGTATGTTTCTGTCCAAGTCCATGACTCAAGTTCTGCAAAGACATTTATAGCTTTTACAACAGAAACGCACTGTAAAACGTTTGAAATATCCCTTTAAGGACAGATGTGTTACGCCTGTATCGCTGGGTGTGTTGCAGCACTTGATGAATCAGTGGAGACTTGAGGAGACAGATGTCTGCATGAAAAAGTGAAGTAGTGGATCATCGCTCACACCAGTAAATAGTGTCCCCAGTGCAGCTTTACTGGTATAAAATCCAAGCACATGTGATTTGAACAATGAGGCTAAATGCATGTTTTGATTTTTCTGTCCATCTGGATGGGAGCACATTCAGGAAATCCGGTTTCCCATCATGCACCACTGGTTTTCGCCGTTCCCTGTTAAGCGTCATCTAGTTGGACCAGACCACTCTAGCAAAGAAGGGGTGAGATTTGATATCATCGACTCCTCCAGCGCCCGCTCCCAGTCTCTCTGTTGGGTTGTACTGGAGAAGCTGGTTCAAATACAAAAACAGGTGGATAAAGTGGAAAATATCTTTAATACTGTGATCAGAAACAGGAATTATACAATTATCGGGTCGACAGCGTCTCTGTGTGATCACCGTCATGCCATGACTGCTCAGAAAGTCTGTCAGATTATCCCACATTAATACACATCTAAAGATTAGCAGTTTGGAGGATTTGCAATTAGCTTTAAGACATCAGCAGGGTGCCAACAGTGTTATTAAGGACATGTCCATCAGTTGTTTATCTGATCTAATCCGTCTGAAAAATACATACATTCCTAAATCACTTATGGTTATTATACGGTATATTTTTACTTTGATAGCGTAGAGATCTCACACACTCAAAGCAAATACTGTCTTGGTTGAGGAACCACTAGAGCTGCTGCTCCAATGGAATACATTTACTGGAAAATATTCCTGTTAGAGGACAGGAATGTAAAGGAGATGGCTGTTTAATGAGTGCAGAATTCCTTATTGGATCCAAACAAATATTGTAATTATTTCTTTAAAGGTGTGGAACACTTGTTTAATCAATGCATTTGCAGTGGTCTCTAATAGGAATTAATGCCTTGTAAGTCGCACCCGGGGGGCGGGGCACCATTTCCAGGAACTAGAGGTGAGCCACATCACAGCTGAGCTTCAGACGGCTGGCTTTGGTATCTTACTTTCTGATATTTGGACATCTCGCCACAGGCTGGATAACAGCAACGCGACTCTACCACTGACTTGCAACGTTGATGCGTTATTTCCACAAATAACACAAGGCTGGAGGAGCTTCTGCAGTGTGGTGAAGTTGCTAATGCTAGCATTAGCTTCTACTAGCCAGGAAGTTCTCTGCTGTTTCCTGAATGCAAAACCCACAACAGCCTCCCCCGTCATGAGTCAAGATGGGTGAAATACTCAGATGCAACTATTATTATTAGAAAAAAAAGGTTGTTTTCAGTGTTCCACACCTTTTAATTATGTTTGCATTTTACGGTATGAAAATATAAAAAATATTTAAAAACCAGCACCAAAGAAATTGTCATTAGTAGAAATTCTGGTGTTCCAGTTCTTGCACAGCTCCGACCTGCTGATACTGATTTTGATTCCAATTCATCTCTAACTATAACTTTGTAAATTGCATTATACTGTAACAAAAATTTTCCACACTGAATATCTGTTATTGTAGCATGAATTAGCCGTTAGCATTGATGAGTTCACAGACGAGAAAAATGTGAACGTTTGTTATAAATTCGATAAATGTCTGGTTTTTCAGCTGCCTCAAGAGCAGATGGCAGGTAAATGTCTAAATGTGCTAAATAAAACATATGTGTGTGTGTGTGTGTGTGTGTATATATATATATATATATATATATATATATATATATATATATATATATATATATATATATATATATATATATTAGTGATCATATGTAGCTAAATCTACCGAAATGTATCAGAAATAATAAGAATCGTGTCTTTCAGTATGTTTTTATCTGAATAAACAAATATTTCCAAGTAGAGGTAACACACAAATTTCGCTACTGTGGGATCTTCTCATCTTAACCATGTGACTGGACCAGATGTAAACACAATTAAATAATTATTTTATAGTTTAAAGATAGTACTTGATATTTTTAATGATCGTAAAAAAGAAGAAATGAAACAAAACCCGGATTTGAGTTGAGATGACCTCTGACCTGCTCCAGCAGCGATCTGGCCTCCTCTGAAACAGACTCGGGGATGTTGAGAGTCGTGTGACGGCTGATTCCCGCTGGATGGCAGCGAGCTAGAGACTGCAGCGGGAAGGAGAAATGGAAAGAAAAGAGACAGATAACCATCAATGTTAAACACAACATTTGGACAACTGCAGAGACCAAGTCAGAGTAAAAGCATCAGAGCTGGACAGATAGGAGGGGACCAAAGAGTCAGGACACCTGAAACAACACTGATCACACAAACAACGAGGTGATGATGTCACTGCTGTTGCTCTTTCTTGGAACTGTCGTGGGAGTCCAGCAGAGACAAAATCACAGAAAGAATAAAAACATGACGAATCTAAAGCCTGACCAGGAACATCAAAACGAGCTTAAAAGTGCTTTTCTACCCACAAAACATGGAGGTAGTGTTGAAATAACTGACAGCAACTACTAATCGCCACATGCCGTCTACACCTAAAAAGAAAACGCGAGAACACAGTATGTTTTTTATCCCAACAGTTTGGGCTGCTGCCTCTCTCCCTCCCCTGACGCATGCTGCAGGAGTTCTGGCTGCGTTCCTAGCAGCAGTTAAGACTGCTCCGGGCCAGATCTTATCCTGCAAGGATCAAGAGACACTGTGTGTTGCTGTGTGTGTGTGTTCCTGCCAGGGCCGTACAAAGACATAATCATCAAAGGAGACATCTGTGTGGCAGAGTTTTCCTTCTTTTTTTTTTTTTTGCTCAGGTACGTAGGTGTGTATTGTTAGACATAATCACGCTAACCCAACAATGATGGTTGATATGAAAACATGCCCACTGGCAATCAGAATTTATTCAAATCTAGTAGACAATGAAAAATTGATGGAACGCTGCACCTGCCCTGCATGCTTGCTACTGAGTTTATAAATGTCCTACAAGCAGTGAAACAAGCATTTCTGTATTTATCATCTGCAAAACAATAAAAGAAAAGCATGATTCCCTTCCTTTCTTGAATGTCTCAAAAGATGGGTCCTCGGATCCTGGACCAGCCAAGCTGCAGCGACATGAGAGCTGCCCAGGTCTTCACCTTGCAAGCTGATCTGAGGTCAGCGTGCCCGGAGCCCGGCATCACTCCAAGAGCCAGCAAAGAGTCCCGGGGAGAGCTGACCCGGTAGCCCAGCAGATGGAGCTCAGGCTGGGGGAGAAAGTCACACCGACACCCCTGGCACTCCCTGAGAACCGGAGCAAGAGACCGCAGCCAAGACGCACCTCACACTCACACACACCAACAAACTCCACCCACTCACACACAAGCTGGCATAACCATAAAGAGTGTGTGAGAGTTTAAAGCCAAGAGACCTACAGACATCCCAGAACACCTTAGGAACAAAGATGAAAACGACTTTCTGGATCCGATTTCGACTCACCGCGCCGGTCAGGAGCTCAAAAAGGACGGCGCCCAAACTCCACCAATCACACGATGCCGTCTCCTCACTTATACCTCCCACCTCTGGATACAAAAGAAAGGAAAATATTAATTTAAACATTTCATTTCATTAGAAATTCCATCTCCTCCATTAAACACTGCTTCTAGTAGCAACAAATTTATACAATTAATTCAAAATGAGCACAAAAACATCACCACGGTCACTCTCTCTCTCCGTCTCACACACACACACACACACACACACACACACAAAATGTGTGTCTCATAAAAGGGCGATTTGCATAATAAAAAGCAGTTAAATTGAGGAAACCGTCTGTGCTGCAACTTCACACCATCTGCATGACCTGACCTCTAACGCAAACACACTCTTCTGCAACACACACACACACCAAGACACACAAAGCAGGGACACTTGGAAGCAGCATACATGTTTAGTCGTCTTTAATCCCATTTTTCCTGGCTTATTACTTCACATAATTGTTATATGTATCGTATTTAATTAGTCTGGTAAATTGAGTGTCGGGGAATAAAGGGAAAAAAATTCTCAATATGAATATTTAGGCAGACGTCTTGTTTCCTTAGATCCTAGATGAATATTAAAACTGGAGAATGAACATGAAATAAATGTTAGATCTGAATTAATTAGGCTTTAGGGCAGAAAACGCTAAAAGTTCTGTCTTTGTAGGTGTTTGGCTTTGTCACTTAAAAAAATGAATAAAAGAAGTTTCTTGGAAGTAACGGTGTCCTCCAGAGGTGAAGCTGTTTCTCTCTGGTCCTCCAGCGGGGATGAGCAAAGGCCACGGGGCGTCCACAGCTGAACCGCGCAGTGACATTCGTTTGGAGCTCCACTGGATACCAGATGGCCTCGTGTGCTGCTCAGCTCCTCTGCTCTCCAAAGGGGGGAGGGGGCTGGTCACCCAAAGGGGCCGGGACCCAGGGTCACGGTTGTGTGTGCCCAGGGACCAGGCTCCTCAGCTGGGGGAGCATATTAGACAAAGACCCCTTGTCTCCTGGAGGCTGCTGGGAACTCCAGGGCCCTGTGCAGCTCTCTTGCAGCCAAGGTTGGAGAGGACTGTGGTACGACTTACACATTTCACAAACACACACACACACACACACACACACACACATTCATTCACAAACACACAACCAACTGAGCAAACGGTCTTCAGGGCTTCCCAGGACCAGTGTTTTGACAGCCAAGGAGAGAAGATCGTCATTGAACGGACCACTGATACCTGTGTAGTTATGAGCTGGGGGGTAGAAACTGGACAAACACACACACACACACACACACACACACACACACACACACAGTCTCAGAGCAAGGTCGATGTCATCACAATGGATTAATGTCTAAGGAGCTGCAGGGATTGTACAGTGGAGCTGGCCACACTTGCTGCTCTGTCAGAGCGAGGAAGGGAGCAAAGGAGACGGGAAGGGAGAGTTAACTGCATCCACGGGCCATGGGTCATCCAGAGCCCACTGTTACAGAAGGACGTGTTAATTAGAAGATATGCAAAACTACCCGATTTTTTTCTTTCCTGAGAAGTTAATTTAAACAAAAAAAAACAAAGGAAAATTCTGAGAAATGCAACAATAATAAAACAGTACAATAGTCTTGTCCTTCCCTCTCCTTTCATCGGAGCAGTTCCCTCCTCTGCTTTGTCTTAATCGTCTCATCCCTCATGGCGGCTCATAAGGAACTTCTTCTCTTCTCCTCTTATAAAGACTTCCCTAAAAACGCAACTGCCGTCCTGAAAGGAGGAAGTTTCTGTAAGCAGGCGTGTGATGCCTCGCAGCGAGCTCACCTGTAAACACCTTTGAACGGTCAAACTTTCGATATAAGAAGCCCGACTACATCCAGCAGTGTCGGAGAAAAAAGGTTGAAGGTTTTGTGGCCATTTGAGTATTTCCATTAGTTGTATGTTTACACAAACATAAAGAAGTTCTTCCCAGAACCCTGATGTTGGCATTTTTTGGTGTTTGGTAGCAACTTTTATTTTTAAACTTGGGCTTTTATGCATATCTGTCCACTTTTTCATGTCTTGAGAATAACACCATTGAAAGTTTCTCATCAGAACAACCCTGAAACAAACCCGTCATCCATCTTAATTGTGCGGTAAGAGTTTATTAGTTATACAATAAAGCAGAAGTTCTGTCGCGTTAGATCTTCCTTGAAAGGCCGTTGAAAACAATGAACTGACAGCTCAGTGTCAACAGGGGAACTAAACTTTATCTTCCATTCGATCACACGCCACCGAGCAGGTAAAAGGATCACAGAACAAGGACGATGGAGTCCTCGGTATAACTGCCTTGTTGCCTCAGAGAGGAAGAAAAGTCGAGTTTCCCCTTTTTTAGATCATCAAGACAATCGCTTTTGGCTTTGCTTCCTTCTAAACAGAACAAACATTTCCCATTTCTGCTTAAAGGAGGTAGTGCATTAAAACAGCTGTTTTTTTTCCTTACCAGTTAACAAAACATTAGCCACCTGATGTTTATCAGTAATGACAAAACTGAGAAAATAAATAAGCGCCATCGCAGGATAAGCAGATTAATACCCCCTCACCATATTTTCCAAGTACGCACCCGTGTTTTTTGGGTGTGAATATGTGTGTTTTAAAAACATGATGTCCTCCTCCTTCTAACACACACACACACACGCACACACACACACACAGAGTCACAGCAGGGCCCCTGCTAGCTTTCTGGCAAACAGACATAAATCTGTCATCAGGAATGAAGCCATTGCTAGAGCTGACCCTGTCTGGATAAACAGCAATACATAACCCCCCCCCCCCCCCCCCCACACACACACACACACACACACACACACACACACACACACAGACAGACACACAAGCACACACACGGACACAAACAAACACACATGCACGCACAAAAACACACGCACACGTGTGCACACACACACACACACACACAAACACGCATGCACACACGAAAACACACACACACAAGCGCGCACGTGGGCGGGCACACACGTGCATATGGGGCGACGGTGGTACAGGAGTTAAGTGCTCACCCCGTAATCGAAAGGTTGCAGGTTCGAGCCCTGCTCAGTTTGTTGCTGTCGTTGTGTCCTTGGGCAAGATCTTGGGGCTACATGGTGACGCAGTGGTTAGCACTGTTGCCTCGCAGCACGAAGGTTGCAGGTTCGAAACTCGGCTGCGGCCTTTCTGCGTGGAGTTGCGTGTTCTCCCCATGCATGTGTGGGTTTCCTCCGGGTACTCCGGTTTCCCCCACAGATCACAACATGCCCTATAGGTTATAATTGTAAGTCGCTTTGGATAAAAGCGTCTGCTAAATAAATAAACATAAACACAAAACACTTAACCCACGTTGCCTGCTGGTGGTGGCTGGAGCGACCGGTGGCGCCAGTGCTCGTCAGCTTCGCCTCTGTCAGTGCTCCCCAGAGCAGCTGTGGCTACAACGTAGCTCATCCCCACCAGTGTGTGAATGTGTGTGTGTGAATGGGTGAATGACTGACTGTGTTGTAAAGTGCTTTGGGGGGTACAGGACTCTAGAAGGCGCTATGGCCTGTATTTGATGTAGCGCCTTCTAGAGTCCTGGAACCCCCCAAGGCACTTTACAACACAATCAGTCATTCACCCATTCACACACACACATTCACACACTGGTGGGGATGAGCTACAATGTAGCCACAGCTGCCCTGGGGCGCACTGACAGAGGCGAGGCTGCCGAGCACTGGCGCCACCGGTCCCTCCGACCACCACCAGCAGGCAACGTGGGTTGTCTTGCCCAAGGACACAACGACAGCAACAGACTGAGCGGGGCTCGAACCTGCAACCTTCCGATTATGGGGCGAGCACTTAACTCCTGTTCCACCATCGCCCCAAATACACGCCATATCAAATACAAGCCATTTACCATTTTACCATTTTACCATGAACGCATGCGCGTAAGCACAACCACACATACATACACGCACACACACAAACACAGACACGCATGTGCACACACACATATATATATATATATATAAACACAGGTGCACGCAAACACACATACATTCATACACACACACACACACACACACACACACACACACACACACACACACATTAATACACACGCAGGCACGCACACAAACACACATACATACACACATATACATAAACACACGCGCCCACAAACACACACACACACACACACACACACACACACACACACACACACAGGCACAGACACCACAAACACACATACATACATAAATAAACACACACACATGTGCTGGCATGTTCAATTATTGAAATTATTAAGATAATAAAATAGAATCACTCAACAGAAATGAATTTAAATTGTTTTAAGACAAACAAAACAATTAATTACTCACAGCAGCGTAACACGCCCCCTGCTGAGCAACAGCTTGTATTACATCTAATGATCCACATGGGAACAAAAATGTAGCTATTAGGACATTTCACATCTGTTCTGATGTCTGTGTAGATCTTCTTTATTTATTTTTTTACTAGATATTCATGAAAATGAACACATGAAATAAACTGAAGAGTGAAGGTTTTCAGCTCACAAAGGATCAAAATGCTTTTATCCGGATAAAGCCACCTTTACTTGTGTGAAAAAGACTTTTTAGCTAAGATTTAGATTTGATTTACACACGCAAGTTTCACAAACTTTCTTCTGTCTCTTAGGATCATCTACTGCAAAATTTAAGGCTGAAGAATTTAAATTTCTAGAAGTAATCTCTTGTTTGAATAGTAAATTGGGAACTTCTTGTTTCTGATTCATTAAATCTGGGAGATGATGTAACGTCCAGACCTCCTAAACTATGATATCTGCACGTAGAACAGCGAGGGAGAGTTGTTGTGCATGTCTGTGACTGAATCCAGTCCATCCAGTCAGTGCTCATCAATCCAGCGTATTAAAATAAAGAGATTAAACACATCCAGCCGTCCAGCGTGCGGACATATGCTCCGAGCGTGATCATAATGGAAAAATATAGCAAGCGCGCATACTGACACACACTCCCACACACACAGAAGTGCTAAATAGGGACCTGAACCTGTAGTCTAGCAGCAGTTTGTTTTAGACAGCCTTTAAACAGCATGCCAGAGCTGCCACTGGTCAGCTGGGGAGCAATGACACAGAGCTGTCACACTAGAGAAGGAAAGTAGCACAACACCACCCTTTACAGGACAATGTTATAACGGCATCGAGATTATAATGCTTTTGGAGCTGAAAATAGACCCGAGTTCGTTTTAAAAACCAAGAAAACCAATAATAATATTTTTTACCCATAAAGTAAATATTTTCTTATTTTAATCTGGCAATTTGGGTCCCTGTTTCAATAAGCTTTAGACAACATAGATCTCCAACTGCCTGTGAAGGCCTGTTCATTTCAGTCTAGAGAACTGATTTAAATATAGATTATATAAAAGAATCGGGATAAAAATAGATTTTTTTATTAACAACTATGTACATGAAGATAATTAACATGTTTCTATGTATTGTGTGTTTTTTATTATAGTAATTCTCTGCGAGGCCACAAGACATCATCCACAATATTAATAAAATTAAAAATATTATGTGTATTTACAAAAATACAAATTATGTGGCATTTACATCCCCTAATGAAGAGTTAGAAGAGCTCAACAAAAACTGATATTTGATAAAAACTAATTGTCAGAAGGATGTAACTTAAAAATAAAAATTACCCGAATTAGAAATATTTCTATCTGCGAGTCAATGTCAATTTTTATTCATAATTTTTGTCTTATTTTCAAAAATGTTATCGCAGATTCCCTAGATATCATGATTTAAAAAAAAAACATTAAAATAAAGTCTAGTTTTTTTTAAATAATCTTCATAAATGTGATCATTAAAAAAACCAAAGAAAGTTCACAATACTCCTCAGCCTCCATATCGAATATTTTAAAAGATTTTTAACTTTTATCTTTTAAATAAAAGTTAAAGACTGGAATGATATTCATGAAAATGAACACGTGAAATAAACTCGGGTCTATTTTCAGCTCCAAAAGCATTATAATCTTGATGCTGTTATAACATTGTCCTGTAGAGGGTGGTTGGGAGGAACAGCCCCCCTGATCTGAGTTTGAGTGTTTTGTTATTGGACTTCTGTGCCAGTCATGGATTGTCCATAATGAACATCATGTTCAGACATAAAGGTGTCCATATGTGCTCTTGGCACCAGGATACCTTAGGCCGCAGCTCGATGATCGACTTTGTTGTCGTTTCGTCTGACCTGCGGCCGCATGTCTTGGACACTCGGGTAAAGAGAGGGGCGGAGCTGTCAACTGACCACTACCTGGTGGTGAGTTGGCTCAGATGGTGGGGGAGGATGCCGGTCAGACCAGGTAGGCCCAAACGTATCGCGAGGGTCTGCTGGGAACGTCTGGCAGAGTCTCCTGTCAGAAGGAGCTTCAATTCCCACCGCCGACAGAACTTCCAAAATGTTCCGGGGGAGGCGGGGGACATCGAGTCTGAATGGACCCTGTTCCATGCCTCCATTGTAGTGGCATTGTTAGGTCCCTGTATGACCGGTGTCAGAGCTTGGTCCGCATTGCCGGCAGTAAGTCGGGCTCGTTCCCAATGAGAGTTGGACTCCACCAAGGCTGCCCTTTGTCACAGATTCTGTTCATAACCTTTATGGACAGGATTTCTAGGCGCAGCCAAGGTGTGGAGGGCATCCGTTTTGGTGGCCTGAGGATCAGGTCTCTGCTTTTTGCAGAGGATGTGGTCCTGTTGGCTTCATCAGAACGTGATCTTCAGCTTTGCTGGAGCGGTTCGCAGCCGAGTGTGAAGCAGCTGGGATGAGAATCATGTAGAGTTAAATCTGCATACTGAAATCACCTCTGTGCTATTCAGTGGAGATTCCGAAAAATGACCAATCAGACTAACCTATGAGGCTTATATCATATATATAAATATCCCAGATACTTATATATCGATCTAAGTTCATACATCAACCTGTTTGATCTAATTTTAAATCCAAAGATTAATGTTTAATTTAGATAATTACATTTAATAGCAAAAGTTATTTTAAATCAGAAACTAGGATCTTTGCTTTCAAATAACCAGAAATATTATATCTTTTCTGTGTTTCGTTTCAATAATGAGGCAAGTTTAAAAGTGAAGAAATTTTATTACTAACAATTTTAAACTTAGAGATTTGAGACGACAATCATAAAATGACAATTCATGGATGGCAATTTTAATGACAATTTTCAACAGCTTTGATATTAAACTTGTTTTAAAAGCAAACCTGTGCCTGAATGGAAGCTAAATGGAAAATACGAGTTTGGATGCGTGGATGAAGTTATGAGAAGGTTTCATTCCCAGAGAGATGGAAGCGGTCTGGATGAAGATGATGTTTTGAGGCTAACTGAGTTATTTAGAGAGAAACAGCATCAGACGCAATCTGTCGAAGTCTACCTCACCCATATAGAAGACCCTCCTTCGGATCCAAAGTGTCCAGGTGGAGATGGTTTTCTCCAGGCATGAGGTTGGTAGAAGAACCTCTATGCGACCAGATCAGTCCTGAGATGTCTCCTTGGGTCACTCGACTGGTGGAACAATTTGCGTCTCAAGATCCGTAACTCTGAAGGAGTTTTTCGTCTTTTAACTTAACTCAGAAATCAATGACTCTGGGAGAGTCTTCGTTAGCTGGTTACAGTTTGTTTATTCTTTAGCTTATTCTAGTCGGCGTGAGTAGAACAGCAGGTGGAGATTCAGGGACGGCCGTTTCCCTATCTCCGTGGTGTTGTTCAAGAACTCGTTCTGAAGCTGGGGATGGATAGTTTTACCAAGCTCCAGGACACGCCCACTCTCTCAGGAAGAAAGCTTTGATCATGCGTCAAAACATGTGTGAAGTATTTACCTTGAAGCGAATCCTGCATGAGCTGGACACGTGCAAAGGCATCTTCTGGTTACTGATTAAACATTACTGATTATCATAAATAATAATTATTATTAACCCAAGGTTAATAAGTCATTTCATTAATTAGAATACATTTAATATGAAAAGGATGATTATTTATGATGATTATTATAAACCTTAATAATAATAAGCTTTTATTGAGTTATTTGATAATAGTTGAAGATGTCCATCTTGGGATGGACACAGATAAACAGTCAGGCTGATGATTATTCTTCAGACACTCTGGTTCCTGATGGCTTTAATCTGTGGATAAAGGTTATATCTTGACCTAGCTGGAACGTGAACTTTGTCCCAGAAAGACTGTCATCCATAACGCTACAATCAGCTCCTCTAAATCTGAGACCATGGTCTTGATTCGGAAAAGGGTAGAATGCCTTCTCCGGGTCAGGATGAGGTCCTGCCCCAAGTGGAGGAGTTTAAGTATCTCGGGGTCTTGTTCACGAGTGAGGGAAAACTGGAGCGTGAGATCGGTAGGCGGATTGGTGCTGCATCTGCAGTGATGCGGGCGTTGTACCGGTCTGTCGTGGTGAAGAGAGCTGAGTCAGAAGGCGAGGCTCTCGATTTACCGGTCGATCTACGTTCCTACCCTCACCTCTGGTCATGAGCTTTGGGTAGTGACCGAAAGAACGAGATCGCGGATACAAGCGGCCGAAATGAGTTTTCTCCGAAGAATGGCTGGACTCTGCCTTAGAGATAGGGTGAGAAGCTCGGTAATCCAGGTGGGGCTCAGGGTAGATCCGCTTCTCCTCCACATCAAGAGGAGCCAGTTGAGGTGGCTTTAGCATCTGGTTAGGATGCCTCCTGGACGCCTCACTGGTGAGGTTTTTCTGGCACGTCAAATCGGGAGGAGACCCAAAAGGAGACCCAGGACACACTGGAGGGACTATGTCTCTCACCTGGCCAGGGAACGCCTTGGGATGCCCCCGGAGGAGCTGGCCCAAGTGGCTGGGGAGAGGGAAGTCTGGGCCTCTCGCCTTAGGCTGCAGCTCCCGCGACCCGAATCCGGATAAGCGGATGAAAACAGATGGATGGATGGATGGAAAAAGACTGGAATGAGTCAATGTTCCACAAAGAACAACATTCATGTAAACACCTTAAAGGAAAACGTTTTCTTTGTATTGGTCTGTAAGGAAACCCCAAACATTTTAATTTGTGGCTGTAAATGTGATTTTGTGTTGAATGCTGTAGAAATATGAGGGTTTGGACGTGTGGCTCACCTGGTGCACAGTACATATTAGTAACGGCCTCTTTGTCACAGGACTCTTCCACGTCACACCAGCTACAAAAGTAGGTGAGCTGAACATGACCTAAGGAGAGGAAAGATTAAAAACATCTGACAAATTTGGATTTGATGATCACCTTTCCTAAAACCCTTGCTGTCACTTAACATTTCTAACCAATCGCCAACCTTCAGAGCGCATTTCCTTCCTTCCTTCTTTCTACATCCCTCTCTCTGAGCTTTTCGAGCAAACAGCCCTGGAGATTACTCCTGTTTAGCGGCTACCCGTTAACGCTATCATTAGAACTAATGGTGTCATTAGGTAGCCGTAGCCATTAGCCTCGGCTAGCCAGACTGATGCACCACACTAGGCCGTTGATGGGTCCTTTAGAACAATAATTACCACCAGGGAGACGAAAACAGCCACTCAGCTAATTAGGTGCTTGTTGATAATGAGGTGGGGAGAGGCGATTGTAGGAAGACAAAAGAAGTTGTCGAGGGGGGAATCTGACATCACGGGAACTATTTTCCTTCTAGAGAGTTCCTGGTAAACAGGTTTGTGACGGATTGATGAAGGCCGACCCTCCGTCAAATGTGGTCAGATGGGACACTTCTCGACTTAATTCACACAATAAGTGTCTTCAAGTAAAACAGCTAAGCATTTTAATGGGTGGAACCCAATAATTCTAACCTTGGTGGTCAAGCAGGATGTTATTAGGATTCAGGTCCCGGCAGATGATGCCCTGTTGGTGGAGGTGATCCAAGGCCTTCACCATCTCCACTGCCCAGCGTTGAACAAACTCCTCCGGGATTCGAGCTTGGGAAGCAGCCAATGACAGATTGTCCAGCTCTGCAAACAGCCGCGACACTTCTTTATCAAATTCACTGCCACCTGTAGTGCTAATAACTCCTGATGATTCACCATCGAGACCTAATAAACCCTCAACAACTGCACGTGTCTGTGTCCCTTTGAAGGCCGGGACAGGGACTGTGCTATTCTCACTGAGGTCTGGAATCGAGTCTGTGTTTAATCTTGTGCAAGGCTTTAGTTTCTCATCATCAGAATCGGGGTTCACAATGTCGGTGTTGAGCAGAAAGTCATTGTTTGGGCATTCAGAAAGGACAGGGGCTTTGGAAGAGTCTTCCTGTTCACCCATGGAGCTGTTGTTCCATAACGAGTTGAAAGGAGAAGCTGATGCAACACTAGTATCACACGTCATAAAGGTTGTACAGAAAGATGACAGCTCTTGGTCCAGAGGCCGCTCCTCTGGTTGCTCAGGCTGGTTATGAAGCTGTAAAACATCAGGCTGGAAGCACTTTTGGGAAGAGGATGCCACCTCCAGGCCCGAACAAACTCTTAAAGGTTCTTTTTCTTTCTTTGAAGGGTCTTCAGTCCCACTTATTGCAGGAAGATTAACCAGCAGGTCTGGAGGGTGACCCTCATCCTCGACTGCTGCCTCTTGAAATGAAATTACAGGCACTGACTCATTAGAGTCTCCATCACTAGTGCCCAACCCCCAAAACTCCAAGCTCTGGCCGTTCACCTCCTGAGCCAGCTCAGGAGGCTCTTCAGTGCCACCAGAACCCAGAATGGATGTAGAAAACACATGGACTTGCATATGAGAAGGTCGCTGCTCTCCTGAGTCAAGCCAGACCACCTCACTCGCGCTGTCTTTGCTGTCGATACGGAAAAACTGCATGGGTGTGTGCTTGGACTGATCCAAAGAGAGAGGTGCAGCAGGGGAACGAGAAGGGCTAAAGACTTCTCTATGGTCGGGCTCCTCTTTACCCAGGTCATCATCAAGCGTGTGCCCACTTGTCTCAGGCAAATCCGAGAAGAAGCCCAGTTCCTGAGAACTCAGCGGTGAAGAGAGGCTATCGTTGCTAAGAACTGAGCGGCTGCGTGATGACGTGGTGGCTGTTGCAGTTGGACCATCTATTGAAAGCATCTCCTGCTCGCTTTTCTTGTCTTCTTCCTCTAGAGCATCAGGTTCTACTTTCTCTTGTTCATACTCGTTGCACAGATTCAGATAACTGTTGGTGCACTCCTCTTCAGAGGTAGCTCCCGAGTCCGACTGGCCTCCACTTTGTTCAATAAGCCCTGCAGGGAGGGTCCTTTTGAGAGACGGCACGTAGGGGGTTTCTTCTTCCTTCTGGAGGCCCAAGGCAGAATCTGAACCAGCATTGGTCTCTGAATCACAACTGGCGGAACCAACATCTACCTGTGCCGTTACATGTTGTGGTGAATGCACAGCTGTTGTGTGACTCTTCTGGATGAAAGGGATGTCAAAGCTCTCATCTGGGCTGGAATTATGGAGGTATTTTCCAATGTGAGACCACAGCTTCCCACCTGAAGACAAAACAGCAGAACAACGATTGGGGAAAAGGAATGAAACAGAAAAATGGAATATAAGGAGAGGAACTGAGGTGGTAGAGAGAAACTTAGTCAAGTTATAGACGAAAGATGGGAGGGAGCCAGCTCATGAAAGATTCAGACAAAAACGAATTTTAAACTGAACCCAGTAAAAAATAATTAATAAAAATAAACAAGAAGCCAGGGTAAAATGGCAAGGACAGACGTGTTATGTGTGTCTGACTGAGTTTGTCAGAAAACATGCTGCTGCATTTGAACCTTCCAAAGATGGTCTAGCAAAGACTTGTTCACACCAATCAGAACTGAATTTGCACAATCAAGTCTGGATGAAATAAAGTGTGAATAACTGATTCTAAACGAGAACGTTTAAGCATGTGTTTAAGCTGGGTTATGCCAAACAGTTAAAAACACATGATTTAATGGTGGCATTTTTTTAAAGTGTCCAGACTGTCAATGCTGCGTAAGGATAAGGGAAGATCATTCCAGAGTCGGGGTGCAACAGTCTGGAAGGAGCGATCACCTCAACTTTTATATCTGGTCTTTGGAACTTCTAGAAGGTTCTGGTGTGTGGACCTGAGGGCTCGGGTTGGAGCATGAGGCTTTAACAGTTCAGTAATATAGGGAGGAGCTTGACCATGTAGAGCATTGAAAGTTCTAGTCAGGACTCTAAAATGAACTCTAAAGTTAACGGGTTACCAGTGCAGAGACATCAGAATAGGAGTGATGTGTGCTCTTCTGTTTGCGCCAGTTAGAAGCCTCGCTGCAGAGTTCTGGACCAATTGAAGGCGGTCAAGGGCTTTTTTGTTAAAACATGTGAAAAGTGTGTTACAGTAATCTAGACAGGAGGAGATAACGGCATGGAGAACCATTTCACGTTTGTGTTTTGACACCAACCTTTGCAGTTTGGAGATATTTCTTAAGTGATCAAATCTTAAATTCGATTAAACCGTCTTTCTAAAGTTTTTTTATGGATGTTTAAACATGTCTTGCCCTTTGGTTGCTGAAATTTGTTGAATTTTAAACGCATGTTGCACCAACTCCTAAAAGCTTCATTGTGCTTTGGAGGAAGCTATTAGAAAGTTATCGATTTAAGTCGGAAAACGTTTTGCCACATAGACAAGTTGGAGCCTTTGTGAAGCGAAAGTGTCTTTCAGTTCCTGTGCACACGCACACTTTGTGCTGTTGGCAAAGAAGAGTAAAACAGAAACTATTCAGAGTGCTTGGCAGGGATTCACAGACATGTATCTCACTTTTCTGCAAATGAAAACACTGCATCTCAAAGATCTGGCTACACACACACACACACACACACACACACACACACACACACACACACACACATAGCCTACAGGAACACACACAGCTGTAAAGTGAGCAATTAGAATCCAGCATCTGCTGTGCGTGATGAGGATGAATTGCGAGTTTGCGATGATGATAATGACAGCGGGGCAGTTCCATGGCTTAGAAAGTAAAACCATCCACATGTTGTTGTGTCCAATGTCACTCAGGTCACTACCTCCCTTTGTTTGCTTGTCCATTCTCATCAGCTTCTTTCATGTTTAAGGAAAAAGCAGATTCCTTATCACAGAACAGATTTTAACATCAGAAAATCCATTTTAGATAAAAACATTTAATTAGCTCAAATTAAACTTAATAATAGTGTAAGATGGTAATGGAGGACACCAGACTGAACAGGTTACAGGGCTGTTAAATATGACTGTATGTAGTCACCTACACACACACACACACAGTCTACAGACACATCCAAGAGAGAGGGTGTAAGGAGGCCCAGGTGTTGGTACAGCTAATGAAGCATTGCACCACCTGGTATTTAGAATAATGACCTGTAACACACACCCATCACAATAAAACATCTGTGTGAAACAAGGGCAAAGAGAGCAGCGAGAGTGGAAAGAAAGGGTAACAAGACAAAAGGTGAGGAGATTAAACAGATAAGTAGAATTTGGATCTTTTGCTTTAAGATTCAAATTTTGCACCTTTTTGACCTCAACTGTCCTTATTTTTCATATTCCTACACCTGCTGCTGGTTTTGTTACTCTATTATATTTATTCCTAAAATATTGATGTTTATTTTGTCTACAGAGTCTGAGTTTAAAGGGACTTTAGAATTTTTATGCTCGGGATTGCCCCCTCAGGCCAAAAGCGTAACAGCAGCTTCAATAGTAGGCTCGTGCATGAGGCGTGCATGCTGTACGTGCACACTCCTTAACGAAAATAACAGCTGAGACAGTCCTGTGTGTGTGTGTGTGTGTGTGTGTGTGTGTGTGTGTGTGTGTGTGTGTGTGTGTGTGTGTGTGTGTGTGTGTGTGTGTGTGTGTGTGCGCACGTGTGCGTGCGCGTGTGTGTGTGTGTGGCCCGGAGGACAGAGGACAGGAGAACGCGCAGCTAATTAATTAAATAATGTGGTTCTGTACCTTTCTCTTCAGCACAGCCGACAAAGGTTTATGATGGGTCAGTCCTCCTGCATGCTCAGGTCATTCCCTTCCCTTGCTTGAAAAATTGTTCCAAAATGAAAGTTGAACCCACTTCTTTTTTATCTGTGAATTCAATGCCGTTCGGCGAGTCTCGAATAAAAATTTGGGCATCTTACTGTAAAAAAATTATCATTAATGTAAAAAATAAACTCTAAATAAACTATGTTCACATCCAGAATCGAACCCAGGTCTTCTGCATGGGAGTCAAGACATCTTACAAGTTGAGCTACACTCTAGTAACATTCAGTTTCTGTTACATTTATATCCTTGATGACAGCTGAAACAACGTCAAACCAAAGAACGGTTCATGGCTATTTTGTTGCTAATTTGCAGGAAATATCTAGAAGAAAGTTCTACAGAAAGTAGCTAAGGGTCCTCAGAAATGTAGCTAGCTTTGTCACTAGGTGTTAGGAACAGCGACAAAGTGGCACTGCCTTGCTCTCTGCTGCTAAAGCTACGGATAGCAAATGCTACGGGCGATGCCTGAGCGTGAACTCGCATGAAGCAGCCTGCTCGACCCGAGCATCTCTCTTTTTCTGTGATTTTACAGAAAAACAGGCAATCACAGTAAACATGCCAGGGCTCATTCTACAGGACCAGGGCATTGCAGGAGAATGTATGAAGAAGACATTTATTATTTCTATACATGGTTTGGCTGTCAAACTTCCATAATGCCCCTTTAACTGTCTTATGTAACATAATCTCGGGTACACAAAAGAAAATCACTTTAAACCTTTTCTTTTTCTGAGTGACCCTAAATACTGTATGCTGCCATACCTTAGCTGTTGGAGATTAAAAGTCAGATTTTAATTCAGATTTTTAAATGTAACATGGCTAAGCTAGCACTAGAATGCCTTTGGTTTAGAAGTTTTTACTGAAGACTGGAGTTATAGAACAAACCTGTAAGAGGTGGAATGGATTACTACCCAATAAAAATAATTTTCTATAAAAGTAGAAAATGTTTATTATGAAAATGGAATCAGTAAAGATTTATTTATTAAAGAGGAAAAACTTAAAGTGGCCATGAAATCTGCGACTGACACATCTCTATCATTTACCTTCAGCATACTGCAGCAAGAGGAAAATGGAGTCTTCAGAGATGAGGAACTTTCTCAGCTGCACCATGTGGGGCACCAAGTGAGGCATGATGTTCTTCTTAACCTGCCCACAGTCGCTGCTTTTCCTCAAACCCTGGGATTAGAAGAGCTACTGTGAAAAACTCATTTAATTCACAAAATGAAACTACAGAAGGACGAGACGATGTCAGAGGAGAAGGTTCCCATTAATAAAGTAGCAGTTATGGCCCACAGAAACCCAAAGTCACTGGATTCATCAAGCGACACACACCTATCAGCACCATAAAACTTCACATTGGTTGTGTGCATGCATGTCAGTGTGTGGTCGTTTGTGTCTGCTGTGCATTAGCATCTGGCACACGTCTCACACCTGAGAGCAGAGGAGCTGATGGAGATGAGCTCATTAGAATCAATTACACCGGTCACACACAGCAGCTTCTGGCCAACTTTACACCTACAGCCAGGACAACAAGGATGCACAGCAACACACACACATTACACTTACCTTGAGGATGAACGTCTCCTGTGTTCTCTTGTCCATGACCAGAAGAACCTGCGTTGGAATAGTGCCATTAATGGTTAGCTAGGAACAGAGAGAAGCGGTCTAAGATTACACTACGTTCATGTCTGGGACCGGACAGGGTCAAAACGAGGTTTAAACGAGGGGGCACTGCAAGATAAGTTAAGAGTTTTTGATTTATATCGAAAGCTGGCGGTTTTGTTTGGAACTATCAGAGCTTCAGAAAATTCATGTAAATTTGTTTTTTTTTACAGCTTCATTGTTTCAAATATCCAAAATTCCCTATTTTAAGATCTGAACATGCTTATTCTAATGTATAAAACCAAAAATATACAATTCGAGGGAAACACCGACACTTTTTATAGACTTCATGGGATTGTCAATGTGTTGTATAACAAAAACTAAAAGGAATTTAGAGAAATCTGTGCGCTAAATGCTAAATATAAGGAGGAGGCCATTTTTGTTACTATTTATCAAGGCTAATGTTTCATTAATTATTTAAAAAAAATGAAAAATTGCAATTAAAAGTTACCAAAGTAAACAGAATTCTTAAAACACCCAACAACCTGATAAAACAGATGTTTTTATGAAGCTCCAACACTTTTAATTTTGTAACAAGTCCCAACAGAGCAGTGCAACGAATCCCTAAAGTGTTCCGATGTCAGTACAAGATCGGCTCGGGGTCCTTCGACTGCCGATGACGTCAAAGTACGGCAAACCCACTCGGACAAAATTCACTACACATCTATACTGTTGGAAAGAGTTTAGCAGTTTTGTTATTAAAATAATGTTTCTTAAGACGTAAGTTTGTGTTTATAATGGTATTTGTAAAATAAAACACTATATTGTATTCATAATGTTGAACTCGTCTTTGAGCACATCCCTTGAAGGATCATAGGTATTAGCAACACCTGTGAAATTGTATTTGCAGGAAAGAAGTGTGTCCCGTTTATTGAAGTATTTTGTGTTTAGAGTTTTTGACGTCTTGTCCATGCGTAGTTCAGTTACGCTCATAGCTGCTAGCCAAAACTCTGGAGTTAAAAGTTTTCTGGCTTTACTAAAATACCTGTCTGTACTTATTTGATTGATGGTAGTTTTACTTTCTATTATACTCCAAATGTAATCATTTGGTAAGATTCTAACTCATAATTTGTAATAATGTAATGTAATGGTGATATTAGCATTAGCATTCCTATGGGTTTTTCCACGTATATTAGCATTGCGCTAACCACTCGCTGCCAAATTGCAGCCTTTGCGATTAGAAAATCTCCTTTTGTCACATCGCAATTTAATTGCACATGCAGTTAATCGTTCAGCCCTAATATACATGCAGCTCTATGCTAAAAGTGTATTTTCAAAGAGGTAATGATGGATTTCTTTGTAAAAGTTGTCCATCTTTCCAACAGAAAAGTTTGCCTGGACCAACGTAACGTGATAACAACGTAACGTGATTACGTAATCCCATAAGGTTCATGTTCAGCCAATCAACTACTTTAACGTCATCGGCAGTCGATGGACCCCGAGCCGATCTTGCACCCGAGCAGACCTTGTACCGACACCGGCTCAATCTCTTTACCCTCTAAATCACGCAAAAGTAGAGGTTACCCAATATTGGCTTTTCTATTGCCGATGCCGATATGTAGAGGACAGGGTCAGCCGATTTTATGGGTCGATTTCCATGGCGATATCTAGACATTTTCCACTTTGTTTTCATGCTAAAAAGTCAGTTATATAAGTTGATGCAAAAGTTTCTGAAGCTGAATCAGTTTTTGAACTCTGACCTTAACTGTTAAATCTTAACTTTTTGCACTGTTCAGTGTTAAAGTCAGACACCTTAATAAAGTTAATTTAGAGTATTTTAATGCAGACTTTTATTAGTGAATGTAAAAACACATTTAAATAAAAATCTGCAACAGCACCGGGCTGCCTGAGGATGTGCCTGACATGAAATTGGCTTTACAACGAACAAATATTGGCCAATGCATAACAATTGGTAAATGTCGGCCCGATATATTGGCTGACAGATATATCGGTCTACCCCGTGCCCAAAAGTAGAAATTCCTATAAAAAATACAACTCCTCCTGCATTTTTCCTTCCTGTCCCTCCCAAACATCTTCATTATCTCCCTTCATCGGCCCTCTTTTCCCCTCTCTGACATCTCCATCGTTCTCCTGGTCCATCGCTCGTCTCGCGGGACATCTTGAGCATATGTGTGTGCCCTGGTGTGTGTTTGTGTTTATTCTGGTGCACGTGTTGCGGGTGCGTGACCCTGACTAGGACCAAACAGGTGCGGGCTAAATGGATATGAATGGAGCTGCGAGTAAACAGAGTGGCGGTGCTAGCCAGGGTGCTAATATAATTAAGAAACAAGCATCAGGGAAGCAGGGAGGGGAGGGTGGCGGCGGGGGAGAAGGGGTATGGGGAGCAGTAGGGTGAGGAGCTCTTGCCATCTGTCCCCTCTGTCCTCGTTTAAACTGAGAGGAGGAAGTAGAAGAGAGGAGGATGTTGCTGCATAACTTTTATTTGTGTTGTGCTTGAGTTGATTCCGTGTTATTGTGTAGTTTGCGTCCATCTCTGTGGAATAACACATGTTGGAATTGTGTCAACATTTTTCTTAGGGTTGTGTGTGTGTGTGTGTGTGTGGATGAGCAACATAGGTTCAATGTAGTGTGTCATTCTCCGCGCTGCGTGCCAAGTCATTTCATGGCTGAGTGGTGGAGTTGCTTCGCCGGCAGCTGTTTGAGAGGACCAGCAACCCAAACTGACCTTGTGGTAGTCATAACTGACACTAAACATACACACGCTCAGGCCCCGCCATGCACCTAGTAAATCTATTAGGTTTTATTGACTTGGATAGGAGAGACGGGAGAAAAGGACACAAGGAGGGGAAAGTGAAGACAGATACGAGCTGCATTCTGGGTCGGGGTTACTGTAATATAAATGTCAGCTTGACTCGACTGTAATCACTGGAGGAAATCCTGACATTAAATCTCAGTACTAAGATTCAGAGGCTAATTGACACCTTGATCTCAGACTAACACACACCAAATTTAAGCCCGACATGTGTAAAACCAACTCAGGAGCATCGAATTATGATGCTGAGTAGCAGGTTACCTTATCTATGACTCCTATCACCCTGTAAGCCATCAGCTCATCAAACGGACTCTGCTGCCCTCCTCTGCTCGTAGATGAGCAGCACTGAGACCCAAAGGCCTTGATGGAAAGAATAAATACAAAATCAGTTCATAAAGTTTAAAATCTGCACTTCTTCCAACATTTGACCCAAAGAACGTGTGTAAAAACCCGACAGCCGGTGAAGAACGGAGCCTTTATCTTCCTCTCACCACAGTTTGTGTTGATCCTTGACCCATGTTGCTTCTCAGATGCTGACTTGATATTTGCTCGGCACGCATCAAATACTCGGCCGTCTTCTTCTTCACCGCCTCTCGGCGGGCTGCACTTGGTTCACCTAAAAAAGTTGAAGTTGAAGAGCTCATTTGTCTTTAAAACTTGTAATTTGAAGTATTTATTAAGAATTGAAGATGCCATATGACAAGCTAGTGTTGATTTGAGCTGGTTACAGGAAAGAGATCAGTTTTATACCTTGGAAACCCCTGACCTATAAAGTTAGTCTGACCTTGTACTCCTTGCAGCAGCAGGTCGACCCCACTGCGGTAGTACGTAAAAGCTGCCTGGTAGTCCTGCTCTTTTTCCTTTTCTACTGCAAAACCGATGAGCTCACTGGCTTTTTCTAGGTAGTCTGACTTCAAGTCTTTGGCGCTGCCACCGCTGGCTCTTCTCAGACCACTGGACAGCAGCGATGTTCGACCTGGCCAGCTGACTTCTGGGTTAGGGGCTGAGGAGGCAGGGGCGGGGGCAGGTGGTGGGGTGCGGCGTTCACGCAAGGATGGCAAGCGAGGGCTGCAGCTGATGCTAATATTGGTGGCTCCCCCGTGTGAGTGGTTTGGGGAGGTGCGACCTGAGGCCATGCCATCATCCAACCCGGCTAAAGAGTCTGCATCCACTGCCAGAGAGGTCAGGTCGCTGTCACTGGATGGGCCTGAAAATAGACAAATCAGGTCAGTAAATAAATATGTGTCATCAATAAACAGGAAATTTAACCAACTGGAGCAAACGCTACCTCCATAGTCAGATGTGATAGTCAGATCCTCTGCACCGCTAATGTCTCTCTGAACTGAAAAGCACACACATCTCTCTTTAGAGCTCTCAGTCACCGATTTCAATAAATCTGCACACGTCTCTATATAAACGAATTCCTTGTGAGTGGTTCTGTGAGGAAGAAAGCTCTGGCTCTCCTGTTTCAGTAAGTAGAAGCTAGCAGTAGGAGTAAGGAGCAGAAAACGACAACATATGGAGTCTTACTCATTAATATTCATGATATTCAGACACCTTGCCTCTGATTGGCTAACAGCAACACCACTCTTCCACTGCCTCCATTCACTCTGCAACTGTTTTATCTCCACAAATCGCACAACCCTTAAGGAGTTCTGCCATGTTGTGGAGTTGCTAATGCTAACGGTTAGCTTCTATGAGCCGAGACATGCTCTGCTTTTTCCTGGATGCTAAAACAACGACAGCCTTCCTCGTCACGAGCCAAGATGGGTGAGTCCATGAACGTTAACACTCAGCGTGACGTAGATCTGTGTGGCTTTTTCTGACGTGAGCGTTTCTCCGTCTGTTTTCTATCGGCGGCTAATGCAGGAAATAGGGGTAGAAGGCTATTTTCACAATTAGCCTGAATGTGAAAATCAGAGTGACTGACTATAGTTCAAAAGTAACAAGTAAGAAATTGCTCTTTAGGAAACTTGGTCTTTAAATATTAGAAAAGAAAGATTTCTGTGACCCTACCATCAGAACTACAATCAGATAAACTGTCAGCCAGGAAGTCAGAAAAGGGCTCAGGTGGTCCAATGAGCTCGGAGCCGTCGTGAACCTCACCTCCCTTAAAGTAAAAAAGAAGAAAACTAATTACAAAAATAAACACAAGCACTTGCACATTTGCAAAAACAATCCAATACCTGAAAGAAATCTTGAATGTGCTGACTGTTATACAGAGCAGGGATGTTTGCAGAGAACTGTAGAAGATCCTCAGAGCACTGTCTTCTTTCCTCTATCACAGAATCACCAAATCGACCTATAAATACGTAAATAAGCACAAACACACACAAAGGCGTAATCTTTATATAGAACTCAAACAGGGAAAAGCACCAACACAATCATGTGAAAGGACAAAAACTCTGAATACACGATCACAATGGATTAATCAGAGATTCTTATCACGCCTTGGATAAGTTGAAGGTGAAGGGAAGGGTCTTACCAAAGACTTTGGCCTTAGGGAAGTGAGGAAACAGCTCCGACTGGCTACATGCACTATTGTGCAGCTGCCAGAGATTCTGATGGAGCTTCCGGAAATCACTATATCTCTTCCATACCGTTATCTGCAGAGAGAAGATGAGAGGGTGTGGACCGAGTCGATAATGGCTCGAAGATACAAGCAGCATCAGTTTGGTTTTCCCAACACACAATCGGCTCATGTGACGCTCATTTTTGAGTTAGACTGAAAAAAAACATCCAAATAAACCTAATTAAATCAGGTTTTCTTAAAAACCTACATCTGAATGGATCAGTAACAGCTTTATAACCCCAAAATTCAGCAAGAACCTCAGATACCGCCGATAAACAAGTTACGGCTAAACACAATAATCTGATTTAAAATCTTAGGGTTTTTTTTGTGAGAAAACTGCATTTCCTTGTTGCTACGCTTCAGCACCGCTCAGTAATGAAAGAGTGTTTGCTTCCACATGAAACTCACTTGGTATCATAATTGAAATTGTTGTTGAGTTATGTTGGTGGCTTTCTGCCACAAAGCATTTCATTCTCTGTGTTTTCTGTTGGTTTTAAGTAGATGGTGAATTATAAGTGTCGCAAGAAGGTCTGAAATGAACACTTATTATCTATAAAAGTGTAACTAAATTATGAGGTATTCTTGAATACTCGTAAACATGTAATAAACGATACTTTCTGCACCTTTCCTCAAAGCTTTGGTGGTTTCTTAATCTGCTGTTTTCTTTTACGTTTCTTAAATTATTAAAATGTGAAATTTTGTCAAAAGGGCCTAACTCTTGTCATACGTTTTAGAAGAAAAAGTTACTTTTCACTAACTGAGAATGAAAGAAAAGCATGTTTAACCTCTTGGACATCTTCTGGGTTCTTTCTGGAGATGATCTGTGAGGAAAACAGAGAACAGGACTCAAGAATCAGGAAGCTCAGCGAAAGCGCTTGTCCATTTCTCAGTGTGGAGGCTTAATCTGATGAGGGTGGTCACAAGCACGCAGAGGGAGGGGATAGGTCTGAGTGTCACAATGAGTTCATTATGGATCAAAGTCTTAAGTGTTAGAACGGGACATCACCAGAGTGATGATCAGCAGAATGGCAGCTATTAAACTGGATTTGGGCTTGCCTAGTCACTCGAACAAAAAAGGCTATTTGAAACTGCTGAAATATTCCTTTTACATAACATAGCTTCTGACTTAGAGGAAATCACAAATTTAGCTATCGGTTTTTAAATTTGATTATTTATTAATTATCAATTAGAAGTAATTTTATGACAACAGGATTTCAGAACATTGCAAGTACTGATATTGTTTCAGAATCAGAAGGGTTTTATTGCCATATGTGCGAGAATCACAATATTAGGAAACTGCTGCGATATTTGGTGCAAGAAAAATAAATGATATGCAAACATTAGAATTAAGAAATAAACAATGAAATTATAATAACATAGGGAGACAATAATTAGAGAAGCAGCTACAATATACAAGTCAGTGTTCTACACCTCTTATCCACCCTACATCATCTACCCTCTTTATATAATCTCTATAATAACGCGCAAACTTAATTAATGTTGAAATTACGTGTGGATTTCCGTTATTCTTGTTGTTTTTGTCTCTATCGCCATTCATATGACGTTACATTGTTCTATGACTGCATATTCAGCCTTTTCTTGTTATTAGCAGCCAGAAAACTCACCGCAGAAAATAAAAATCAACATTTTCAAAGCAATAGCAAGGCGGTGAGGTTCTACCTGTGGTGTTCTCGCAAGTTACAACCGCCCAGAGGATATACTCACTGATTCTAACCGTGTTTGAATCTTCATCCCTTTAGCTTGGCTAGCAACATACCTAGCCACGGCTAGCTTTTCACTATTTGTCAAAGCTTATATTTACTTACTCGTGCAGTGACTTTGTATACAGTGTAGCCTTTCTGGTGCTTTGTAGGATCAGTGACAGTATAAAACCGAGCGAGTTCTCCTCTCTCCCGCTGTGATATCATTCTGATAGTAACAACATTGCCGAAGCTAGCAGCCGGGGGGAGCTAGCCGCTGTTATGGTGTCTAATTCTGATTAGAGTTAGCATAACAAAAAAATGTAGCGCCTCTCCGTGGATAAACTTGGAACTGCAACTGATGCCACCGCTTTTTTTTCCATTGATATTATTATGCTGGATTATTTTACAGCGTTAATAAATGTGAATATTTACAATTAAGCAAAACATAGAAATTGCATTTTGATAACATCAATTACAGCTGGTGTGCATTGGCTATTCAATCATGGAAAATGTGGACTAGAAAATCAAGTGTTAAAGAAAGAAGGAACAGAACAAAAACAATTGCTTCTTATTTAAGACATTTTAAAATCAGGCAACTGAAACTATAATAAAATCCTAGTAAAATTATCGATATATCTATTATTGCTAACAAAATTTATATTCTATTTCCAAGTTGGTCAGTTCAGAAAAAATACATTCTTTGTAAAAATTGCACAGTGATGTATTGTTTGTGCAGATATGTTACATTATAATGATCCAGCATAGTAAAAGTGTAATTGCTCCTGTGTTCATAATCCAGGTCGTGTGGAATCTCGTCGCTCCAGCGCCTGGATTTCCTGAATCCTTACAAACAGCGGTGGGAGTCTTCATCAAGTCCTTGACAACACTGTTTTTATCAATAAACATTTTGCCCTGTGAAAAAGAAAGAAAAAGTTTAAAAAAATTAATTTATTATTTCATAAAAAGAATTATTCAATTTGAATTCCTCATAGTGTATTAAACAATAAAAGAAATAAGCAAAAAAATGTCTAAATGCATTTACATTAAATAAGGGTTATGACAATGAGTGTGCACAATCACATTTATTTCTTTGTCTTTTTGCATTCATATCTTAAAAAACATCCTGGAAATTTTTTTTTGTTGGATTGAATATGTTTACATTTTTCAAAAACTTACATCTACATCCGAGATGACCTGAATTTGTGGTAAGGTCTTCAACAAGTTCTCAACAGTGTTGCCTTGAAACCCCGACATGCTGTCAGAAATGATCCCAGAGACATTTTAACAGAGCATGTCAATGTACATTTTACCAATAAAACAACATAATGCATGCGATTATCCCTACAGGCTCACAGGGTCTTACAGGTCATATGAAGATGGTAAAAGCGATGTATTTGGGTGGCTAATGCAAGATGTGATGTTGATTGCAGGGTAGTAAAGCAAGAAGGCCAAGCACATCTCATCAGTGCTGGATAAACCCATCTGAAAGAACGCATATGGATGATGTGGTAAGTATTGCTGCAGGTTTTTTGTTTGTTTCACAATTTTACTAAAACATGACAGGTTTCTGTTTCTGTTACTGCAGCAATGATGACCAACCTTGGTGGATTGATTGCGATTTTCAGTATTGTAGGTGCACTCCACAACAATATCATCACTCTAAACAGCAAAACAAAATGATGAGAATCCATAGAGAGCTCCCTTTTTATTATTATTATTTATTTATTTTTTACCAGTTTGTACAATAAGATTTACCTGTTTGATTGTTTTAAGGCTCCCCAAAGAGACAATTTGTTGCAGGTCAAAGTTGTAGTTTTCATTCAAACCCAGAAAGTCTATTTGCTGTTGATTTCTTCATAAACAACAAGAACATTATTTTAAACTCTTTTTCGGTTTCATTAAATTCTCTAACTTATAGAGTTTTTGCATTTCCTGTTTTTCTGACCTGAAATGACCAACTCTGATTTTCCTTCCAGCCAAGTGGGTGTGCAGGAGCACGGCAAACACTTGAAGATCAGGTGTTTTATTCACAAGCTGTAAGAAGATGTTAAAGACTGACATGAAAACAAAGGAAGTGACAATATTCTTACCATTTATGATCCATATTACACACCTGAGAAAAGTTAATAGTATTACAAACTCCATAAGTGTGGAACTGAGTGATTTTAGGAGGGATTTTGTACTGAAAGGGGTACATTGGCGGAACACCTGTGGTTAAAATCCCCACATCATGCTGTCGGAGTTGGTCTGTGTAGTAGAGTTTTAGTCCTGAGCTGTCTGTGATTCCTGTACAAAGAGACAAAACAATAAAAAACTCAATTCCAAACAATATACAAACAAGACAGCTAAGGGTGGGACTCAAGTAAAAATTAATCTAATTAATTACGGACTTTTTGATTAATTACTCTTGATTAATCACATTTTAATCGGTCAAGACAATTTGCACCCAAGCAATTTTCTTTAATCAAAAATAATGTTAGTGAGGCACAAATGACTTACCCAGTTGACTTTAATAAGTATTTTTCTGTAACCAAAATGTATATTTGATTACTTTGATCTCATTGTAAAGGTAGCCATTGGGAGATTTGTTGGGATGTGTAAATATCAGTATATGTATTATTAATGATGTGTAAATAGACATGAACCATTGTAAATGTTGTGTACTGAACTTAACACTAGGTGGCAGCAGAGTACTGCTAATATATATAGAGGTGTAGCGTAGAGTTCAAGGGAAGTTCTGCTGAGGGTTCCAAGATGATTGCTGTGTGTATGCATAAAACCATTACAGCAACAGTCAAACATGGTGGTAGCAGTGTGATGGTCTG
Organism: Nothobranchius furzeri; assembly: GCF_043380555.1. Taxonomy (NCBI): domain Eukaryota; kingdom Metazoa; phylum Chordata; class Actinopteri; order Cyprinodontiformes; family Nothobranchiidae; genus Nothobranchius; species Nothobranchius furzeri. The sequence goes on along the minus strand of NC_091742.1, from coordinate 4,639,326 downwards.
TGGCTGCTTTGTTGCTTCAGAATCATCTAAAATAGAATTTCGCATTTACTCAGATTATTTGCTCAGGATATGTTTGAAAATGAAATTAGTTTGCTGATCTGATACTGTTATGGGAAAAATTTATGTTTATTAATTCTTGATCATGGACTCAATCAACAGGATGTAAATTTATTGCTCTATGCCTCTCTGCATGCTCATATTCAGACACATCCACACAAGACACACACACACATTCTTGACTTCCCACACACAGACACAATCTCTCTCTCTCTCTCTCTCTCTCTCTCTCTCTCTCTCTCTCTCTCTCTCTCTCTCTCTCTCTCTCTCCACTCACATCTCTCTATAAATAAAGTCAGTGAACAGATGTTCGGGGCATTTTGCCTCGTGCGTCTTGTCACAGTTATAACTGTTTGACTTGTCTGCACATTGTCTCCATCTCTCTCCGACTACAGGAAATGGGTTATTGATAAACATATTGATAAAATCCATGACAGATACATTTAATTGTGACCAAAAACAGCAAATGCCTAATACATTTGTAACAGAGGGAATACTTTTTCACAGCGCTGTATATTTGAAAATAATCACCTGATTTCATTTGTGGGTTATTGTAATGGATCTCCAGCCTGTAGAAATGACTCCTGTAATTCCCTCCAATAGGAATCCCTGTATTTTCTGGAAGCTCAAATGACTAAAGTTTCACAGATGAGTTGTTGAGGGAGGAAAGAGTAAGTTAAATTAAAAACTCTTTCAAACAGAGAAAGAGGAGACTGGAGGTAGAAAATGATCGACTCACCCCTCCTCCAACAGCCCATGAAGCTATAACTGCAAAGCAGGCATCTCCTATGTGTCCCATGTAGCACTCATTATCATATGGTGCCTCCACAAAAGTGGGGCAGCGATAGAGGAGCATGTGATGGACGACCGTGGGGTTCTCAATGATGGGCTCAATCTGAATCAAAATCAAACACACACATTTTTAGGGAAAACTTAGCTGTTGAGATCTATTTTTTTCCCATTGTTATTTCATCTGTCACACCTATTGAGGATACTGGACACCATTAAGACACAAAAATCAATAACTTGAGAAAATAAAACCACCAAAAACTATACCAGTTTGCTCCAAAGTGATAGTCTAGAATCTAGACCATATGCATTCTCATATATCGGATGGCTTGCCAGGCTACCAAAGTGATGGAGAAAAGAGAATTTTCTGTAATAAGAGATTATTACCTGATAAATGTGCTGCTTTGTGACCAAGACGGGAAGCTGCATAACTTTGCAGTGATAGTAGGTGTCTTTGGGGGGAATGGTAATCTGCAAAGTGGTTAGGGTCAGGGTTAGGGGTTTTCTCTCAGGAATACTGGTGTATTTGGTTTTAATGTTTCCTACGTACATTTTCCACTCTGACACTGAGATATGTGGCGTTAGGCGAGAGGGACCTGACCAGATAATTGAGCAGATGTACTTGCTTCTGGCCTCGGCGCCCACCGTGGTATTTTATCTCATCCGTTTCTCCGTAGGCATATATCAGATAAATGGGTTGGTCCTGTAAGACATTTACAAAAGCAACAATCCTTCCTAAAATTACGTTTTTAGAACATTTCCTTAAATAGTAAACGTGTGCATGCGAAACAACAAAAGACAGAGCATCGGTTTTCATCACAGAAACTGTATAGTATTACTGCTGTTGAATGGAGAACAAAACCCTGTATGGCATGTTATTATGTCATGATTGTCTCCATATTGGATATAACACCCAGCTGAAAGCATTTTAAATGCAGTTTCAGCTCTAACAAAGAGATTCAGGAGACTTCTCACAGTGATGGTTGGGACACCTGAGCTACAAAATAATTGTCGAAAACTGGGAAAAAGAGTTTTAAAAAGATAAACTGCAGCCATTTGGTCCAGCTTCAACTGTTGTCATTCCTCAAAACATAAGTTGAACACTGATATTTTATATTTACCAAATCAAAGAGGTATTTGTGTAATCAGGAGTCTTTTCTACGTCTACTGAATACAGGAGCAAGGAAGAAAAAGCAAACCGTGCTTTACTGTGATGAGAAGGTCTTTGTCATCACATGTATCCATAGGTCTCTGAAACTTCATCCTGGTTTGACCGTCTTGTTCAGTCATGGAGAGGAGAGCATAGCTCTGTTTATCATCTGCTACAGGCCTGGCGTTTCCTGTGGCATAACAATCCTAATGTACATAGGGACACAAGTTTAGGACAGCACCAAATTATGTTAACGTTACAAAACTTATAGCTATACAACACTAAGCACAAATACAGAAGCGTAGATGCTTACCTGAAAATAGCTCCCATTTGATCTAAGCCCTCCAATGACGATATCGGCGTTATTCATTCCTCCGTTTGGGCTGAAACCAAAGCCCAGCCAGCCGGTTGTGTTGAAGGTCAGTTGGAATGTAATGATTCCTTGTGGATTATCAAAACCCCACTCCAGATTGACCTGTCGACTCGGATCTAGGTACAACGAGAAAGGCAAGTCGTTTGAACGTAGTGTTGCTTTTCCTAAGGCTAATAAAATTGACAAAAAAGAGAGCAGAGCAGACATGATGTCTCTGTGGGGTTGGAAACTTTCAGACTGAGTGCAAAGGCTTTAGCCTTGCCAAGCCACCTCCTTCGTAAGACAAAACACCTCCTCTCATAGATGAGATGAGTAGATAACAGGAAAGAGAGAACAGTTGTTTGGAATTTCTGAAACCACACTGAAACTTGCTTCTATGTTCTACTTTCCCAATTTTCAAACCTATGAAAAGCTGGCCCAGACACCACAATGGGAATAAACTCAGGAACTAATCAGGACAACCTCTCTGAACCAAGCTGTGGTTGAAATTAATTGTAGCCCTTGTCCCACATGAGAACTGAGGGGACATCATTGTGGACCAACAGCTTATGCAGAACTGGTCCGTGTCTGATACAATGTCAGCTGTCATCCACTCTGTTCTGACTCACCCAGAGGTCTGGGACTCGTGTGTCACTCTGGATTAGTTTGGGCAGAATGCAACCTGGAGCTTTGTCTGAACCAGTGACACGACTGTCCTCATGCTCCCAGATTACTGCATTTCCATAGCAGTAATCTGAACCAGTAAACACGATGCCCATTGTCATAATATTGGTAGACATCCTGTTTTCAATGGATGGATGGGAGGATGGATGGAGACTGTGACATTAACCATTGATAAACATGACATGTTAGTTTGTATTTATAATCAACTCCTGTACTACGTTTAACAGCAGCAATTCACAGACATAGGCAATACACTGTTGCTGCCAGGACTGAATGTGTCAATAGGCAAATGGGCTAATTACAAATCTTACAAATTCTTGCTACAGTGTTGACTTAGAAACAGGAAACCTCTGGAAGCATCTGTCACTTCTGATAAGTGTTATCATAAACACGCCCTCTTACTGAAAACTTTTGGCTGGAACACAGGAACATTCTGATTCACTCCAGTTTACTGTTAACATGTCAGCGTTAGACTTTACTGGAAGCACATCTCAACGTTGGCCAAAAGAGGAACCTACTTTGGAGCTGATGGGAAAAAAACAGCACACGAACCTCTCCCATCAGGTTTTATCCGAAAGACTCACAATTCAGCTCAATACTTCTTGTAGATGACCTCTTGACCTTTCCGGCCACTACATCACCTCTTCTACCACCATTTTCAACACCAGCTTTCCATAATAATGTGTACCAAGCATAGGTTTTTTTCTGCAAGATATCTTAGCAATCATTTGATTAAAATGTAGTTGGTTTGACAATGATGAATCTGACTACAGGAAGGATGTGGAACAACAAAGATTACTCAAGCCAACCCCGTTGACTCAGCCTAGAAATCCAGAAAAATCGTACCATAGCAAAAGTTTTTACTCTGTAGGTTGATCTAGCCATGCTTTATTGTTCCTTAGCAGGTCTACCATTGGCCCAAACAAATTTAGGTTGAACCAATCACAGTGCTCTATGTTTGCCAGCTTAGCACCAGAGGTGGGATAAAGAAAAAAATAAAAAGATGGTGTCGGCTCCGGAACGGTGCTCATTTGAAACAGCTTTGGCATCAACTTTGGATGATAGGCTACTAAAATCCTTTATTTTCAAACTAGTTGTATTTTCTTCTTTTTCAATGGTGAATGGCAAACTGCCCCGTTATTTGTTTGCTTTGATTGGTCCTAGCACCATCCAGCCGTGTGACATCATACATGCTCCGTAGACTGGCTCTGCCTATAGGAGTTGCCGTAGTGGCCAGCCTCCATCTTGTATGGGTCTCCATTTGCCCCTAGTGCATTTATTTTTACTGAGGAAGGTGTGCACCCAACTAAAAACACATTTTATTAAGATTTTCACAAAATCAGTTAAAAATATATGTTTATGTTTATGTATTTAGCAGACGCTTTTATCCAAAGCAACTTACAAGTGATAATCGGCATTTGCCCTTGAGGCTAACAACAACAATAACAACTTGACATCAATCATGGAGAGGAGGGAACAAGGAGTGGACGGTAGAGGGGGGGGGGACGGGTGCAGGGAAGGTGCTAGTTAAGAAGATGCTCTCTGAAGAGCAGGGTCTTCAGGAGTTTCTTGAAAATTGAAAAGGAAGCCGCTGTTCTGGTAGTGCTAGGAAGGTCACTCCACATTTGTGGAACGATGCATGAGAAGTGTCTAGATTGTCCTGAGAGTGGTGTAGGCACTGCTAGCCGACGATCCTGTGATGACCGGAGCGGCCGGGCCGAGACGTAAGCCTTTGCAAGAGGATTCAGGTAGATGGGAGCCATACCATCTCGGACTTTGTATGCTAGTGTTAGCAATTTGAATTTGATGCGTGCTGCTAGCGCTTGTCACGTTCTGAGGATGTTAGGACCCAAATATGCAGTTACCCAGGATGACACGAGGCAGAGATGATGAAAAGTAAAATCCTTTATTTTTGAAGAAGGAACAAAAGTAAATCCAGGCAGCGAGCCTAAAGTCCAGAACTCCAACGCTGGAGAAACAAAGCTCATCAAGAGCACGAGCAAACACTGACAGAATAACATACAGATACATTAATGGACCGACACAAGACATAGACAATACCGGGCTTAAATAGACTGGGAGACAAATTAAGGAAACAGGAAGCAGGTGTGTGGAGTGAGGGCTGGAGGGAAGGCAGGTGACACTAATCAACTCAATGGGGAAAACAGAAACAGAGGAGGTCAAATACCTAAACACAAAACTAAACAAATATTACCAAAAGACAGAGGGAAGGACTCACACAAACTAGCTGGAGGAGGACATAGCACATACACCCACACACACTGAGCTGGGGAGAACAAGGCTGGAGCTGACCTGGGAGGAAAGGGTAGAAAAGATAACATGACACTAAACTGACATGCAGAAAAAGGACACATGAGGGCGCCAAAGGGCTACAACATAAGACACATAACAGGGATGCAGACAAGGACCCATGAGGCTGCTAAGAGAGCACAAGGGGGGAACCAGGAGTGGAGTACAAGAGGAGCTGGGGAACAAAGGGACACAAGAGGGAATCTAGAGAGGGATGGAGGACACCAGGAGGCACAAAAAAGGAAGGGGCTGACGCAGACCATGACAGCGCTAGCCAGTGGAGCTCAATGAACAGAGGGGTGGCGTGTGCTCTTTTTGGCTGATTGAAGACCAGGCGCGCCACTGCGTTCTGGACCATTTGAAGAGGTCTCACAGTACAGCCTGGAAGACCAGTTAGAAGGGCATTGCCGTAATTGAGGCGGGAGATGACAGTAGATTGCACCAGGAGCTGGGTGGCATGTTGTGTTAGGTATGGTCTGATCTTTCGTATGTTATATAGCGCAAAGCGGCATGAACGAGCAACAGAGGCAACATGATCTTTAAAGGTCAGGTGTTCATCAATCACAACACCCAGATTTCGAACTGCCTTTGAAGGAGCCAGAGATAGGAAGTCATTTTGGATTGAGATATTGTGCTGTATGGATGGTTTTGCTGGGATGACAAGTAGTTCAGTTTTAGAGAGGTTGAGTTAGAGATGGTGGGATTTCATCCATTTTGATATGTCAGAGAGGCAGTTTGATATTCGTGCAGAGACAGTGTGGTCGTCCGGTGGAAATGACAGAGCTGGGTGTCGTCTGCATAGCAGTGGTAGGAGAAGCCATGTGATCGAATGATCTCACCCAGTGAGGTGGTGTATATGGCAAAAAGAAGAGGTCCTAGTACAGAGCCCTGGGGGACTCCTGTGGCAAGATGGTGCATGGTAGAGGATTGTCCAAGCCAAGATACACTGAATGATCGTCCTGTGAGGTACGATTCAAACCAGGCGTGTGCTTTCTCTGTAATGCCCATGCTAGAGAGTGTGGACAAAAGGAAGCCATGGTTGACAGTGTCAAATGCAGCCGATAAGTCGAGCAGGATAAGCACTGAGGATTTGGCAGTCGCACTAGCATCTTTGAATTATATATATAATAAAATAAAATAAATTAAAGTAGAAAATCCCAATGTAGGCTAGTACATACTCCAGAGTTACTTGTGGAGTACCACAGGGTTCAGTGCTCAGACCAATTCTTTTTACTAAATATATGCTCCCAATTGGTAAAATCATTAGACAGCATGGGATAAACTTCCACTGTTATGCTGACGATACTCAGCTATATTTATCCATTAACCCTGATGAACCTAATCGGTTGGGTAGATTACAGGCTTGTCTTGAGGACATAAAACATTGGATGACTCTAAACTTTTTGCTTTTAAATCAAGACAAGACGGAAGTTCTCATCTTTGGACCAGAAATCCAGAAAAGGAAATTGCTTAGCCAGTCGCCTGACCTGAATGGCATTACATTAATCTTCGAGAACAAAGTAAGGAACCTTGGTGTTATCTTTGATCACGACATGTCTTTCAATTCCCAGGTTAAACAGGTTTGTAGGATTTCATTTTTCCACCTTCGGAATATTGCTTAGATTAGAAGCATCCTTTCCAGGAGTGATGCTGAAAAACTAGTTCATGCATTTATTACATTAAGACTGGATTACTGTAATTCATTACTCTCAGGAAGTCCACAGAATGTAGTTAAAGTCTTCAGCTTGTCCAAAATGCTGCAGCTAGAGTTCTGATGAGAATTAAAAAGAGAGATCATATCTCTCCTGTCTTAGCTTCCCTACATTGGCTACCTGTTGAATTCAGAATAGATTTTAAGATCCTCCTTCTCACATACAAAGCTCTTAATAATCAAGTTCCATCATACATCAGTGATCTGATTGTTCCATACGTTCCTAACCGAGCACTTCGCTCTCAGACTGCAGGTGTACTGGTGGTGCCCAGAATATCTAAAATTAGGATGGGAGGCAGATCTTTTAGTTATCAGGCTCCTCTCCTGTGGAACCAGCTCCCAGCCTTAGTCCGTGAGGCAGACACTTTGTCTACATTTAAGAATAGGCTTAAAACATTTTTATTTGATAGGGCCTATAGTTAAAATCTGATGTTAGCCTAAATCTGGACAAGTGGGGGATTACAGGGAAGTGGAGTGTACAGTCGGTAAAGGCGGCTCTCCCTTGCCCTGCCTCCAACATGCCTCCATCTAAATAGGATAGATTATCCAGAGTTTTCTCTGTAGTTATGCTGCTATAGGCTTAGACTGCTGGAGGATACACTGACCACTTTCCACACTCTACTACTTTCTTCTACTATCTGCTCTTTAACTGTATTCCTTTCTACAATTTCAGCTGTTAACTTTATTTACTCTCTAAGTGTTTTTCTCCCCAGAAGAAGCAACAACGATGTTCTGCTGAGCTGTGGTGGCCTCATGGAGGGGGCCATCGTCCAACATACTGCTGCTAACTACTTAAACATTCTCCATCTCCTGATAATAACTTTTTGCTTTCCTTGACATTGGACGTGTTTCTGCTAGTTTACCCATTTAATTAGAGATCCACTAGGATAAATACAATAAAGTTTATCTCACCAAATAGAATATTTACTAAGACATCACAATAGAACTGTAGACACATTATTGTGTGTGTGTGTGTGTGTGTGTGTGTGTGCGTGCGTGCGTGCGTGTGTGTGTGTGTGTGTGTGCGTGTGTGTGTGTGTGTGTGCGTGTGTGTGTGTGTGTGTGTGTGTGCGTGTGTGTGTGTGCCTGCTCTGTCTTCTCGATCCCCAGTGAGTCGTGGAGGATGGCTGCTTATACTGAGCCAGGATTCTCTGGAGGTTTCTTCCTGTTAAAAGGGAGTTTTCCTCTCCACTGTTGCTGCATGCTTGCTTAGTATGAGGATTGCTGTATAGTCACTGACACTAGTCAGTGACTTGATGCAATTTGCTGGGTTCCTTATATAGGAAACATTATTTCTGATTGGCTTAATGAACTGTGAATTGGAATGTTTATTATGTGAAGTGCCTTGAGACGACTCTTGTCGTGATTTGGCGCTATATAAATAAACTTGAATTGAAACTGAATTGAAGTAAAATTGTGTCTGTTGTTATATTCCTCAGAGTTAAATAAGAGGGAAAAAGCATTTTCTAAACAGCTCAGTCATTCTCCTGATCTGGCAGCAGTCAGTTTGCTTTAATTTAGGATAAAACAAGTGAATGGGAAAACCCAAACGCTAGTTTCCTCTCACTTACATTGTTTTATGCTAAACTAAAGCAAACTGACTGCTGCCAGATCAGGAGAATGACTGAGCTGTTTACAAAATGCTTTTTTTCCTCTTATCTAACGCCGGGGAATAGATACATTTTACTTAGGGGTGGAATATCCCTTTAATGAAATTAACTCAATTGCCTTTTAAATTGTGTCGTTAGTGTTTGGGTGTATAAAGGCTATGCATGATTGCTCAATAAATAAATGATGATCAATAAATAAAATATATATATACAACATGTAGTAAAATACATGTTATTTACAAAATAAAATACATGCTATATAAAACTACAGCATGGTGTTAATGTTTAATTCATTTATTGTTGAAACAATGCATACTTTCTCATGCAATAATGCTTTTTGCACTCTTGCTGTGTCATTATTACAGGCAGTCAGGACAAGGTTTGCACATGTTCTTGGAAGTGAAGATGCTCTCCTGGCTGCTGTGACACTACCAAAATTCAAGCTTCGTTGGTTACATGACCAGGCACGGAGGGACCTCGCAAAGGCACGTCTGCTGGCAGAGTGTCGAAAACTTCTCCCCAAACACAATCAGCTACAACCAGGTACCTGCGCCACCGACACAGCACAGCACCCATGTTCTAGCAAAGAGGATGAGTTCTTCTCCTTTGCAGAGAGGATGACACCTATGCCACTGCTGAAGCTGAGGTAGCCAAGTACCTCACATCAGGAGCTACAGGGTTAGACTCTCTGAAGCATTTCCCGCTGATAAAGAAACTATCTCTTAAACTTAATGCAGCCACCCCCTCGAGTGCCCCCGGTTGAAAGGCTTTTCAGCCTGGGAAACCTAATTCTCACTCCAAAGAGGAACAAGTTGTCTGATCGCAAGTTTGAGAAGCTTCTTCTCATGAGGTACAATTGTTGGTTTGAGGGAACGAGTGTGGACTAGCACTGATATGATGACGTGTTTCCGCCAATGGTGCACTACAAGGTGAAGCAGGTTAATATTTCCAAGTGAAACATAGACAACTGAAGCATATAATCCACCATTATTTATTTCAGCAGTTGTTTAATTTATTTACATGGCCTGACTGCAGGAAATATTATTTTGTTTAAACATTGACTGTTTATGGAGCAAAAGTACGTTTTGTTATTTATTTAGTTTCTCATACTGAGGCTAAAAATACTTTAAATGTGCCCATCATTACTGAAGATGAGGTCTGGTGCAGTTCAGCTGTTTTCTGTTAAGTTTACAAAGAATGGATGAAGCTCAATGTGTTTATGTTGAATAATTTTTGCACTGTTATTGATACGGTTCCTAAATGGTCTGAGGAACAATTTAATGTTGGCAATGCTAAAAGTATACTTTCTACCCATTTCAAATTGTAAATATACCTATCAAGGTTTCAACATACTGTATGTCATGTTTTGTGTGATCCACTGCTTTTTTGTAGTGATAGCCTACTAGGTACAATGATTAGATTCATAGCACTGTGTGACATCAACCACAAAATTATGTGTTTGTATTTGTAGAGGGTTAAAACTATAGAAATAGATTAAAACGGATGGATAAAAAGTGACACATAAAACAGACATTGTCCTTTCTAATTTAGTTTCATTCATTTCATCATTCACTTGCACTCACAGTACTACACTGCCATTTTATGTTCAGACCACTAGGTGGCGTAGTGAACTTGTGGCAGGATAGGGCTACCATGTAAGCAAGCAAGAAGACCAGCAACCTTGCTGGCTATCCAGTTAAGGAAGTAACACATTTTACTTTACACTTAGAAACTAATTAGACCACACCCCTTCTCATTACAGAGATGCACATCACCTAATATGCGTAATTGGTAGTAGGCTTTCGAGCCTATACAGCTTGGAGTAAGACAACTTGCATGAAGAGGATGATGTGGACAAAATACTCATTTGCCTAATAATTCTGCACTCCCTTTAGTTGGGTTTGGAAAGGACACAATCCAATATGGCGGCATTACTGTTACACTCTCCAGAGCATCTGTATTTATGTCTATGGTTTGTAAGACAACCATAAATTCTGTCCGAACGACTGAGCTCTGTTTATTGGCCATGGCCAAACTATATGCCTGGATACCATATGCGATTATCTCTAGTGTACATGTTTTTTTTGCCTTTAACAAATAAATAAACACACACACACACACACACACACACACACACACACACACACACACACACACACACACACACACACACACACACACACACACACACACACACACACTCACCTCCCCACTTACACCCAGCACCAGATCCTTCCTTAAATCTCTAATACACTTTCAATTGGGTAGTCAGATAAAAAGGCATTTTATGTGGCATCAGAGCAAAATTAGAAACTCAGTTTTTAGTCTGACTTTTATTGTGTTAGTTAAAACTCATAATGAGACAATTGACTTTTTTCCATTTAAATTCAACAGATCCTCAAAACTAAAATCAAAATGGTGTATTTTGGTCTTTTAGCTATTGTAAATCAGGTTTACTGTTTGTAATCTCTAAACATAAAAACATTTGTTTTAAAACCGCACATGACAGCATAAAAAGAAGAAAAAAAAAGACTTCATTAATTCCATCTCCAGAGAGGTTTTATTTGTATAAAAATGTGTTTCAGCAACTGGAAAATCCACAGCAGACAAAGCTAAACCAGTATTCAGATATGTCCTCTAATTAGTAAGACTGTCTTGATGTGTTTTTTATCTACAATGTATGTTTGTTTATTTAAAAAAACTATAAAATAACTATTAAATAAAACTAGATTTTCAGAGCCAGGGCAGTGGTGATAGTAGCACTAATACATAAAAAATGAAGATCAACCATTTCACCTCATTAAATATTGTCATTTAGAGCAGACTAGTAATTAACTCATTATGAACATGATGTTTACAGTAAAATGTGCTGGAAAACAATCACAAAACAACAACTAAAGCTTTCGAGTTTAAACCCAGGACACCAAACCTATGCTTAAGTTATAAATTTCACTATGAGTACCAAAAAAATCAGAATCCTACTTGACATATGCTTAATTTAGCTTATTAATCATAAATATTTCTCTTTTTTCCTCTTATAAAATTGGACAATGACCTGCTGCTTGTGAATTCATGTTACATGATATCAATCCAGAGCAGCAAAAGGACGAATGCTCCCACAATCACGATCCAGGAAGTGCAAAGTTGGCTTGCTGCACTGTAGTTGAACAGATTCACTTGCTTGTGGCCTCGACGCTTCTCATGGTATGCAATCTCATCTGTTAGTCCGTAGGCATAAATTATATAAATGGATTTATCCTGCAACACAAATGGATATTTTAGTTGAATAAGGAAAAGCAGCTAGACGTTATATCCAATATGGAGTCGAATAAGTGTGTGTGTGTGTATGTGTGTGTGTGTGTGTGTGTGTGTGTGTGTGTGTGTGTGTGTGTGTGTGTGTGTGTGTGTGTGTGTGTGTGTGTGTGTGTGTGTGTGTGTAACTGCAGAGGTCGTATTACAGATTATGTTAGCAGAAACTATCAAATTTCAGTCATTCAGTGGATAAAAATCCCATGTGAGATTTTATGTTCCCAAATCACAAAAGCGCCCAGTTGAAGCAGAACAATTGACAGTTCCGATCCAGCGAAACCTTAATAGATTGACAGGCGAGATCCTTACAGTGATTTGGAAATCTTGGTTGTCGTTTGTGTTCACTGGCCTCTGAAACGTCATCACAGTTTGACCGTTGTTTTCAGCCACGGAGAGGAGAGTGTAGCTTTGTGTGGTGTCCGCTACAGGCATGACTTCGCCTGTGGAATAGTAATCCTATAAACAGAGGCTCATAATTGATCTTATGTTGGAAAACAAACCAATTGATGGATTTAAGAATAAAAAGTTACCTTGAAATAGTTCCCATTGGATCCAACTCCCCCCATGACGATGTCTGCGTCATCCATGCCTCCGTTTGCACTGAAACCAAAGCCCAGCCATCCCACTGTGTTGATGGTCAGTTGGAATGTAATGTTTCCTTGTGGATTGTCGAAACCCCACTTCAGGTTGACCAGTTCATTTGAATCCAGGTACATCGAGTTAGACAAGGTTGTCGCTAGTGTCGTTGTAATAAAGATGTAGAGGAGAGAGAGCAGAGCAGACATGATGTTTCTGTGAGGTCTGAAACATCAAACTGTGTATAATGTCATCTAAACACTCTCCCGCCTTGCTCTGATGACACACCCGCACTGGACCTGAAGGGAATTTTCATCTGTAGAATCTTTAAAACATACAGCATCTTTTTGTATTAATTGTCAGCTTCAAATTTAGCATATTAGCATCAAACCTCTTCAGATGGAGGATTGGGGTTAGTACTTTCATCATAAACCTGCCATGTCCAGTTCTATGTGTGCCTTTTGCCTCCTGATGGAGAATTAACAGGTGTCAAGGGCCAATTTAATTAGTCTGTTGCTGTTGTATTCCAATGACTTACTAAACAAAATAAAAATGATTATCAAATAGTTGTTTTACTGGCATTAAAGAATAACAAGTTTAGTTCAAAGGAGTTGTTGACTCATTTAATCAATACAATTGCAGTGGTCTCCAGTGGGAATGAATGCATTGTAAGTCGTTGTAAAAAAGTATACTGGTGTACCATTTCCAGGACCTAAAGTTTGCCCACATCACAGCTGAGTTTCAGACAGCAGGTTTTCGAGTCTTATTTCCTGATATTTGGACACCACCCCGGATTGGATACCAGCAACGCAACAGCACTGACTTGTGATGTGGATTTTTTATCTAAACAACACAAGCCTGGAGGAGCTTCTGCCGTGTGGTGAAGTTGCTAATGCTAATGATTAGCTTAAATTAGCCAAGACGTCCAATGCTGATTCCCAGATGTTAAAACAGCCTTCCCCGTCGTGAGTCGAGATGGGTGAGTCCATGAATGTTTAGTGACAGCGTGACGTAGAACTGTCAGGATTGTCAAATCCTAGAATTTCACCGTCTATTTTCTATCAGAAGCTAAGGAGACAGGTGTAGAAGACTATTTTTATGCTCAGCCTGCATGAAAAACTCAGAGAGACCGATTGAAATCAGAGAAAAAAAACATTTTAAAATGTTTTTTCAGTCACCCACACCTGTAAAGAACATGTATTTGTCAATGGCAATAATGGGTTAAGGATTTCTTCAAGGTTGATGCTTGATATTTCCTCTGGATGATCATAAATAATTTCAGAATGTACAAACAAATAGGCTCATGTATTAATGTTATTAATCTATTTAACAAGACTCCTGTACAACACTGTTGCATTATTCTGTAGCAATTAATACATATTAATTATGGCCAATAAGATGTGATAGTCCATACAAATATGAAATATCAATCTGATTGATCTTTGAATGTTCAATCAGAAGATTCTAGGGTTCTTTGCTTGTTTAGGGACCATAAACACACTTCGTATTAATTCAGACAGAGTCAAGTTTATAGTTTATGAAATGAATTTATTTCTTTTCCTAAACTAACAATTTATACATGACAAGATATAAATGATGAGATGTGATGTGGTGGATGGGAGGGGTTGTGATGGAAGCTAGATGTTGTAGCAACCGCTCTTTGTATCTGAGAGAAATTGTGAAATCTGGGTGTAAAAGAATTTGTTGTTTGGTTCTAAACTAGAGAATTGTTTATTAAAAACAGCATCAGACATAATTCGGTCGGGGGAGAGGTCCTACCTCAAGTGGAGGAGTTTAAGTATCTCGGGGTCTTGTTCACGAGTGAGGGTAGGAGGGATCGGGAGATCGACAGGCGGATTGGTTCGGCGTCTGCAGTGATGCGGACGCTGAGCCGATCTGTCGTGGGGAAGAGGGAGCTGAGCCAGAAGGCCAGGCTCTCGATTTACCGGTCGATCTACATCCCAATCCTCACCTATGGTCATGAGCTTTGGGTAATGACCGAAAGAACGAGATCGCGGATACAAGCGGCCGAAATGAGTTTCCTCCGTAGGGTGGCCGGGCTCAGCCTTAGAGATAGGGTGAGGAGCTCGGACATTCGGGAGGGACTCGGAGTAGAACCGCTGCTCCTCCGGATCGAAAGGAGCCAGTTGAGGTGGTTTGGGCATCTGGTCAGGATGCCTCCTGGACGCCTCCCCGGGGAGGTGTTTCGGGCATGTCCTGCCGGCAGAAGGCCCCCGGGTCGACCCAGGACACGTTGGAGAGGTTACATCTCCAATCTGGTCCGGGAACGCCTTGGGGTCCTGCCGGAGGAGCTGGTGGACAAGGCCGGGGAGAGGACGGCCTGGAGCTCCCTAATTGGGATGCTGCCCCCGCGACCCGGACCCGGATAAGCGGAGGAAGACGAAGACGAAGACGAAGATCAGACATAATCTGTCGTGCCAAGTCTACACACCCTTGGTGTGAAGGTTCTCTTTCGATCTGGTGGGGGTTGATCGTCACTGCCGGTGGAGTGAACCTCTGATATCAGGAACCTGTAGCCAGTTCTGATAGAGCCCGTCCAGTCTGAGAACCCTCCAAGTGAAGGCAGGAAGCTGGAATGCTTATTTGCATCTAATGTTGATGTTTGTTTGGCTCTTAGAAGAGCCGGTTGTCTGGTATCAGCCACAGCGTTGCAGAGAGGCTTTGACAGGAGGTCAAAGGAGAAGATGGTTTCAAAAATGCTTCTTTCCCGAATTGGCCGGTTCGAGGGTCAGCGAGAAACTGAATTAATTGAGAAGTAATTCTTGTTTTATTAAACTACTTTGTTATGATTTCTGGCCAAGTTTGAATTTGACACGTTTCTGAGTATTTACCAACATCCCTCAGAAAGCCACGCCTTCCTCAGATACAAAATTCTTAACCTTAATATGTGTCTTATTGTAATGTGTATGAGTGTAAACAGTGATTAACTTGTTAAATAAAACACACAGTGATTTGTGATATAAATGGATCATTGTAAGAACAATATTCATTTCAAATTCATTGATTTAAGCACAGATTATTAAAACATTTGATTTAAATATCTTGTTCATTCATCACACATGATTATTTAACTTATAACTGTAAAATCGTGGAGTCTGAAGAATGTTGACTTCTGGCGTTCACACAGTGAGTGCAAGAACCTTGGCTGAGAATGTTTGAATGTTTTGTCTTAATGGTATGTAAACAAGCACTGTAGAGCCTTCTGGGTTTGGAATGCCAAATAGAAAGTGGATTTATTTCTATAGATGAAAGGTCACTATGTTGGTCAATGTAGATGGTGAAAAATTGACCCTTTCGGACGTTACAATACCTATTCTGGACAGCAAATGGGATATATTTTAGAGTGTGCCATTTCATTTTGCAGGTATCATGCAAAGAGATGTTTGTGCAAAAAATCAGCGTAGGTGCACAGAAATTGATTTATCAGCAAAAATGTAGTAATACTTACTTTTGTCAGATCCTGTATAGTTGAGCAAATTCAGCTGCTTGTGTCCTCGACGGTTGTCGTGGTATTGAATTGTATCTGTTAGTCCGTAGGCATAGATCACAAGAATGGGTTGATTCTGCAAGATAAAGATTACTTTAGTCAAATTAGAAAATGTTATTTTTACAGCCTTTATTGGGTGGCGCTGAAACAGCAAATATAACCCTGTAGTTTTCCACTACAGAACTTTTTTGGTATTTCTGTCATTCACTGGAGAAAAAAATCCTGTGCAGCATATTGTCCTGTTACCATTGTCCTCTTACTGGAAAACTGCTCTGCTGAAGGCAGAATACATGGATGTTCAAGTCCAACAAAGGCACTTACAGTAGGCTCCACATAATTATACAGCTGGAAACTCGAGAGGTGCAGCACACAAACAAATAAACTAACAATACAATTATGAGCTGTGAGGAAAGTTTCGATGCAAACAATAAAGAAATTTAAGGACATTAAAGACATCAAAGTGCATTTGTTCAGTTAACCTCTGAACAAGGACAAAACATACCAGCTGTTCTCGTGTTTATCACTTGATGGTATCAATAAGGGTGCATAGGCATAAATGAGTAAGTGCCCTGATTGCTGTTCACCTGATCTGTTTCTGTCACAGACCCAACCCCCTTTGGAGCTCTACAGCGAGGGAAAACGTTAAAGGAGAAGTGTCACTCAAACTTTAAACGGTTCCCAGAAAGTTCGATTTTACATGCCTGAAAAAGTATTTTGAAATCTTTTATGGATTTTACACAATTGCGATTTTCCTAAAATTTAGAAGAGTGCTAAACTTATGATGTAACAATATCACACATGCTGAATTTTGATCTGATTGAACTTTTCTAAATATTTGCGAAACACTTGTTATTTCCACAGACTCATTGGACATTACAAACAAATGTAATAAAAAGAGCTAAAACATCTCAAAATCCTTACCTCAGATCTGTCATATTTTGACATTTTGACAGAGATGAGAAGTAACTGAAGACTTTGATGTACAATATGTGTATGGCATGTAAAGGTTGGGTCATTAAAGAACGAAAAACAGATCTCGATATTTTCCGATATTAAATTTTAATATCGATATCGGCCGGTATTGATGGTACATCAATTATATCAGACATCCCTTGTAACTATCTTCTGGACACTGTCAGCTTTGCTAAAAGGGGATCTGCAAAGAAGTTGTCTTTTTTTTTTAAACATTTACCAATTCTCTGCGATGGACTGGTTCTCTGTCCAGGGTGTACCCGCCTGATTGCCCATTGACCGCTGGAGATAGGCACCAGCCCCCACGCGACCCTACGTGGACAAGCGGGTTCAAACAATGGATGGATGGCATTTACCAATTCTGTGGTTCAATGACCAAATTAACATAAGTGACACATTAGGTTTCTTCCTTGATCTCCATATTAGAAAACGACCCAGCTGAAGGGAGGATGAATGAATGGACATACCTAACAAAGAAACTTATGTTACAGTGGCGTATCCAGGCCTTTTCAAATGGGGTGGCCCAGGTGGGCCAATTGTTTATGTATGGGAGGCACCTATGGTTATGGAGGGAGGGCGGGGGGGGGGGGGGGGGGGTGAGATGGGGGACAAATTATATAACCCCAAGCCTTCAGTTGAAAATTTAAAGTCAATTTAAATGGAACTCAGTGGGGTGGCCAATCAGATATCAGGGGTGGCATGTGCCACACCAGGCCACACCCTGGACACGCCCTTGGGTAAAAAGGTTTACAACAGGGTTATGACCAGCAATTTTACAGGGAACAAAGTAGGGATTTATGTTGTCATCACACAGTATTAAAGTGTAATAAAATGTTTCATTAGTTCAGTTGTATGGGCCATGGAGGAGAAAACACCACAGCTGATTTCATATTTGTTATTTAGCCACTTAAACAAGTAATGAATGGAGCAGCCATTATGATTTTTTACTTGATATTATGATTTTGGTAAAAATCTCCATATCTAGTATTTTTATTCTGATTATCTATTACTCTTAAATTTGGTAAAAGCATTTTGAAACTGTTAACGCCATGACATGAATAAATACGTAACAATTTGCCGACATTAGACTAAACAAACGCCTACTGAGTTTGCCATCTGTTTGATTAAGGCCTAGTTTATACTTCTCCGTCTGCGTCGGAGACACGCAACACCATTACGCGTCGGTGCGAGGGCTCTCCGACGCGCTCGCAGAGGTCGATGGAGACATACCCAACTTTTTAACTATCTGTCATGATCTTGTGATTGGTCAGGATGCCGTTTCCTTTAAATTCGTCAACAGCACCACCATTTTCCCCTCAAAAATGAGATACGGAGCAGATTGAAGAACGCCTTGCGGAAAAAGAACAAAATAATGAGCGTTTCTTCACCCGTGACAAAAGGAGTACAAAGATACGCAGCAAGCGTTTTATTCCTGGATGGAAAACGTGGGTTTAGAGGTGCCAATCGTATGAAGAGGTGGAGGGGAATGTTGGACAAATGTGTTCCTGTCAAAAAGGCTTTGAAATATCAACACACGTTCACACACGAAGCTGACGATGGGTGATCAAGCGTTTGTTTCTGAAACGTCACGAGGCGAGGCGCATTGCCAGTGCAGCACTTTCCGACACCCGCAGAGAATTAACCAAATTGTGACCTTTACCCTCTTGCTATTTAACCTTCCCCTCTCCCCCATCCTAAGCTAAACCCAGTTGCGCATGCAAAACTTTGTTTCTAGTTGTAACGCCCCCCTCAAACACGGTTAACGAGAATTTTGGAAAGAGAAACTGGGTTAAGGTTAGGATGGGGGTGAGGGGAAGGTTAAATAGCAAGAGGTTAGAGGTTAAATGTCGGTCAAATGTGCGTTTTCCTGCGGGCTTTGGAAACCGACGCTCTGACACCACGCGGCGCCTCCTGATGCATCAGAAACAAGCGCTTGGTCACCCATTGTCAGTTTTAGCCGCTTCGGGTGTGAGAGTGTGTTGGAGATATACACACACAATGCAAACACAGTAGTAAAAACACCATCTTGGGCCTGATACGTGACTGTAACGGTGGCTACGGCCTCTGTTGTCCTGGCGGGGAACGGCTTTGCAACACTCCTCAGGTGACGGAGAAGTCTGAAGGGAAAACATCTCCCTTAATGCGTGTACGCAAATCCGATCCTGAGCTGATGGAGAAGTATAAATCAGCCTTTAGTCTGCAGTCGTAAGTGTGACACGCAAATATAAGGTTGCCATGGTGACCCTAATTAGCCACTGACAGCAGCCTCAACATTTTTGTTGAAACAGCTTTATGCAGCTATCTTAGCATAATTGTCTAGTTTATGTATTTATGATTTAGTGGTGCTTTTCTGCGTTGCATCCACTGTTATCATGAAGTAGAAAAAAGTAAGAAGTTCTTACGGTGATAAGAAAGTCTTGGTTGTCAGCGGTATTTATAGGCCTCTGAAATGTCATCAGGGTTTGACTATTGTTTTCAGACATGGAGAGAAGAGTGTAGCTCTGCTTGGTGTCCGCTACAGGCATGGCTTCTCCTGTGGAAAAATAATCCTGCAGAACGTAGGGATCATTTTTCAGGAGAGCACTAATTTCACTCAAAGTTTTCAGTTTATAATCAAAATTTAGCACAAATATTGATAGTATAGAAATATTTAAGGGTAAAAGGTTACCTTAAAATAGTTCCCACTGGATCCAGCTCCCCCCATGACGATGTCGGCGTTATCCATGTCTCCGTTTGCACTGAACCCAAAGCCCAGCCATCCGGTTGTGTTCACTGTCAGTTGGAATGTAATGTTTCCTTGTGGATTATCAAAACCCCACTTCAGGTTCACTTGCTGACCTGCATCCAGGTACGCCGAGTATGCTAAGCTATAGTTCAAGGTTGCTGTTGCTTTTCCCAAAGCCAGTAAGATGAAGAATAAAGAGAACAAAGCAGACATGATGTCTCTGTGGTTGGAGACCTTCAAACTGAGCACAATTGCTTCAGAGATGCCAAAACACCTTCCCGCCCAACCTCCTTTGACGACACACCTGCACTGTTGCCATGAGCTCAAGAAATGCTCAGTTATTCAGAACTTGACCTTGTAGGAATGACATCAGCAGTTTTTGTGCTGTTTTGTGTTATTTTCTTAAGCTTCACATTTGTTGATTTCTTTATTGTCGATGCTTGATCATTAATGTTTGAAGTTGCTGTAAAATTGTGCGAGGTCGGGTGTGCACAGTGTTAAAATATTTAACACTTTTAGATTGTTTACATGCTGCTCCAGGGTGAGCTGCTGTTTAGTGACCTGATGTTGAGGTTTAACCTCGTCTACAGGTTCATTTCCACCTGTTTTCAGTCAAATTCAGGTGTTTATGTCTGAGAAGTAGACAAAAGAGAGCCAGACTGACAACCATTCACCATGGCTTTCTCTGTTCTCCCCCTGTCATCTTCTCATGTTTCAAAGACTTTTTTCTGACCCAGAAGAGTCTCGTTTTACAGGAATGTTGGACTCCCAAATCCTTCGGGTTGAGAAAAAACTTTAAGCACCATTATTCACTCATCATGAACATTGCTTTTGCTCTTTAAAGTGGCATTTTATCTCACTCTGTGCCAACAAACATAAGCAATAAATAGAAATTTGATGCGTAATCTTAAACACATCATCATTTTCTTCTTGCTGAGTCATTGTTTCCTCTCTTCCGTGGATTTCGTGCTGCGTCATCTTAAAGTCCCACCTGAAGGTGGAGGCTGCTTCTGTGTTTACTAAACTTTTTGTTGACATTACACAAGTCAGTTACTTACTTATTTATCCTTGAGGCTCGTGAAATGAGCAACTGAGCACGCAGTGGTTCACACGTTATGCTACTAAGTCATCTGGAACCATGTTGTTTCCAGGCAGCACAAGAAGATTGTTTTCTTTTAAATTTGTAACGTCTGTGGACTGTTTGGAAAAATAAACATACTGACAGAATATGAAAAAATATCTCGTACATAATAAACAACTATTCTGAAAATAATTTAAATAATATTAGATCTAGCTCATAATTTATTTCAATTTTTTATTTATGTATTTATTTTTAACTGAGTAAATGAGAAAATGCCTTGCCTTGCCTAATCTGTGATTACTAACAATATTGTTGCAAATTCACATTAAACCACTTCTGGTATTAAAGCATCCAGGTGGAGTCAGGATGAGTAATTTTATCTAAAACCTGTTATTTACAGTCATTTAAATGTCTGCTGCCCTCTGGTGGAGGATCAAGAGGTGACAACTGTTTTTCTTTCTTCAGTAAAGTAAAACTGATCATTCTGTGGGTTAAGAAAACAACAACAACAAAAACAGTCATTTTCACGGTTTATCTCCAAAAGCTTTGAAGATTTTTGACAAGAGAAACAAAATGAAAGTAATAACAGCGTGTAGCGTCATTAATGGCCTCTAATTTGTGACAAAGGTCACATTTTCCCAGCTGGGTCAAGCTGGGTCGACTGTAACTTTGCCCCACAGATTAACGAAGCCAGGAGCCATGATGTCTGCTGAAACCATCTTTATCTGCTGCTGTTCCGTCCCAGGCTGAAGGACACTTCAAGTTTCACAATAATAATTTTAAATAACCCCTGGTAGGGTCTCCCATGACAAATTGGTCTTAGGTGAAGGGTGAGACAAAGAACGGTTCGAAGGATCTTTCATGGCGGTTAAAACGAAGAGTCGGAGTACCCGGCCCGGAGAGTTACCGGGGTCCCACCCTGGAGCCAGGCCTGGGGTTGGGGCCCGTGAGCGAGCGCCTGGTGGCCGGGCTTTCGCCCATGGGGCCCGGCCGGGCCCAGCCCGAACCGGATACATGGGCTCGTCCAACTGTGGACCCACCACCCGCAGGAGGAACATGAAGGGTCCGGTGCAATGCGAATCGGGTGGCAGACCAAGGCGGGAGCCTTGGCGGTCCAATCCCCGGACAAGAAAACTAGTTTTTGGGACATGGAACGTCACCTCGCTGGCGGGGAAGGAGCCGGAGCTTGTGGCAGAGGTTGAGCGGTACCGGCTAGATATAGTCGGACTCACCTCGACACATTGCATTGGCTCTGGAACCCGAGACCTGGAGAGGGGTTGGACACTCTACTTTGCTGGAGTTGCTCCGGGTGAGAGGCGGAGGGCTGGGGTTGGCTTTTTGTTAGCCCCGAGACTCTCTGCCTGTGTGTTGGGGTTTACCCCGGGGGACAAGAGGGTTACTTCCTTGCGCCTTCGGGTCGGGGAACGGGTCCTGACTGTTGTTTGTGCTTATGGGCCAAATATCAGTTCAGAGTACCCACCCTTTTTGGAGTCCCTGGGACGAGTGCTAGATAGTGCTCCATCAGGGGACTCCATTGTCCTGCTGGGGGACTTCAGTGCTCACGTGGGCAATGACAGCTTGACCTGGAGGGGTGTGATTGGGAGGAACGGCCCACCTAATCTGAACTCGAGCGGTGTTTTGTTATTGGACTTCTGTGCAAGCCGCAGTTTGGCCATAACGAACACCATGTTCGAACATAAGGATGCCCACCGGTACACTTGGTACCAGGGCAGCCTAGGTCACAGGTCGATGATAGATTTTGTAGTCGTATCATCTGACCTGCGGCCGTATGTTTTGGACACCCGAGTGAAGAGAGGGGCGGAGCTGTCAACTGATCACCACCTGGTGGTGAGTTGGATCAGATGGCAAGGGAACATGCCGCGTAGACCTGGCAGACCCAAACGCATAGTGAGGGTCTGCTGGGAACGCCTGGCAGAAGAACCTGTCAAGACGGTCTTCAACTCCCACCTCTGGCAGAGCTTTGACCACGTCCCGAGAGCAGTGGGGGACATTGAGTCCGAGTGGGCCTTGTTCCACTCTGCGATTGTCGAGGCGGCTGTTGCTAGCTGTGGTCGTAAGGTGGCCGGTGCCAGTCGTGGTGGCAACCCCCGTACCCGCTGGTGGACACCAGAGGTTCGGGGAGCCGTCAGGCTGAAGAAGGAGGCCTACAGGGCGTGGCTGGTCTGTGGGTCTCCGGAGGCAGCAGACAGGTACCGGATAGCCAAGCGGGGTGCAGCAGTGGCAGTTGCCGAGGCAAAATCTCGGGCGTGGGAGGAGTTTGGTGAGGCCATGGAGAAAGACTATCGATCGGCTCCAGAGAGGTTCTGGCAAACTGTCCGGCGCCTCAGGAGAGGAAGGCAGCAACTCGCTCACACTGTTTACAGTGGGGATGGGGAGCTGCTGACGTCAACTGAGGCTATAGTCGGACGGTGGAAGGAATACTTTGAGGAGCTCCTCAATCCCACCAATGCGCATTCCGAGGAGGAACCAGAGCTGGGAGGCCTGGGGATGGACTGTCCGATCTCGGGGGCAGAAGTTGCTGAGGTAGTCAAACAACTACACAGCGGCGGAGCCCCGGGGGCGGATGAGGTTCGTCCTGGGTATCTCAAGGCTATGGATGTTGTAGGGCTGTCATGGTTGACACGTCTCTACAACATTGCGTGGTCATCGGGGGCAGTTCCTAGGGAGTGGCAGACCGGGGTGGTGGTCCCCATCTTTAAGAAGGGTGACCTGAGGGTGTGTTCCAACTATAGGGGGATCACACTCCTCAGCCTCCCTGGAAAGGTCTACGCCAAGGTACTGGAGAGGAGGGTCCGATCGATAGTTGAATCTCAGATAGAGGAGGAGCAATGTGGTTTTCGTCCTGGCCATGGAACTGTGGACCAGCTCTATACCCTTGCAAGGGTGATGGAGGGGGCATGGGAGTTTGCCCAACCAATCCACATGTGCTTTGTGGATTTGGAGAAGGCTTATGACCGTGTCCCCAGGGGCACCCTGTGGGGGACGCTCCAGGAGTATGGGGTGGGTGGCTTTCTGTTAAGGGCCATTCAGTCCCTTTACCAGAGGAGCGTGAGTTTGGTCCGCATAGCCGGTAGTAAGTCGGACCTGTTCCCAGTGAGGGTTGGACTCCGCCAGGGCTGCCCTTTGTCACCGGTTCTGTTCATCACTTTTATGGACAGAATTTCTAGACGCAGCCGTGGTGTGGAGTGTGTCGAGTTTGGTGGCAGGAGAATCTCGTCTCTGCTTTTTGGGGATGATGTGGTCCTCCTAGCTTCATCCAGCTCTGACCTTCAGCTCTTGCTGGGTAGGTTCGCGGCCGAATGTGAAGCGGCTGGGATGAGGATCAGCACCTCCAAATCTGAGACCATGGTTCTCAACCGGAAAAGGGTGGCTTGCCACCTCCGGGTCGGGGGAGAGGTCCTACCTCAAGTGGAGGAGTTTAAGTATCTAGGGGTCTTGTTCACGAGTGAGGGTAGGAGGGATCGGGATATCGACAGGCGGATTGGTTCGGCGTCTGCAGTGATGCGGACGCTGAGCCGATCTGTCGTGGGGAAGAGGGAGCTGAGCCAGAAAGCCAGGCTCTCGATTTACCGGTCGATCTACGTCCCAATCCTCACCTATGGTCATGAGCTTTGGGTAATGACCGAAAGAACGAGATCGCGGATACAAGCGGCCAAAATGAGTTTCCTCCGTAGGGTGGCCGGGCTCAGCCTTAGAGATAGGGTGAGGAGCTCGGACATTCGGGAGGGACTCGGAGTAGAACCGCTGCTCCTCCGGATCGAAAGGAGCCAGTTGAGGTGGTTTGGGCATCTGGTCAGGATGCCTCCTGGACGCCTCCCCGGGGAGGTGTTTCGGGCATGTCCTGCCGGCAGAAGGCCCCCGGGTCGACCCAGGACACGTTGGAGAGGTTACATCTCCAATCTGGTCCGGGAACGCCTTGGGGTCCTGCCGGAGGAGCTGGTGGACAAGGCCGGGGAGAGGACGGCCTGGAGCTCCCTAATTGGGATGCTGCCCCCGCGACCCGGACCCGGATAAGCGGAGGAAGACGAAGACGAAGACGAATTTTAAATAATAATTTTAATAAACTCTTGACTTTATTACTGTTATTACAATCATCATAAATAATCTCTGGTTCAGTATAAATGTATTTTGTTCAGCAAACTAGAAGGTCGTCTTGCACGTAACCAGCCTCATTCAGAAGGGATATCCAGGGTAAGGGTAACATCATCACATGTCTTTTACTCATGACCAAGCTTTCTGAAGCTGAGAGTGGGCGTGTTCTGAGGGTTTTGGTAAAACTAAATTTCCAACAGCAAAAGTTCAGTTCATGAACCATACGAGGAGACAAGGGAACGGCCGCCCGAATCTCTACTAAGCATTCTGTCACGCCGATAGAATTGCCCTGAATAAATGCAACGATAACCAGCTGATGCAAAACTCCTTCAGAGTTATTGATTTTGAGACGCAAATCGTTCCACCAGTCGAGTGACCCAAGGAGACATCTCAGGACCAATTTGGCCGCACTAAGGTCCTTCTACCAACCTCGTGCCTGGAGGAAACCATCTCCACCTGACATCTCGGATCCAGAAGAGGGTCTCCTATACTGGGTGAGGTAGACATTCTGACAGATTGTGTTTGATGCTGTTCTTCCTAAGAAACAACTCAGTTAGCTGCAAAACCATCATTTCCAACCCAGAAGGTGCTTCTCTCTCTGAAAGAAACCTTCTGAGAACATTCACGCATCCAAAACTTGCATTTTCAATTTAGCTTTCATTCAGTCACAGGTTTGCCTTCAAACAAGTTTTAATATCAAATTGTCTGTTCAAAAATTGTCATTTCTGAATTGTCATTTTTTTAAAGCGTTAGTAATAAATTCTTAACTTTAAAAACCCTGACTCTCTTCTTGAAATTAAACATAGAATGGTGTGTATTTCTGGTTATTGAAAAAGCAAAGATTCCTTTATCTTCTGATTAAATAAATAAACTTTCGCTATTAAATTTCATTGTCTTAAATCAAACATTAATCTTTGGATTAAAATTAGACCAAGCTCGTTGGCATATGAACTTCTATCGAATATATAATATCCTAGATATTTATATATAATAGAAGCTTCATTATTAACTCGTTTGGATCTTTTCTCAGAATCTAACAACTGATGGAAAACAGTGTTGATTAGTATGTAGATTAACATGCTACAAGCTCTAGCTTGCTGTGCAAAATGTGCTTTTTATGGACAAGCAGCATCAGCGCCAATACAAAAACCATCAGAATAAATAATAAACTTCAAATTAAGGATGAATGTATAATTAGATGAAAGACAGTTGAAAAATTACAAATGCAGGCCTTTTACTAGTCATTTTACCATTTCTACCTCATTTATTTTTAGTTTATCTCACTACAACTTCATTTCATTTCTTTTATAAATTATTCTTTTGTCCTAACTTTGTCATCAGGGATGTGTATTGGCGAAATTCTGGTGATACAATACGTATCACGATAGATACGATATATCACAATATATCACGATACATTCTGTCAGACTATATTAGCAATTTTTTGGACTGAATTTACCGTAGGTAAATTCAATAAACAGTCCAAATTGATACTTAACATGTTTAAAATTAAGTATCTGAACCATAACAGAGGGATTTACATTTCAATGGTGGAAACAAAACCCATTGCACACTGCTGCCACCTAGTGGTCGGTGTTTGAATTGCACAAAAAGACAAGAAAATACACACGTTTGCATGTAAATTCTTCCAAAAATTAGATACACAGCTTTTGAATATAGATGTCAAGTCAAGTCAAGTCAACTTTATTTATAGAGCGCTTTCACATGGCCAAAATGGACAAACAAAGCGCTGTACATCAATAAAATGCAACACAACAGGACAGAGATATGACCATTAAAATACATTAATAAATCCATTAAAATACACTAAGAAATCCCTGTAAAATACCGTAATAAATCCTATAAAAATACAATAAGAAATCCATTTTAAAATATAGAACAAAAACCTGAGTGCCAGTTCACAGTCCATATCCGGCCTACTTCCCCCAACTTCAACGTCCAAAAGCCAGCGAGAACAGATGTGTTTTCAGTCTTCCTTTAAAAGTTTCTAATGACGTGGCCTGTTTTACATCAGCTGGCAGCTCATTCCAGAGACTTGGTCCAAGTACTGAAAAAGCTCGACTACCACGGGACTTCAGGCTGTACCTAGGCACAGTTAGTAATCTCTGGTCAGCTGACCTAAGGGAACGCACCGGGACATGCTGGTGGATGATATCGGAAAGATATTTAGGAGCCCCTGTGTTTAACGCCTTAAACACAAACAGGATGACCTTAAACCTGATGCGATAAAAAACAGGGAGCCAATGCAAGGCACGTAGGACTGGTGTAATATGTTCAGACCTCCTGGTAGATGTTAACAACCAGATGTAATATTGCAGGGGGAAAATTCACGATATATTGTGGTCTGTCCTGGGTGTTAGACTGGAGAACCTGGAGGAGATGTCGAGAGGAGAATGCTAAAAAAGCTTCTCTCTGTCATGGACAACCCCTCCCACCCCATGCACGCCCACATGATGGACCATCGAAGGACAAGCAGGAAAAGACTCATTGCCCCGAAATGCAGAACTGACCGCCACAGGAAATCCTTTGTACAGGTGGCAATAGGATTGTTTAACTCTTCCTCACCCTGTAGGTGATTCTCCTAATACTGTTACCTAGGTTACTCTGTGCCCTCACTGACTGTGCAATATTACCCAAGAGTTCTGATTGTAAATATGTTTTTATCCCCCCATCATATCATATGCTGCTACAAACCCATATTCTATTACACAATACTTTAATCACTTTTGTGAATCGCCTGCACCGACGGCTTAATTACTTATTCACAAGGATGCAGTCATGTATTTAATTATTGAGATATGCGATTGTTTGCTTTGCACTATCCTACATGGTACTACTGTAGATCTTTTTTATGTATATATTGTATATCATATTTCTATTTCACCTGTTCCTTTGTCTCTCCGACTGCTTTGAGCATGTACATGACACAAGAATTTCCCTCAGGATAAATAAAGTTGTTCTTATCTTATCTTATCTTATCTTATCTTATCTTATATTTTCGATACACAGCTTTTGAATATCGATATTGCTGGGAAAAATATCACGATGTATTGCCATATTGATATTTTCCTACCAACATGTCACATAATGTCCATGCTTAATTTTGTTATGATGTTATTTCTAGAACTTAAATTTGATCAGTTTAGAACATCCTACCATTTATTTTAATCTCTTCTTACTTTGCGAATCATTTAATTTAGATGTACCTCTTTTATTGTATTCCGCAAATAAACCGGGATATGCGTGAATAAGCACTAGCTTCTGTCTAGTTTGATTATGGTGACTGTATAAAACTCTTACTGCTGTGAATGCACAACTGATTCAAATGTGCAGAAATGCATCAAAATACACATTCATTCATTCGTTTGAAAATTTGGTGTACAGTGTAAAGACAATTTAAAACCAGCAGGGGGCGACTTGACACTAAGAAATGGATTCAGGGTGAGGTCACTCGTTTTGAGCTGTCAGCTACAGAACTGTCAGTACACAACGTGGTTTTACAAAAAATATAAACTATAGGATAAAGCACACAAAAAAACCATAATCACAATTAAAACGTGTTCATTTGTATACGTATGGGTTAAAACACGATTATAGAGCTTTTAGAGCTTCCAGTTGTCTATAGAAGTGATAAAGTTTGTAAAAGTTTTTTTTCCATATGACATTTCCACTTCATTCTCTTTTTCTCAGACTAACCCTGTTTTATTTCTGTGAGCCATGTTGGACCTGGACTACCTTTCCGGTTTCTCACCCTATCACTGGTCACTCCCTCCTCTGTGCTGTCAGCAGCTCTCTGCGCGGTTCAAACTTCTCCCTGAACAAGTTTCCTCTCCTTTACCCTTCTTTATTTCCCACCTTGTTCGGTTTTCTTAAACAACAACCCGTTTTTATAAGTTATTATCTGTGTCACGGCGTTGTCCGAGCGGGGCGAAGAGGAGTATTTTTGTCCGCCTTCAGTTGGAAGAACAGCGGGGACGAAGAGGAGGAGGGGGGGAAATGACCAGCTGAGGTCTGGAAATCTTGAAAACCGCTGGGCCTGTTTGGTTTGTTTTTAAATAATTAATCAATGCTGCCGCCATGGCGTTAAAGGTAAGCCTGCTAACTTCTTCTGGGGTGTTTTCATACTGCTAAGCTAGCTGTAACAGCCTGCTGTAGATTCAGCTGACAACAGTTGTTTAGTAAATGTTCGGAGTTGTAGTTTCTCTAGTCAACACTCAGCGAACTACACACGTCACATGACTAATAATAACGTCGTAATCGGTACATGCTTGTGTGTTACACACAAAAGTCTCATTTTATGCTAAACATGGAGAAAGTGTCTCAGTAAAAAGTGTCTTGTGACATTTTACTACCTCCCGTTACGGGTCACTGCTGCACCAGTTGCATTCTGGGAAATGTAGCCCATTAGTAGAAGTGGTCAAAGCATGACTAAATAAGTCATTTTAGCTTTATAAACTGAAGATATTACTCAGATAAACAGGAAACTTCATATAAATTTAAATTATAATAGATAGAATTTAGTATCTTTTCAATTATTCATTACTTTAAACATTTTATTGGTAATTGATGGTATATTTGTAGTTCTTTTCAATGAACTTCATATTTTGCAGCTACATCCTGCTGGAAAGCTTTTTAAATGATCAATTAGTACTAGATAGTTTATTATTTGGCAAAATGTAGATGCATACAACATTATGTAGAATTTGAGCTGGATTATTATTAATTTAATCGTTTAAAGATAAAGAAAACTGGTTGATGTTTTAAACTCAGCAAATACAATTTTGTCTCCCATGGTGGTGAAATTAAAATATGCTATTTAATATAATAACTATACATATTTTCTTCAGATCATTATAGTTATATTTTCATGGGAAAAATCCTATTAAATACTGATATTTTAATGCAAAATTCTAGCTAAAGCTAGCAAAATTAATGTTTTTGTTTGATACATTTAAAAATATTGTTAGAAATAATCCCAACTAGTATATGTGTGCCGTTTCAAGCTAGGTAAACCTTATTCAGTTGACAAATAAGTGTAAATGTACGTTAAT
Source organism: Nothobranchius furzeri (assembly GCF_043380555.1). Taxonomy (NCBI): domain Eukaryota; kingdom Metazoa; phylum Chordata; class Actinopteri; order Cyprinodontiformes; family Nothobranchiidae; genus Nothobranchius; species Nothobranchius furzeri. Next base: position 4,609,307 of record NC_091742.1, on the reverse strand, counting down.
AATTAATATAGAAAATCTAACATGCAAAAACTAAAAACCTAAAATAATACAAGAACACAAATTGAGTGGAATTTCAAGTTAAAGCAAATCTGTGCATAAGCTTTCATGGCACCTTCTAAGGAAGATTACTCTGCCATGTTAGCAGAACTAAGGTACTTTCCCTTTATGTAATTAAAAACATCTGTCCGGCTTTTTGGAGGTGGGCATAAAGTAAAATCTTTGTTCTGGTTTGCATTCAGCCTCTCTGGTTAATGAACAATTACTAGTTGATTCTTTTAGAGACTCACGACCTGCAGGGAGAAGTTTCTCCTGCTGATGAATAAATAATGTGTGTTTGCTTTTGCTGAGGGGGAAAGAACATATTAGTAGATGTGGGTCAGTGTGAGAGAACGTCTAGGCTGCTGTAATACACCAGATTTACTTCAGTTAAACCTGGAATTTTGTAATCACTCTTCAGAAAGTGACTAAAAGAACTAGTTTGGCCTGTTTTTCCCCCTGCTGATAGTAGTTTGCTAAAGACCTTGAAGTGTTCCAGCGTGTGTTAGCTCACACACAAACACACACCAGTCCCATTAGTCATCCTCTGGGTTTAATGGATTCCTTCTTGATTGCTTTTCAGGCACAGGTTTTATACGACTTCACAGCTGAGCCTGGAAACAATGAGCTGACAGTGAGAGAAGGTGAGACCGTCACCATCACCAACCAGGTAAATTTTACTGAAACTCCTAAAATGCAGAATTTCAGATGCTCACATTATAATTTATTCATTTGTTGGCCTTATAATTGCGTCTCTGTGTGCACACTACATTACAGAACACATGATCTCACGTCGTAATGAAGTGTTGTCACTATAAAACCTGAGCAACTATGGTGTCACTGCTGTAGGTCGCCAAAAGTTCAAAGTTTACTGACCTGCATAGTTGACTAATCTATCAGGAGCAGCTGTATCGATTGGTGAGATTGTCCTGTAGCGGGTAGGTTTATAGTTAACTAGGTTTTTGTTTCCTGGCTTTATCCAAAACTCCTCACTTCTATCTAAATGTTTTGTTGTGGATCTGATTTGTTCTTCAGCTATCAGCCCAGATGTCCTTGAAATGAAGGGCATCGTCCAAACTTTTTAAGCTCTATTTTGGGAGTTCAGAGTAATGAAAAAGTATGCTTAACTCAAGGAGAGAAGACGGTAATTTAATGAAGCAAACGTGATAGATATAAAGGTGTTTCATTAAAGTTAAAGGCTGTTTTCCCACAAACTCAAATGGCTGGTGTCTCCGTAGATATATAGCGAGTCTCTTCAGACGGTGCTTCTGCTGAGCAACGACATTATAACTTCTCATTAAAGCAGTGTGTGAACTTCTAACCGAACTTTTCACCAACATAAATAAAGCCTTTCTTAGTCATGTATTTAAAGAGCAAGTCACCCCCAAATCAACTTTTTTTTACTGATAAACTATATGAATGCGTGTCTAATCGTGCTGCAGACACATGTAGTCAAAAGTTTTTCACTTTAGTGCATTTTAGTTAAAATTTAAATGTTCTGCCTAAAACTGTCTGTGTTGTGCCGTTGTCTGGTAAAAACTCTGCACTGCAGTAGAATTTAAATCTGCCACCGCTATTGGCTAACAGGTACCCTAGAACGTTAGCTGTTACCATATGATGTCACAATGTCGTTGTGAGCCTGTGTGTGTGTGTGTGTGTATTTGATAGCGGCTCCGCCCTCTCGGTCTGCTAGGCAACAGCATTTGTTGCATTTTTCTAACATGAAGTGGGAGTGGAGTAATACTCTGGTAGGGGGTGACTCGCTCTTTAAAAAAATAATCGTAAGACATAATCAAGGTAGTTTTTTAAAGAGCAAGTTCGCTAAGAAACTGTTTTGTACTTGTTATCTTTTAAATACCAACAGTCACGAAGTTTAAAAGGCAGGCTGAACATGAAAATAATCTTCTACCTCTATTTCCTGCATTAGCCGCCAGTGGAAAATAGACGAGGAAACGGTCGGGTCAGAAAAGACTTACAGATCTACGTCACACTGTAAATTTGCCTTCATGGATTCACCCATCTTGGTTCACGACAGGGAAGGCTGTTGTTGTTTTAGTGTCCAGGAGAGCAGAGCACGTCTCGGCTAATAGAAGCTAACTTTAGCATTCACAACTCCACAACATGGCAGAACTCCTTCAGGCTTGTGTTATTTTGGGTGATAAAACATCAACGTTGCAGAGCAAATCAAGGCAGTGGAAGAGTCATGTTACTGTTAGCCAATCAGAGGCGAGATGATCATATATCGTCGTCGCCTTCCTCCGCTTATCCGGGTCCGGGTCGCAGGGGCAGCATCCCAACTAGGGAGCTCCAGACCGTCCTCTCCCCGGCCACCTCCTCCAGCTCCTTCGGCAGGACCCCAAGGCGTTCCCGGACCAGATTGGAGATGTAACCTCTCCAACGTGTCCTGGGTCGACCCGGGGGCCTTCTGCCGGCAGGACATGCCCGAAACACCTCCCCAGGGAGGCGTCCAGGAGGCATCCTGACCAGATGCCCAAACCACCTCAACTGACTCCTTTCGATCAGGAGGAGCAGCGGTTCTACTCCGAGTCCCTCCCGAATGTCCGAGCTCCTCACCCTATCTCTAAGGCTGAGCCCGGCCACCCTACGGAGGAAACTCATTTCGGCCGCTTGTATCCGCGATCTCGTTCTTTCAGTCATTACCCAAAGCTCATGACCATAGGTGAGGATTGGGACGTAGATCGACCGGTAAATCGAGAGCCTGGCTTTCTGGCTCAGCTCCCTCTTCACCACGACAGATCGGCTCAGCGTCCGCATCACTGCAGACGCCGAACCGATCCGCCTGTCGATCTCCCGATCCCTCCTACCCTCACTCGTGAACAAGACCCCGAGATACTTAAACTCCTCCACTTGAGGTAGGACCTCTCCCCCCACCCGGAGTTGGAAAGCCACCCTTTTCCGGTCGAGAACCATGGTCTCAGATTTGGAGGTGCTGATCCTCATCCCCAAACCATCCATACAGCACAATATCTCAATCCAAAATGACTTTCTATCTCTGACTATATGATCATATGTCATGGATATTAATGAGTAAGACTCCAAGTCCTGTTGTTTTCTGCTCTCTGCTCCTCCGGCTAACTTCTACTTACTGAAACGGGTGCACCAGAGCTTTTTTTTTCCCCATACAGAACAACTCACAAGACATTAACTTATCCTACATACCACAGCAAATATATCGAAAAATTGAGTGAATTAGAGCTTTAGGTGTCAAACTTCAAACAGAGATTGACCTGGTGTGGAAAAATAGTGAGAACTTGGATATAAAATGTGCTCTTAGGGATGAACACAGAGCACTAAACTGCAGTGCACTTTGAGTTGCAGATACTAGTTATAATGTTATTTCCACTGGTGTGTGTCCATTAAAGACACTCGTTTAGCTGGTTTTGACTTTATTTCAGAGCATCGGAGGTGGCTGGATTGAAGCACAGAACTCAAAAGGGCAGGTTGGACTGGTGCCTGAAGATTACATTGAGGTAAGATTCTCCGATAGTGATACAGCAGATGTTTTACAGCACACACAGTACTTTATCAGCAACAACTACAACAATAACAGTTGTTGTATGTTTTAAGGCTAACACGTTAGGCGAAGGATCAGAGCACAAATATAGTTTACTTTTTTAATCTGCGCTCTAACGTGCTATTTTGGTGTTATCTGGGCTCGTGTACACACACAGTTTGGCTGTTTCTTGCCTGACGTTCATAACAGGATGCGGCTCCTTCAGAGATTTTGCTGACTATAGTGTTTTTGTGTGTGTGTGTTCAGTAACTCTGACCTCATCATTTGGATGCCAAGTCTGATTAAAAGTCGAGTCTGTGATGCTAACAGTTTAGCTTATCTCTAAACACTTTCTGCAGGTCGTGTCTGTGTTTACATGTGAGAGACTGATGGAAACCACCAGCTTCATGTGGATGTGTGTTGCCTTCTACCAGATTCTTTTTTGATTCTGTGTCCAAATTCTAAAGGTTTACAGATAAGAGAATGGTCTGAAATAAATAAAGACATCTTAATTCCGAGACTTTCTGTGTTTTATTCTAATGACAAATTTAAGACCAGCTCAGTTGCAGTCGTAAGCAGCGAAGCATGTGCGTTGGTCGCTAGCTTGTGCTGTCATTGTTTGCAAATCCAGGAGAGGACTGCCAAGGAGATGATTATGTTGCCATCGTGGATTGTTCCTTTAGAAATCATTAAATCTCTCTTCTTTTGTCTGTCCCTTTTTTCTGTAGCTCAATAAGCAGTTTCCTGCATTCCAAGGAGCGGGAACCGCCGCACCTACTCCCAGTGTAGGAAACATAGCATCGCAGGATCTATCCATCTTCGATGCATTTGCACCTGCGTCAACGCCCGCCCAAAACCAGGTAATGAAGGAGCTGGTGCTTGAAACCACACTTCAGACACATAAAGTGTAATCGTCCACATGCTGAAGGTTCTTCACAAACGTGTGTGAAGCGGTGACGTTGGAGGAAAAGCCACAAAAGTAGAAGTTGATGACCAAATTCTTCTGATGTTTCTGCAGTTCCTGTGAACCTCAGATGCAGAAGTGAGAGTGGCTGCTGTATGAGGTCTTATTTCCAACCATAGCAGATTTTAGCTTTAGTAATGCCGGGCAGGAAGGAAATGAGCTCGCTGGAGTTCAGCAGCCAGGAAGTTCCAGAAATAAAAAAAAAAGGGTGCACACTGCTGGATCAGTGAAAAATAGGAGCCACAGCAGGAAATGTGTCAGCTTTTGTACTTGAGCACACTCCTGCAAGCTTCACCCCCACTCAGTATTCACCTGCACCGCAGGCGCTTTGTGATGATGTCACCTTCTGTTCCCCTCAAGGTGGATGCTGGGGCCTTGAGTGCCCTGCCGGACTCCCCCGACACCCCACTTTCCCCCTTTCTCTCGTCCCCTGAGGAGGTAACCGCCGCTTGGGGGGGTGAGCAAGAGGCATTAGTCCAAGCCTTCTTGTCCTCACCCCTCACCCCAAAACCATCTGATTGGTCTGCTTTTTTCCAAAAACAACCAAAGAAAGCATGATCTCGCCTTCTTCATTCACATCAGTGCTGACACACACATCACACCAATCAAATCCACTCTGAATGATGTGAATTAGCACCATTTATTCAGTCATCTCCTTAAATCTCACACAACTGAATCAGTTTTGCTCTCATAATTTATTAAAATGCCAATCACGTGTTGATTTATTTTTTAAACTCCACACACGAAGTTCTAGCTGCATTACTGTTCCCTTGCTGGTGACATTCCAGCTCTGAAACCGCGTTTGTATTACCCCGGGTTTCCACCGGAGCCGTCAGCAGCACGTTACTGCAGCAGCACGTCTTGCTTGCGTAAGCTGCTGCTTGGCCCTTCCCACGAGACGCGTAGCAGCAGGGGAGCAGCTGTCACCGACCGAGCACGTGACTTCGTCAGTAAACACAACAACAAGCAGGAGAAAACTACAACATGGTTTGTGTTTTATGTTCTGTCCGTTTTATAATCGCCAATACGGACCTGAAAAACAAAGGAGACCGCTAGCTAGGTGATAACTTCTCACAGGGCCGCACAGTTAGTAACCTTTTTTAAAAGTGAAGCAACCGGAAGGAAGTACGTTTCTTTATTCTGAAAATCTCGGGAGCTTCTCTCCATTTCCGCGTCCGATTTCCTGTCTTTCCTTCCCCAAAAATGTCGAACTTGACCCGTTTCAGAGGCGTCGCGCGTAGAAAATAGAACCGGCGCGTAAAGGCCGCGACATGCTGCTCCTGAGACGCGGCCGACTCGCGCTGCTGACGGCTGCTGACGGCTCCAGTGGAAAAGGTTCTGTTGACCACAGCGGTTCCTATCAGCAGCTGTGACGTGCTGCTGCAGTAACGTGCTGCTGACGGCTCCTGTGGAAACCCGGGGTTATGGTCATTTTCACCTGCAACACGCACACACACACACACTGTTGCATGCCTTTGCCTGCGAGTTTTAAAGCATGCTGTGCGTTTTTGGGATCACCAACACTAACATATTCCAAACGTGCACACGTCAGTCCTGTTAGAGGTTCGTTAGCAGTTGCAGCACATCGATGAGTTATCTCTCAGAGTGTGTCCCTGCTGTGGGCCAGATCTGCTCACGTGTTTGGAAAAGCATGTTGTTTTAAGACAACTGTCAACTTCTTATGAAACAGACTCTGTCTGTCCCCCCCACCCCCCCCCCCCACCCCTTTTTTTTTCTCCAGTACAGGCCTGCCTTTCATTCCTCACAGTTTCTTCTTTATGTGTCTTACAGGCCAGCAATGGCAATGATCCCTGGTCGGTGTGGAATGCAGATTCATCAGGGGGCTTCAACAACAACTGGGCGTCCAATCCTGAGGGCACTCCCGCTGACCCCTGGGGGTCTGCATCGCAGGGCCACCCTCAGGCGTACCAAGGCCCAGGTGAAAACTGATTTTATTTTCTCAGGAGCTGAAACTGTATGTGTGGATTCCTGGTCTTTTCATGCAGCACCTTTCCTTTTGCAGAACTCATTTCATCAGACCGTTAACAGGACGTTATGCTTAGTTGCATGTTTTGAGCTGTCATGGATAGCAGACTTACCCCAAGATTCCACTACCTCCGCTCCGCCCCCGCCTTCCGCAGCCGCTCGCTTCCAAACTCAATTTTCACTGGTACCCATTCTACAACGGCTCCGCTCCGGTGCAGAGACCTGAGGTGCGCAAACAGGCATGCGCGGTGTTTTTCGAGATCTTGCGATACAGTCCGAGCAATAAACGCGGAAGTTAGATCCAAACACCCGTTGTGTGGGAGAAGCATCGAAATGAACAGTTTAATCTGCCCATCATTTGTGTTGAGAGATCAGCAGTGTTTGGATCAACAAAGTGTGACTATTTTGATGGTGGAAACTTTTTTATGGCTTATTTTTGTGCATTTAAAGTTCAGCCGCCATTGATAGTTGTTAAAAGTTGTTAAACCTGTGCATATGAAACAAAAAATGCTTTTTGTTTATCGATTTATTGTGAAATAACGGGTGCTGTGCTTGCTCCCTTTCCTGTTGGGCGGTTGTGATTTCTGTCCATTGACTGCGGAGGTGCTCCGGCGTCCGGCAAAAATAGAATCGATCCTATTTTTGCCGGATGGCGGAACGGCGGGCGGCGCACTGCAGTAGTGGAACAACTCTGAATGACTACAACGGGACCGTTTTTGCTGCAGAGTTCGTGCCGGAGCGGAGGTAGTGGAATTTTGGGGTTAAACCAGTGTCATACCTAAGGCTGCCACCAGTAACTATTTTATATCAATATTCTTAATTTATTGATTATTCAATTAAATACGTGGCACACAAAAGTCAAATTCATCCTTTTAGTTTTTATTTTCAACTGTTAACTTTGAATTTTTTATGGTTACAAAAACATAATATTGACATAAACTAGAAATGATGAAAACTTAGAAGGAAATTCCTGACTAAATAAAATAATTGAGACACGAAAGCTCGATCTGACTATTAGTTGTGTAAATTTAATTCCTTTACTTATTAAAGATTCCAGCAACACCAAAGAAAGGCAACTCACACCAATGTTGTAAACGTTACTTAACTGGCTTTATAAAGTGTTTATGTTCAGCTGGAATGCTCTCTGGAACCATAAACAAAGATAATACATTTGAATGAAGCTAAATGGATAGTCATGTGGATGTGTGGCTGTATTCTGTGGAGTAAGCCCCATAAACTGTCCTCCTATAGGAGTCAAAGATCTTGTTTGAAACAGCCGAGCATGTGATCTGCATCTGTAGCAACAAGAAACAAGCTGCGTGTGTCTTTGGTGAATCTGCAAATGTGTTTATTCATTATTAAATAAACTCCTGTAGAAGACATCTGTCTCAGAGCTTCACCCACAGCGGCTATTTCTGGTTCGCTAACAGACGCTAATGTACCCAAACTGGTGAATGTACCTGTCATTATTATTATAAAATCCAGTTTCTGGACCAAATTCTTTAAAAGACATCATTTTAAAAACGTTTAAGGATGCTTGGAATGAAATATTTTACCGGCTTTAAATGTGTTTTTAGGCCAGTGAAACATAAAATTAAATTATGAGTAGTTCATGCATAACTCATAAAAATAAAGTTTAAACTTGTCACAATATAAATTAGATCTTTAAAGTAACACTAAGCTGTTTGGGGTGGCAGCAGCTCAACAGGTTGAGCGGGTTGTCCAGTAATCGGAAGGTTGCAGGTTCGATCCCGGCTCCGGACAGAGAATTCTGCTGTTGTGTCCTTGGGCAAGACACTTAACCCGTCTTGCCTGCTGGTGGTGGTCGGAGGGGCCGGTGACGCCTGTGCTCGGCAGCCTCGCCTCTGTCAGGCGCCCCAGGCCAGCTGTGGCTACATCGTAGGTCATCACCATCGGTGTGTGAATGAGTGTGTGAATGGATGAATGATACACTGTAGTGTAAAGTGCTTTGGAGTCCTTACTCTGAGAGGTGCTATACAAGTGCGGGTCATTCATCATTTCCTTCTCTGCCCTGCTGGTTGAAAGGGGAATTATAAACAACCCTGCTGTAGCTAGCGCTAACAACGAGCTAACGCTAACATTAGCCTCTTAATATGATGTGCACTCCGGTTTTAGTGATTTGCTTTGCCTCAGAAGACATTACTCTCTTACTTTTACTTCCGGGCTCAGCCACGATGTCAACAACAACAAACAAACTTTTTTTCTTCTACTACTTTTTATTGATGATCAGTGAATCGAAAAAGCTAACCACTAGCATTACAGCTAACAGCCATAAAGCAGGTAAAGAGCACCCTCTAATTTTATGTTTATGTTTATTTATTTGGCAGACACTTTTATCCAAAGCGACTTACAATTTATAACCTATAGGGCATGTTGTGATCTGTGGGGGAAACCGGAGTACCCGGAGGAAACCCCACGCATGCATGGGGAGAACACGCAACTCCACGCAGAAAGGCCGCTGCCGAGTTTCGAACGTGCAACCTTCGTGCTGCGAGGCAACAGTGCTAACCACTGCACCACCATGCAGCCTCTAGAACACCTACCTGCTCCACAAAACCGTTAAGTGCAGTATGAGGTCAGCAGAGGGCTGCTAGAGCCCGTGTCCAGCCCGGCCCGAGGGGGTGGAGCCCCAGCCCGACCCGGTCCGAAAAGGTTTTCAGGATTCTCTGGCCCGAGCCCAAGCCCGACTTTTTTTTTTAACCTTTCATAATGTTTTAGCGTGATAGGATGCTCAGCATTCTAATTCTCTGCGAGAAGCGTTCTGCAGTAAAAAAAAAAAAAAAAGAAAAAAAAGAAATAAAGAAAAACAGCATCAATGCAGCTTTTTTTCTAACAGAGCGTATTTTTCAAGCGGCAGATGAAATTTACAAACACTATATTAATTGGATGCGTTTGTAAATGTAATCTGCTCTGAAAATGCGCTCTTGTGCAATTAGAAAAAAAAAGCAGCATTCTAATTTTCTAACTGCAGAGCGCATTTTCAGAACGGCAGATTAAATAAATGCCCCCAATTATAATAGCGTTTGTAAATTTAATCTGCCGCTCTGAAAATGCGCTCTCCAGTTAGAAAAAGAAAACCGCAATGAATGCTGTTTTTTTTTTAACTGCAGAGCGAATTTATTCACAGAAAAATAGAATGCTGCCGTTTTCATGAGAATAAACAAACGGTTTCTGACACATCAAAGTGGACATAAAATGGCATATTAGAATAGGGGCACATGTTTCAATCAGCAGTTTGAGAATTCGTTTATATAGGCGCATTTATAAACCACACAAACCTTAACTGAGTTAACGGTGCCGGTGCGTGAGAAGCAGGCAGGTGCTGCTGTGTTCAAGTGTTTCATTTTTTTCTTTTCTTTTTTTGTTATGAATTCGATTAAAAATAAAAGCGCCCGGCCCGTGTCCGAGGTAATTACACAGTCGTTGGCCCGAGGGCCTAGGGCTTCAGTGCAGGGCTCTACTGCAGAGGCCTTTTCAGGATGAAGATGGTCAATCACTCAAACCTACTTTTGAAGGAATTGCTGAAAGTGTTAAAACTGTCCAGTGTTACTTTAATGTCTCCTTTTAGAAGTCCTACTCTGGGCTGCTCCAGCATGTGGACTCTGCCATCTGGGCAGAATTCCTGTGGAAAAGTTCGACTCACTAAATGACTCATAGACAAGTCGCTTCATCTGGATTTTAAAGTTTCCGCTTATTTTTTTGAAAGGAGAAAGTAAACAATGTTGCTGGGAGAAGAAAAATAACCTGTTCCTTTTCCCCTTTTTAGTCAGAGACATCTACCCTTACCCCTACCTTATCGATTACACAGGTATTCGCTTATTGTCTGGTGGATGTTTCGTGTGTGAACAGCTATAAAAGATTTCTTTGTTTTTAACAGCGTGTGAAATTTAAGAATGACCTCATTAAGTGTTGTAAAATGAAAACGTGTTTGTTCAAGTGTTTTGTATTGAAATGCATTGTATCTCTGCAGAGAGGTGCAGAAATACAGCCTCAGTTCTTACTGTGTTAATATTAAAAAGTAAACTCAGATGTGTGGTTTTGTGTTTGGCATTAATCTGACTAAATGCATGCAAGAAAACTGATCAAATTAGAGTTTTTCAACCTTTTCAGTGCAAATATTGTCAGAAAATCAGGTTGAACCACTTACGTCTGTTGTGCAAAACTGAGAAGTGGAAACTGATTTTGGCAGCTGATTTAGAGGCTCTGTGTGAGCATCAACCAAAGGATGCATGTGTGCTTTTTATAATACCGTCATAAACAACCGTACCCAGGTACAAGTTTTACCCACTGCAACACCAGAACTGAAATGTGGTGGACTGTTATAGCTAGACTCTGGTTTCAGGCTATTGAGGCCAACAAGCTCCACAAGGCTGCATGCTCTCAGCTCAGTAAAAACAAACTAATCTGAAGGAAACCTGGTTTGTTTCCCTTTAAGAATCAATAAAAAGTTAACTTTAAGGTCTTGTGTTGTATGACACTAACAACTCGTGAATCCTTCCGCAGGCGCCGAGTTGGACGAGTGGGACGATGAATGGGATGACATGAAGTCCACTGGCGGTTATGCAGAATCCGAGTCAGGAGAAAGTGGAGCGATACAAAGAGGAGGAACATCGATGAAAATATCCCTCAATAAGTGAGGAGTTATGAGGCAGAGAAAAACCTGTCCACGTATTTTTTTAACACCAAAAAGGTGTAAGAGTGAAGATTTTTTTTTTCTTTCTACAGGTTTCCAGGTTTCTCCAAGTCGGGTCCTGAGCTCTACCTTCTCTGCAAGCAGCTTCCAAAAGAAAAAGAGAAATTGACAATATATGTAGGTTTATGTTAGTTTTCCTTAAATATTGATACAATTTTGTACAATTGATTTAAAAAAGTACAAAATTTAGCTTCATCTGATTGAAGTACACAGCACCGGTCCTCTCCCTCCCATATGCAACTCTTTCATATTTTTCAATTATTTTCTTGAGCCAGTATGTGCTAAAATGACTCTTTACAAGGTGGTCAGACCCCCACTGCCCTCTGTGGCCAGAATACCGTATTTGCAACTTCAGACTGGCGATCCGCCACCTGTTGGACTTAGAGAAAAATGGAGCGGACTTACCTGGTGCTGCAGTCTGGTTCCAGGACATTTCCTGCATGTTTGAGATCGGTATCACACCTGGTTTGTTTAATTTAGTGATGAATCACTCCTGTGGACCATAATGAAGGCTGTGGAGATGTTTCAGCTGATTTGTTTAATTTAGTGGGCGACGGTGGCACAGGAGTTAAGTGCTCGCCCCGTAATCGGAAGGTTGCAGGTTCGAGCCCCGCTCAGTCTGTCGCTCTCATTGTGTCCTTGGGCAAGACACTTAACCCACGTTGCCTGCTGGTGGTGGTCGAAGGGACCGTGGCGCCAGCGCTCGGCAGCCTCGGCTCCGTCGGTGCGCCCCAGGGCAGCTGTGGCTACACTGTAGCTCATCACCACCAGTGTGTGAATGTGTGAATGACTGATTGTGTTGTAAAGCGCCTTGAGGGGTTCCAGGACTCTAGAAGGTGCTATATCAAATACAGGCCATTTACCATTTATCATTTTAGTGATTAAGGTGTTAAAAAGACAAACGCACAGCGAGGAGGTTTCATTTTCGGTTTGACCACCGATGATTAATAGTGGACACTACGGGGTGCTTAAAGCAAGCAGAACTGCAAAGTGTGCCTTTAAGTTTGACGTGTTTGTGTGTGCTTTTGTGTCTGTTCCATGTGCAGATGGGAGAGGTCGGCCCAGTGTGGTCCTACCCCGACACCCAGCTGGACTGTGTCGTAGCTGATCCCAAAAAAGGCTCAAAGATGTACGGCCTCAAGAGCTACATCGAGTACCAAATCACCGCCAGTGTAAGCATGCAGAACCGTTTCCATCCCTAGGGATGGGTACCTTTGACATTTGAATCGATCCGGTACAAAGTCCCGGTACCTATGAATCGATACCGGTACCTAACGTACCAGTTTTAGATACTTTTGAGTGTTTAATATTTTAATTCTCTTTTATAATAAAATACATATTTTTCTCAGTATATGACCATAATTGATAAATATCACGATAAATAACATTCAACTGTTTGTATTTTAACATCGTCCTTGTAGTTTTATAAGCTGATAATTAAACTGAAGCAAACATCTTTACTGTGAACTAAATTTACCGTGTATCTTCATTCCTTTTGCTGTCCTTTTTCATTTGATTTTTCCTACTGGGAAGTTAGAATTTCCGAAGAGAAAGCGAACGCACCATTAGCTGATAACAATGGCGGCAATGGAAGCTAACATATCAAGCTAACGTTATCTTAAACATTTTATTTACCTACCCGAGCAGATTAAGATGAGGATGTCTCACTTAGATCGTTGTCGCTGGTTTCATCATCACCCAATTACCCATCACATTTAGTGAAGTGGACCCAAGCGTTAGCGTGCGTTCTTTCTACCATGCTGCTCTGTTTACAACTCGCTCGCAGCGAGCGACGACATAACGCTCTTGCGCATGCGCAGCTGTCTTGGCAAGTTCTCTTTATGAACGACGGGTACCGAAACGAGGCACCGTTTGAAATGACGTGAATCGGTGCTCAGTCGGTACTATGGAATTTGGTCGGTACCTTAAAAAGTACCGAATTCGGTACCCATCGCTAATCCTAACCACCTTATATCATTTTTACTAACCTGCTCCTTGTTCTTGGTTTGCAGACCACAAATCGTCCCGTCAATCATAGATACAAGCACTTTGATTGGCTGTATGAGAGGCTCCTGGACAAGTTTGGGTCAGCCATCCCCATACCGTCCTTACCGGACAAGCAGGTGACAGGTGAGCTCCTCACCCCACCCTAAAGTGGTTCATCATGAGGTTTCAGTTACAAATGAATAAAGACTATTCTCGATGGTTTTAGGTCGTTTTGAAGAAGAGTTTATTAAGATGCGTATGGAGCGGTTGCAGGGTTGGATGACCAGGATGTGCAGACACCCGATTATTTCTAGCAGCGAAGTATTCCAGCTCTTCCTCACGTACAAGGATGAGAAGGTACGATGGGGTTTCTTTTTAAGTGTAGCATTAGCTTGTAGTTGCCATTAATCACCTCACTGAGAAGATGCTATGATTGGTGCAGGACTGGAAGACGGGCAAGAGAAAAGCAGAGAAGGATGAGACGGTTGGAGTGATGATCTTTAGCACGATAGAGCCTGAAGCTCCAGACCTGGATCCTCTAGATGTGTGAGTTAAATCAAGCTCATGGACCTCATGAAGCAGTGATTTACGTCGTGTTTGAAGTTCAGCTCATGCATTTTTCTCTGACAGGGAGAAGAAATGTGAACAGTTCAGCCGGTTTACCAAAGCCATGGACGACAGCGTGAAGGAGATCCTGACGGTGGGACAAGAGCACTGGAAGAGATGCACAGGACGTACGTTCACTTAATGAGTGTTTACCGCACACAGGCCACGCCTCTTTTTAGACTCTAATTTTTATTTACGCCTTTTTAAAAAAAACATCAGTGTTTTGTAAACTTGAACTAATCCACCCTCTGCTGTTTTTTCCAGCTTTGCCAAAAGAATACCAGAGAATAGGAAAAGCCTTCCAAAACATGTCTACTGTCTTCACCAGCAGTGGATACCAAGGTACGGAGGAAAGGTTTTCCTTTGAAATGTCCGAAGAAAGAATTAAGGACAAGCAGATGCTACAAATGGTGCACAGATGCTGTTGGCTAACGTCTTCATTCCTGCTCTTCTGCAGGTGAGTCCACTCTCACTGACGCCTTGACGGCGGCGGGGAAAACGTACGAGGAGATCGCCCAGTTGGTGGCAGAACAGGTTGGTTCTTATGTGAAACGTTGTGAAGAAGTAGCAGAGTTCTCTTTGCTGCAGCTGGCCCAGTTTCAGGTCCAAACCACATCAGGCTGTATTTCTGTGGCTTTGTCTCTTCTGCTAACGACGGTCTGTCTATCTTAGATGAAGCAGAATGATTCAACAGTTTCAGTTCTGTCCAGGTTTTTTTCAGTGTTATTTGCATGTCTTCTGCTTTCTGTCAAAGCAGATATGTAAGTGATTATTAAAGGTTCTCAGTGCTTCACTTAGACTTTGTTTTTCAGCTCAGCAGTTAACACCATCTGTATCTCTAAATGTTTCCTGAACACAGCCGTTTTTAAAATGTGCTAAATTAGCTGTAAACCTGTTTCTCTTTATTCTGCACCACAGTACAAAGTTTAGATTACTCCTGATTTCACTCGTCAGTGTTTTCCTTAAAGGCGTGGAACACTGAAAAACATTTTTTTAATTATTATTACTGATTATAATCAGTCAATCTGAGTTTTTCATGCAGACTGAACATGAAAATAGTCTCCTACACCTATCTCCTGCATTAGATTCTGATTAAAGAGAGTGAAACGCTCAACATTCATGGACTCACCCATCTTGACTCACGATGGGGAAGGCTGTTGTTGGTTTAGCCTCCAGGAAACAGCAGAGAACGTCTCAGCTACTAGAAGCTAATCGTTAGCATTAGCAACTCCACCACACAGCAGAACTCCTCCAGTGTTGTGATGTTTGTGGAGATAAAACATCAACATTGCAAGTCAGTTGATGTCCAAATATCAGGAGTAAGACTCCAATACCTGCCGTCTGAAGCTCAGCAGTGATGTGGCTCACTTCCAGCACCTTAAAATGGTGCACTGGTGTTTTTCTGCCCCAGAGTATGTTTTACATTTAGGCATTTATTCCTACTAGAAACCACTGCAAATGTATGGATTAGACACGTGTTCAGCAGCTTTAACAATCTGGCTGTTTTAAATCAGAAATCTGTCATTTTTGTCAGAGGACACAATCTAGAGGTGGAAAAATTCACTGCACCTTAAGCCCCTCTCCCTACTTCTGTGATTGCAACTCCTCTCGTTTGTGAACACACACTTCAAGTCTGCCAACAAAGTAAAAACACATAGTTTTACAGTTATTATTCTTGTGTTATATATTTCTTTCCCTTTTTTGCCATTTAGATGCAAAATATAAAATAAAAGGGTAACTTGGTCGTCGTGTGTAATAAAGTTTTTTGGCTTTTTTGGTGTCTTCAGCAGCTTCCAGATGAAGGATTCATTTGGTAAGCTTGTGTTGATGCTGACTAGTTTAGTGATGGACATATTTACTTCATCTGGTCCAGGATGCAGGTGGATTACCCGCTGTCCATCTGAACCCGTGTGGCTGCCATCTGAGTGACTTAAAACTTCCCTTCATTCTCTCTTATCACCTTCTTCCACGACTTCCTGCCCTGGAGATAAACTTGGCTGTTTTTGTTCCTATTTTCAGTTCCTACTCGAGGATCTCACCTTTTCCCTTTTACATTCATCTTTTCTTGTTTGTCTCTTTTTTTTTTTTAGCCAAAGAAAGACCTTCACTTCCTCATGGAGACCAACAATGAGTACAAAGGTCTTCTAGGATGTTTCCCAGACACCATCGCAGTTCATAAGGTACAAACTCACCTTTATCACAAGAAATACACGTTAAATCAGCCGATGCTTCATAAACCGCTGCAATAACAGGTGAAATAAAAGAGTTTTTCCTCTTCCAGGCTGCGATCGAGAAGGTGAAGGAGGGGGACAAGCTGGTGGGCACCAATAAAATCACCGCTCAGGAAAAAGGCACCATGGCCAAACGTCTCAGCACCATGTCTTACGCCTTACAAGGCAAGACTCTGTCTCCGTCTGAGACATATCCCTGCTGCGGTTTATCATCCTACGTAGTCTGAGCTCCTCTGATTTCTCTTCTTTGCTACTCAGCTGAGATGAACCACTTCCATAACAACCGAATCTACGACTACAACAGGGTCATGCAGTTGTACCTGGAGGAGCAAGTCACGTTTTACGAGACAGTAAAGGCCTCAAAAGGTAGATTTGAATGTGTTGAAGTAAACTTTATGGCTGAAACGTTTCTTTTGGGACTCCGCAGATCGCTGCCAAGCTGAGACAAGCACACAGCCAGTTCACTACGATGTGAGCGGCGGCTCACTACAGGACTAAACCGCCCCGATGGCGTCTGCTCCTTTACTCATCTTTTCCTGCTTGTGCCAACCGTCGCGCCTCTTCCTGTTGCTTCCCACCGCCGCTCTTACACGATGATTGGCTGGAGGATTGTACATAAACCCTTTGTTCCGGTTCATCTTCCTCAGCTTGTAACACAGGAAGTCATCATCCTTGTAAACTGTGATATTAGAATCTAATAGACGAGTTTTAGGGTGAAAACGTCACACCTGACCCTGCTGAAGGAATGCTAGGCTCTTTTCAGGTATACAGGAAACGGCATCTGTCTGCAAAACCTGGTTAAATGACTTTCTGATCCCAAAGCTGTTTTCTGATTTCTCACTGGAGACGACAAAGAAGTTCATTAATGTTCATAAAGCCTGAGTCAACGACGTTTCTTTATGAATTCAGACAAAAGCAAATTATTGTCCTTTTCATGTCCACTGCTGGCAGTGCCTTACCCCCTTTTCCCCTCTCGTGTTTCCTCAAAAGCTAACAGGAAACTCCACCTTCTTCCCGCTTTACTTGAATGATCTTCCTCCACTTTAAGAAGTGCTCCTATTAGCTCCAGCCCCTTACTTGTATCTACAACCACACAGAGTTTCTCTCATTATGACAGAAGAAAATGTGAAATAAGAACTAGAATCGTTGTTTGAGGTAAAAGTGTCGACAATGATGCCACTTTCTTGCTTTTTGCATTTTCAATTGGCTTCTAATTTTTGTTTTCTTATTGCTTCATACATTTAAATATATATGCATAAATTTATATAAATATGTATTCTAATTGAGCTGTCAGGTGCCTGTTTTTGTCATTACAATATTTTATGTATAGAAATATAGTGTCATTGAATAAGGAGCAACAGTTGATTTGTTAAACAATGATTTGTATTCACTGGGATGTCCTCACTGGGGCTGAGTCTAGTTTTGGACGTGGCTCAGAATAAAAATCAGTTTGTTGTACAAAGAGTTTGGTGTCTCATTTGGCCGGTGGCTGCGATCAGGTGCAGCGACGTGTTTGAGCCTAAAATACCCTTTTTTAATTTAAACCCACAACTTTGTCTGTTAATGGATTTTGAGAAATGTTAGAAATATGTTAGAAATTGGTTTTGAAAATACTCAAGGTCTTTCTTTCACAGAAATATCACAAATACTTTTCCTATTTATTCATATTGTTTAAGAGTTCACCCGACACTAAAGTGTCTTTCACTTCAGTTTAGAATGAAATATTTTACATAATTTTAAGTTTTGTAGCATGCTAAATATATTTGAATTCAGAATTTTGTTTTTATAAAACAAAAATTATTTGCACATATTTTTTATAGAAAACATGTAATTTATTGTTTAGTCATTATCTGGCACAAACTACAGTAAGAACAAATAGTTGTTCATTTCTCTTTTTTTTAAAGGCGACGTGTAACTTGTACATATGTAATATATTTTTACATATGTTATAATAGTTCTGTGGTCCATACCAAACACGTTCATGAAGTTCTGTACTCTAAATCCGTCTCGTGAAGCAATTTCAGCAGTTTTATTCTTGATGTTTTCAGTACCTTCCAGAATGAGCCGTTTAGGGGCTCTGTAACTTTAACCCCCAAATTCCACTACCTACGCTTCGCTCCGACACGAACGCCGGAGCAAAATCGGTCCCGTTGTAGTCAATCAGAGCAATTCCACTACTGCGGCCGTGCTCCGGCAGTGCGGCGCCGTGCGCCGCCCTCTGTTCCGGCGTCCGGCAAAAATAGAATCGATCCTATTTTTGCCGGACGCCGGAGCACCTCCGCAGTAAATGGACAGAAATTACAAACGCCCAACAGGAAAAGGAGCGAGCACAACTTCCGTTTTTCACAATACATCGATAAACAAAAGGCGTTTTTTGTTTCATATGCACAGGTTTAACAACTTTTAACAACTATCAGTGGCGGCTGAAGTTTAAATGCACAAAAGTAAGCCATAAATACAGTTTCCACTATCAAAGTATTCACACTTTGTTGATCCAAACACTACTGATCTCTCAACACAAATGATAGGCCGATCAAACAGTTCATTTCGATGCTTCTCCCACACAACGGGTGTTTGGATCTAACTTCCGCGTTTATTGCTCGGACTGTATCGCAAGATCTCGAAAATCCCGCGCATGCTTGTTTGCCCACCTCAGGTCTCCGCACCGGAGCGGAGCCGTTGTAAAGCGGGTAGCAGTAAAAATTGAGTTCGGAAGCGAGCGGCTGCGGAGGGCGGGGGCAGACCGGAGCGGAGGTAGTGGAATTTTGGGGTAAGAAAGTAAGCTGGAGTTGGCCACGCCCACCTCTACCCTGCTCGGGCTGCTATAAGCTGAGAATCTCTGATATATGCGAGGAGCTCCAGCAGCAGCTCTCTCTTTGCACATGCAAGGTGATATTGTGCTAATCTTCCTGTTTGTGATGTCACAAAAAGGGACTTTTTGAAACGGCTTGTTTTACGGACATAATTCCTCAAACCGAACACTGACAGAACACAGTAGACTTTCTGTGTCCATGATTTGCTCCAAACTTTAGCATCTTGATAGTGAAAGCACGTTTCTCTGTTGGATGACATCTTCTTTGCCCCTTGGTGCATCATATACAAAAATACTGAGTATATTCACATATGTATATAATCATACTGGAGAATCCAAGCCCTGAAAGATGAGAAGGAATTTATTTTTTTGTTTGTTTGACCAAACTCCTTTAAAAAACATTTTGTGAGAGGAATTATGAGCATCATTTCTTGTTTCTCTTTGTAGCCTCTTGTGGCATTGAGCATTACAAGAAAAAATAAAAAGGAACAGATTTAGAAAATCAGACGGCCTTAAAATTGTTTTTATTGATTTTGTGTCGAGGCTTTCGTAAAATCACATCACCCTGACCACAAAAAAGAACACTTGTGCACCGTAAAACCTGATTAGTTAACCTTACTTGACAAAAGCATGAAAACTCATTGCACAGGGCCAGATTAACACTTTGTTGGACCCTGCGCAACAATATTAAAGGGCCCCATCATCACGACCCAAGGATCACCATAATATGGTCACATACAGAATATTTTACTGTAATATGCAGGGGGTGGGGTGTTCTGTTTTGCCTTGGCCCCCAAAATGTCTTGAAACGGCCCTGGGTGTGTAAGTGAGTTTTAAAGGTGATCTGAATTGTATCAGATGTATAAATATGACATGTGTGTAACTTATTGTTTTATATAGGTAAAAACGTGTCGAGATAAATCTACCTACATTTTACTTTTCAACACTTTGTTTTGTTTTCTTGTTTTTATTTAACTATTTCCTGTCCTGTCTGTCTCTCATCTTCCTGCATCTCCTCTAAACTCTCCAGAAAAGCTGCTGCCTGGATTCTTACCTTTTCACCTCATCAGTTACTTTTGAGCAGATCAAAGGGAACTCCTGACCGC
This sequence comes from Nothobranchius furzeri, assembly GCF_043380555.1. Taxonomy (NCBI): domain Eukaryota; kingdom Metazoa; phylum Chordata; class Actinopteri; order Cyprinodontiformes; family Nothobranchiidae; genus Nothobranchius; species Nothobranchius furzeri. The sequence goes on along the minus strand of NC_091742.1, from coordinate 4,589,352 downwards.
AAAGCGGAGAGCGCGTTTCGATGCTGCGTCAGTGAGGTGAAATCACCACAGCACAGGCGATGAGCTCCGCAGTGGCAGAGCGCTTCAGGCACAAATAAGACAGAAAGAAGAGAACATGTGCGGACATGAACGATCGTGTGTTAATTAGTTTTTTGGTTGCGCCACTTTGAGAATGGACCGTGTGATGGACGCAGCAGCCTAGAGCGCTGCGCAACAACGATCAGCGCTCTGCCGCTCTCTGCTCAAAAGAGTCCATGAAGGATGTAATATAGGTAGAAAACGTTTTTCCGGCTCCCCTGGATGTGTAGGATATCCCGCTCCCCATAATACGATCCCTGCTCCTGGATGAAAACCAGGACATTTTCATCAATACAAGAACCCCCCGGACGCCCAGACAGAGAGTGAAAAGTGGACATGTCCGGGGAAAACACGACGCATGGTCACACTAGTTTAATATAAAGCAGGAGATTAAAGTTACAGTATTTTGCTCGTGCCCTTGCTGCCCTGGGCCTGGGCCCTTTAGTGTTCGTGGACCCCTGGGCAGTTGCCCAGTTGCCCATATGGTTAATCCGGCCTTGAGTAATAGGTTGGTAGGTAAGTGTTGGAGCTATTAATTTTTAGAAGTAAAATGCACTCAAATACAAGTAACTAAGCCAAACCAGTACATAGTACTTGGAAATTTGCTTGTATATACTTGAGCGGTGGTAAAGAGAGAGCAAATTGCTAAATACATATGACTGATTTGTCTTAGTTATAGTAATTTGTACTTAAGTGCCTTTTACTTAGTAAGCATTAGCTTCAACAGATAAACACCTATCCCTGTGTACTTATTACTGTAAGAGCATCAAACTAACAAGCTGTAAAAAGCTGTATAAAAATAAATTCATTTTCCATGACTGAAAGAAATGGACACTACAGCATAAAGTTTGTTTCCAAAGTCCATTTCTGTTCCCACACAGAGGGAGTCCCATTAGATGCACCACTAGCATGCTCTCGTCTCAGAATCTCACCCTCACTCATATGAGGGACGCTACTTCCTGTCTCCACTCTCTTGTCATGGTTACAATAATTCAGGGCGACATATGTGAGTGGAAGCTACGCGGTCGGATCATCATACTGACTTTCCGTAGAGAGTAATAATCTGAGTCTTTCCAGGAGTACCAGACGATCCCATCTGGACCCAGTGGCCCTCTTCCTTTAGGGGTGTAAGGACCTCCCTGCAGAATAAAGACATCAACAGTTTTGTCTTTTAAAAAGTCAAGTTGAGGTGTTCTGGTTCTTACCCGGTAGTAGACTCCATTGAGATTGGCGTAGAAGCACTGGTTGTACCACCAGCCCCCATGTGAGATCTCAGCACAGATGTTGCCACTGTCCGGCGTGCTGAAGCCCTGCTTGTCATGATACCAGCTGAAGGAGTCCTGCGCTGTCCCGCTGAAGCCAGACACGTGGAGACGGTACTGATGATCCTCATCCTCCACACTGCACACGTAGACATCCAAGGAGAAATCATAGCACAGAACGTCATGCAGGGGTCACACGTGACTGCAAGGCACTGACCTGAAGCTCTGGTAAACAGCGTGCTTGTGCTGGACGCTCCAGTCCTCCAGGTCGATGCGGAGGCTGTAGTCTCCCTGGGTGCTAAGGTCATGGATGTGGTTGTTGCCCAACCAGAACTCTGAGTGCAGATCGCCAAATCCGTCTCTGTAATCCCTCCAGTTTCGGTCAAAGCTCACTGAGCCGTCGATCCGCCGTTGGATCACAGTCCAGCCACCACCTGAGGATGCGGAAACCAAATGAAGTCCTGAATGTAAAACTTAGCTAAATTCTCCTTTTTGCTTGGTAAGAAGTGCTGATTAAAACCCACTTCTTGCTCTTCTGCAATGGCCGTGCTTCACCCTGGTCAAGTTGCCAGTTTTGGCTGCCGGGAAACTCGTATTTCACATCTCCTTCCCACCCTCTTCCCGTATTAGTAGCTATTTTCCAAGAGATTACCCAGAAATGGAGTAGTTGGGTAAATTTTAGTAGTAGTAGCAGTAGTAGCAGTAGTAGTAATAGTAGTGGTAGTGCACCTATTCTATTTTCATTACCACAACAACTGCCTTCCTTCCAGCTTCATTTAAATAATGCACTAAATATGAAAGGAAACATGAATCTGCTTTTTGTGATGAACCTGCTTTTGCTTTTGACCAAGTTATATTCACAAATGCAAAGTGATGTAAACACAGCTTCTTGTTCTGTGGTTTCTAAAAGGAGGTTAAGCTGTATTTGAACACTCTTTAGCACAAGAGAAAATCATAGAATGGACTGGGACGGATCACGGATCATAAACTCTAAACTAAAATACAAAAGATGGATCAAAGAAGCGATAGAAAGAAGGAGACGTGGACACAACCATTAACAGAGACACTGGAGTCTACCAGTGATGTGTCGGTCGCGAACGAACCGGCTCTAAGAGCCGGCTCTTTGAAGTGAACGACGGGAGCCAGCTCGTCATTGGGAGCCGTCCCCTCCCCCTCCCCCTTTGCTTTGGTGAAACCACAGGCAATTGGTCAGCATGTGCAACTGCGTGTCCAGACTGTCCACACACAGAGCAGTAGGGGTGGGGAAGAAGGAGGATCAGACTCAGACACACAGCAGAGCACATGCGGGCGGAGGGAGACGAGAGGGAATGAGGAGGAAAAAGGCAAGAGAGAGAGGAGAGGAGAGTGTGACGAAGACGGTGAGAAAATGAACGCCAGCAGTCGGAAAGTGGAGATTTCTGAAAGTGTTCAGTTATTAAATCCATAGAAATGATAAATATTTGATGTATAGAATTTTTTTTACATTAGTAAATCATTTTACATACTGTATAGTTTTGCATTATTTTGGTTATAAATGTACTCTACATAACAGAAAATCTGAGGAGCCACTTGGGAGCCGAAAGAGTCGGTTCTTTTTGGTGAGCTGAGCCAAAAGAACCGGCTCTCTAAAAAGAGCCGGAATTCTCATCACTAGAGTCTACACTGGATCACGCGTGGGACAGTATCATCGGCAAGGGTGACACGAGCGGTGGAGGGCAACATCATCCTCTGCTTCCCGATGATAAACGGGAGCGACGCCACCCACACCGGCGAACTCTCATGATGCCTAGAGTCATTAGCTGAAACATGTCAGTAAAAAACAATTATTTTACTAAGCTGTGTATAAAAAGAACAAAGTAATGGATAATGTATGTGAACATGTTTTCATCCTCACTAATTCTTAAAGCTGGTAAAACATTGAAAATATGCTCTGAAAATCCTGATGACGTTGCTCTGCCCTGGAAAACTTTAAATAGTTTTTGTATTTTTCTTTGAGTACCCCAACTAAGTTATTATTTATTCAATTCAATTCAATTCAATTCAAGTTCATGTATAAAGCACCAAATCACGACAAGAGTCGTCTCAAGGCACTTCACATAATAAACATTCCAATTCAGGTCAGTTCATTAAGCCAATCAGAAATAATGTTTCCTATATAAAGAACCCAGCAAATTGCATCAAGTCACTGACTAGTGTCAGTGACTATACAGCAATCCTCATACCAAGCAAGCATAAAGCGACAGTGGAGAGGAAAACTCCATTTTAACAGGAAGAATCCTCCAGAGAATCCTGGCTCAGTATAAGCAGCCATCCTCCACGACTGACTGGGGATCAAGAAGACAGAGCACACACACACACACACACACACACACACACACACACACACACACACACACACACACACACACACACACACACACACACACACACACACACTGACAAACCCTAGGCAATTTCTTTTTTCAGGCTCCGCCTGAGTGTGTTAATTTCAGGCTTGTGTGCGTTCATCTTTTTAACACAATCTAACAGCTGAAATGTCTCCTCAGCCTTCATTGGTTTCTAGAGGAGCGATCCATCAATAAATCAAACAAATCAGCTGTGCTCATGATAAAACATGCAGGAAACGTGCTGGAAGCCGACTCCAGCTCCACCATGTCAACTCCACTCCGCTCCACAGCTCTCCACACCAGCAGGTTGGCCTTGCAAGTATGATATTCTGGCCACAGGGGGCGGTGAGGGTCTGAGTGACATTTCATACCCACGTTAAGGGTCATTTTAGTACATGCTGGCTCAAGAAAATAATTTAAAATATGAAAAAGTTGCACAGTATCCCCTTAAAACAGAATATCTACTTAAATTCCTATGTTGTGTTACTGCCGCCTACTGGTGCAGCTGAGTATTGCGTGATGAGGTGGAATGCTTGGAGCAGATAAGTAATAGAGACACTCACACTGCTGGAGACTGAAAACTCCAGCTGGAAAACCAACTAAGGACAAAATAAATTGTGAATAAAGGCTAAAATGGAAATGATGGACTTCAGAAGCTCTTAAAGGCAAACATGGAAGGCCTGTATGTTAATTTGAATGTGATTATCATCTAATTTATCTGTAAGTTTGTCAATTGGCTTTATCTGTAAAACTGCTCATTTGGAAAAGGAAAATTCTTCATTGTTTTGAGATTGTTTTCCTGTCTTCCTTTTCTTACGGGGTTTTAGGTTTCTAAAACAGCCTTTTGTGTGTGTGTGTGTGTGTGTGTGTGTGTGTGTGTGTGTGTGTGTGTGTGTGTGTGTGTGTGTGTGTGTGTGTGTGTGTGTGTGTGTGTGTGTGTGTGTGTTATGCGCTTTGTGGTTTTATATGGAACTTTCAACAGTTTGATGTGGTATCCTGCTTTTATATTTTGCTACTTTGCAGGCTTTGTCTCACCATCTGTGTCCATGTCACAGTAAACCTCCACAGGCATGCCGACCACCAATGGCACCACGGTGTAGAGGCCTGATCTCCTCACCCCGCTGTAGTGGATGGAGGCGCAGTCAATGGGACAGTTGCCCACATGCTGGATCTCTGCTGGGAGGGTGTGTGGGGTATGAGAATCAGGAGTATTTGGTGCCAACTGATGAATGATCAGTGCATGAGCGTGCACCTGGGTGTCGGGCTTCCTGGGTGTTGAGGAGAGGATTGGGACGGACGACGTTGATGGAACAGCCGGGGTTTCTGTTGACTTTGTCCACTGAAAGGGTCAGATTATGGAGCTGGTTCTGGATATTGAACAGAAATTGGAGTTTTCTTCCATCCAAAGGGAAAAGAAGGTTTAATTTACATTAATCAGAATAAGAGAGGAGGTGTACCTGCAGGTCCAGGATCAGGGATCCCTGTAGCTGCAGCAGGGAGGTGCTTTCAGTGTAACGAACCTCCAGCTCATGGAACCGCTGCTCCAAAGAGACGTTCAGGTCTGTCTTCTCTTCACTCTGGTGGTGTGTTTGGATGCAAATAACCAACAAGTGGGTCAGCTATGATTAAAACTGAGACTTTTTCTAATCTTATGATGATGATTGGTCACACCTAACAAACACTTTGATGTTATATTTTTTAAATTTATATATTCAATTATTAAAGTCAGGCTTTTTAAACGATCCAAACAGATTATTTTTATTGCCATTTGAGTCTGATGATACCGCCCCAAAATAAACACACTTTTAGGAGTAACATGCATAAAACCAATGTTATTATAAAGATTTGAAAAGTTTTAGATTAAAACAAAAATGTGTGGATATGCAAAAGATTACCGTAAAAAACAAAAAGTACTGACTGGGACGTTCTTGTGTTCCTTATAAGCTAAATAACAGAACAGGCAGGATTCTTCAAAGGGAAAAATTAAGATTCTAAAAGAAAACATGAGTTTTTTTTCCTCCAACTTTAGTCTGAATATTAAATAAAACTAATTTCATGTGTTTTTATGGAAAACAAGATCATGACAACTGTTGTAAAAATGGCATTTATACTGTTAATGAATCCTTCCATGCTGGGTCCTGTTAAAGGTCTCGGGGAGCTGGTGAGAGGTGAGGTACACCTGGGTAGGTAACCAGTCTATCACGAGTACAACAATACATTTTCACACACACACTCACGCATGCACTCAAACACTTGCACACACTCTAATGCACGTACACACACGCACACTCTTGGGTGTGTGCATACACACTTGCACACTTACACACACATGCACATGCATGCACACACATGCACACATCCACATGTACACACGCACGCGCACACACATGTACATGCACGCACACGCACACACACACACACACGTACATGCACGCACTTGTACACATACACACATATGGATGCAAGCACACACACAAAAAAAGAAAAAGAAAAACATGTTTATTTACGTACCCATTTCAGAAGAAACTGCTAGGATACAGCTGCAGAATTGGAGCAGGTTCCAAGAGATTCAACTGGCAGAAACAACTCATACCATAGGTTCTCACACACACACACACACACACACACACACACACACACACACACACATGCACATGTGCATGCACGCACGCAAACACACATGCACACACACACATACAAGCACACACACACTTGCACATACACACACACACACACACACACATGTACATGCACACCCTTGTACACATATGGATGCAAGCACACACACACACACACCACACATGTACATGCACGCACTTGTACACATATGGATGCAAGCACACACACACACACACACACACACACACTCACACGCACGCACGCAAACACACATGCACACACACACATACAAGCACACACACACTTGCACATACACACGCACACACACACACACTAGGGGGAATTTACCAGGGGTCAAACCCTGAACCCAAGCTCAGTAAAAAAAAAAAAATTGTTTTCACTTCCATTTTTCATTACTAGAGCTGGTCCAGTTCTCCCACCCCTCTGCATACTCTCACCGATGCAGCTGAAAGCTCATCACCTGAGACGCACGAGGCGACACGTGGACGAGTCTAATCCTGTTAGAGCCCAGGTCAAGGACATGCACGGATGGAAGCCAGCTTTAACACCATGTTAGGCTGAAAATCACTTCAAACAAGTGATTTCATACTTAGTATGGTAAATGTTCCCCTCAAACCAAGCTTTTAGTATAGTGAAAAATCTCATTCATCTAAAACGTTTTAATTTGAGAGAATAAAAACCATGATGTGAATACATGAATATAAACAATAAGGAATTTGTAACAAAAGCTGTTGCATTGCCATGACCTGAGCCTGCAGTCAGCTGTTTAAAGTGCTACTGACAGCTGACTCACATCTGCTCCGTCACCTGCAGCTCCAGGACTTTGATGCGATGCCAGTGGTTTCGGAGTTCCTCCTGCAGCTCAGAGATGGTCTCCTTCAGACCCACAATCTGCCGCTTCCTCTGCTCGTTCTCACCCAGCCAGTAGGAGACCTCGTCTGTGCAGCGAAACAAATCTGGACATCTGCGTTCATCCTGCTGAGGCAGAGAGGCCACCAAATAGCACATCCCATCCTCCATCAGCTGGGAAAGGAAAGGTCAAAGACGTGTTTGGTGTTTTGTCAGGAAACAGGAATTCTTTGAACAAACTGTAAAATACAAGCTTTCAGTTATTTATTTCAAGGATTCAAAGTTGAGCAATTTTTTTTTCATGTTTTTAAATACTTTTCTAGAGACAGCATGTGCTAAAATAGTCCTTTAATGAAATGTCACTCAGACCTCACTGCCCTCTGTGGCAAGAATACAGCACTTGCAACTTCGGAGTGCCAGCCCAGTCCCTGTTGGTCTTAGTAAAGTGGAGCTTATGTGCCTTTTTGGATTGTTGTGTTTCTAAAGATTTTGAATTTTGGGAAAAACATTCTCAAATTTTAAAAACAGACCCTTGACCTCTTTCTAAGACCTGAAAAATATTTAAATAACCAGATATTTATTTATTTATTTAATGTTTTGCCAAGTAAAAAAAAAAAAGCACATGACTGGATGAAGCATCTTTCAACATTACTAAACGTTGCAGGATTAACACAGAAACAAATGCTAAAATAAGAACAGCCATTTAGTCAAACTTGTGAAACTGATTATTTTAAGGTTTGTGTTTCAGTCTCTTTGCATTGATAGGCTCCACAATTCACCCTTATTTCTTCTGTTCATTTGATTTGACAACTTTTGGCAATTACGACAGTAACACGTCCATAATGCTAATTTTGTTGGTGTTGGAGGTGTACCTGGTTTGTGTACTCTCCACACTGAGACCCTCCACCTGCACGTGCAGCAGAAGAGTTCAGGTTGTCTGCTCTGACCTCAAAGAGCAGCGAGCTCAGGAAACAGAGAGCAGAACACACTCTCGAGCTCAAAGGGATGGAAAATGGGAGGAAAAGCATTCTTGCTCCAGTGCTAGTCAGTGAGACGGTCCAGGAGACGAGAGGCGCTCTGCTTCATGATGTGAGGCTCTGCTCCTGGTCCCCTGAAACCAAATGAGGAAAAAATGAAATTATAATATATTTAATTGGAAAAAATTCTGCAGAGTTTGTAAGTTTCCAATGAATTCAATGCCCTGTTTCACAAAAATAAACAATTCCTGCATCAATGGAACAGTTTTTGTTCTGAACTCACCACAGCTGCACACCATCTTCTGCCACCGAGCAGAGGCGTTCTCTCCATGTTTTCATTCTACATCTTCCTCTTTCCCTCTGGACGTGGCCATCTTAGTCCAGTAATCCACCTTTAAGAGGATTCACCTCAACCGAGTAAAGGCAGTGGGTAAGACGTAAGAGGAATGCAATCAAGTATTAAGAGAAATATTGCTCACAAATTTAAAACCACAATCTGTTTTACTGATTTAGTCAAAGAACTTTTAGTGCTGATCAGATTATAAAAACTAAACAGTATTTCTTCATTTGCTCTTTATTGTTTCAATTGACCAGAATAAGTTTTTTCCATTACAGTAGGATAAATCAGCTGACTCAGGAAAAAAGGCTGTTTCTGCTGAGGCACGTAGCATGACTCAGCAGAAACAGCTTCTTCAGCACGCACAGTTAAGAAACATAACCTACAAGCACTGTAATCCTGCTTTAAGCTAATAAAGCCTAATGTGATCAGGAGTATGCACGATGCTGATCCGATTACTAAACTGCTCTCCACATTTTTATGTTCTCCGGCTGATGCTAAACTTGATCAAAAGCTGAATCGAGAGGCTGCAGCTTGGAAGAAGCTAAGTGGACTCAATTTGACAGAAAACTGTGATAATTTAGTCAGATTATTGCTTTAAATTTTCATTTTGTTGCAGAGAACAAGAGTAGAATCAGACAGATTTTTAAACGATAGTGATAATATTAAAAAAAAAAACAAATATTACTATTTTGTTATGTTCAGATGCATTCAGATGTAACACCGAATGGAGAAAAAATATGCATTTTGAAACTCGTGCACCATCATCAGACCTCAAACAAGACAAAAGTTAGAAACTATGCACAGACAGTATTATTTTCTGAGTTAAATCTTTGAAGTGACATCACCAGCACCAAACATTCAACTCTGCACTGTTGAAGTCACAGAATTATTCTTAAATCACCTTTTTTATAATCCAGGAGTGTTCTGTTATAACAGAGAGTACATTCAAGAAGAAATTTTGTTCTGATGCATGCAAAGCCTGTGACTTAAATGTGCATGCACGGCCACATGGTGGCGCTGTGCGACAGCCTACTGACCTGCAGCCTTGGTGCTGAGCGATGTGCTGAGCTGCAAGCCTGCAACAAATAACCTGCATGGTTACATATTTACTAAGAAATCACAATATAACTATAGACACATTACTTTGTGTGTGTGTGTGTGTGCGTGCGTGTGTGTGTGTGTGTGTGTGTGTGTGTGTGTGTGTGTGTGTGTGTGTGTGTGTGTGTGTGTGTGTGTGTGTGTGTGTGTGTGTGTGTGTGTGTGTGTGTGTGTGTGCGCCTGCTCTGTCTTCTCCATCCCCAGTGAGTCGTGGAGGATGGCTGCTTATACTGAGCCAGGATTCTCTGGAGGTTTCTTCCTGTTAAAGGGAGTTTTCCTCTCCACTGTCGCTTTATGCTTGCTTAGTATGAGGATTGCTGTAAAGTCACTGACACTAGTCAGTGACTTTACAGCAATTTGCTGGGTTCCTTATAGGAAACATTATTTCTGATTGGCTTAATGAACTGACCTGAGTTGGAATGTTTATTATGTGAAGTGCCTTGAGACAACTCTTGTCGTGATTTGGCGCTATATAAATAAACTTTAATTGAATTGAACTGAACTGAAAAGTTTTGGAGAAAAAAGAAAATTGTAAACATCAGGCAGTGAGTGAACTCATACCACACCTGGGCGGGTCACCAGTTCATCACATTCATGCTCTCACCTAGAGTGAATTTATAGTTAATGACAGGTGCATAAAACGCCACACATAAAGACCCAAGAGAGGAATCAAACCCGGCGCCTTCTTGTTGCAAGGCAACAATGCAAAAAACTTTGTCATTGTTTGAAGCAATTGTAGAGAAGACGTTCCTACGTTTAATTAGAAACCATAAAATGTGAAATATCACGAAGTCTGAAATATCACCTTAATGGATCTTTAAGTAAATTTAATCAGAAGATTGGATCTTTTTATTGCAGGGATTGATCAACACTTCATATTCACTCAGAGACAACAGAAAGAGAGTCAAGTTTTAAAAGTTTAAAGATTTATTACTAAACAAATTAAACTAGACTAACTTTAACACTGGGTGTATGGTGTCACTAAGGTGAAGTAAGACTGAGAATGTTGTATGTGTGACTATGTTCAGAACCAGCAGATCCGGAGAAACGATTGTTTCTGATGGGAGTGAAGATGATGTTTCGTGCTCAGCTTTTGGTTTGGAGATTTATAAGACACATTGAGACGCCATTCTGCCGGTCTTCGTACCCTTTGCGGAAGTCCCCGTTAGATCAGGAATGTCGAGGTCCAGCTTGACCTTCTCTGGAACCGAAGCCGGTAGGAAAAGCAGCGGTTGCCGACCAGACCAGTCTTGAGATACTTCCGGGTCACGACAGTTCTAGCGAGACCCAAAAGGGGGGTCGTGATGGTTCAGCTTTTATTCTGAAAGGAACCGTTGCAGCAGGTGGAACATGCAACAGATTTAATCCAGCTTGTCGTTGGTTCTTTCGGCTGAAGAGGAAAGTTACGGATTGGCCACTCCGACAACTTCTCTAGAAAGCTTTGAACTGAAGTTTAAGCTGACATGGGCATAGTTTTACAATTTGGATGTTTTTATTTACGATCGAATCAAAAAAGGACAGATTTACCAAGCACCGCCAAAACCACGCCTCCGTCAGATCTGGAAGTTTCTGATTGGATCAGAAAAAGGAAATGTGTCATGTGATTCTTAACATTACGTGGATGAGAATCTCTAGTGGAAATATTTAAAGTTATATTACTTATTACAGTACTATTGATCATAAACATTGTCATTTTACAGATTGGTTCACATTTTATTATAGACTAACACTTTGTTTGATTAGCTTTATTAAAAATAGAGTTCTTCTGATTTATTAAAAGAAAGAGTCCTTTGTCTTCATTCTTCTCTTGAGCTGGAAAGGAAGACACAGTTTAGAAGCAGAGCATGAGACCTTGAGTAATATTTCATGCAGATTAGGTTTGTGTCAGAAACTTCTAGTTTTGCTTTGAGCAGAGCAAAACGGAGCCTTTTAGGTCAGAAAAGGACAATTCATCACGCTACACAATATTAAAGAGGTTTTAACCCTTTTAGCTATTGCTTTGAAGATGGTTTCAGTGATTATTGAGCCAGAAACTAGCACAGTTTTGTGGTTCTGGTAGAAACACCAGTGGGAGGTATCTACCTGCTTTAGAGCTGTTTACTGTGGCTGTAGCTAATATAAAGGCTAGCAGTTAGCTCGTTGTTCAGCGACTACGAATTAAAAGTATGAAAAGAAGAATTTTGCTTTTTCTGTTGGCATCATGGAGGTGCCTGGAAGTAAAAGTAGGAAAGTAATGTTTATTGAGGTGAAGGAAAGAGCTAAAACCAGAGTTAACATCGGTGAGGCCAACACCCGTTTGAGGGAGCTAAAGGAGGCTACAAAATCACGGACTGATGGTGAACTGGATGTTGCTACTGGACTTGTGAATGTTAATATTATTTTTGAACACTGAGGATCTTTTTACTTCATGGCTTATTTAGAATCAGCTGGCTCATGTTAGCATTAGCTTGTGTTTAGCACTAGCTACAGCAGGCTGTGGCAGGGTTCTTTACGACAGTAATTCCACTTTCAACCAGACGGGGGAGAAGCGGGAAACTTATTTAGTGTTACTTTAAAATTAACTATGGCAGTCGTTTTGACTTGATAAAGCATAAAAACCACAGGCTATTAAATAAAGAGGAAGTGCTTCGTCTTCGTCTTCGTCTTCCTCCGCTTATCCGGGTCCGGGTCGCGGGGGCAGCATCCCAATTAGGGAGCTCCAGGCCGTCCTCTCCCTGGCCTTGTCCACCAGCTCCTCCGGCAGGACCCCAAGGCGTTCCCGGACCAGATTGGAGATGTAACCTCTCCAACGTGTCCTGGGTCGACCCGGGGGCCTTCTGCCGGCAGGACATGCCCGAAACACCTCCCCGGGGAGGCGTCTAGGAGGCATCCTGACCAGATGCCCAAACCACCTCAACTGGCTCCTTTCGATCCGATCTCGTGAACAAGACCCCGAGATACTTAAACTCCTCCACTTGAGGTAGGACCTCTCCCCCGACCCGGAGGTGGCAAGCCACCCTTTTCCGGTCGAGAACCATGGTCTCAGATTTGGAGGTGCTGATCCTCATCCCAGCCGCTTCACATTCGGCCGCGAACCTACCCAGCAAGAGCTGAAGGTCAGAGCTGGATGAAGCTAGGAGGACCACATCATCCGCAAAAAGCAGAGACGAGATTCTCCTGCCACCAAACTCGACACACTCCACACCACGGCTGCGTCTAGAAATTCTGTCCATAAAAGTGATGAACAGAACCGGTGACAAAGGGCAGCCCTGGCGGAGTCCAACCCTCACTGGGAACAGGTCCGACTTACTACCGGCTATGCGGACCAAACTCACGCTCCTCTGGTAAAGGGACTGAATGGCCCTTAACAGAAAGCCACCCACCCCATACTCCTGGAGCGTCCCCCACAGGATGCCCCTGGGGACACGGTCATAAGCCTTCTCCAAATCCACAAAGCACATGTGGATTGGTTGGGCAAACTCCCATGCCCCCTCCATCACCCTTGCAAGGGTATAGAGCTGGTCCACAGTTCCACGGCCAGGACGAAAACCACATTGCTCCTCCTCTATCTGAGATTCAACTATCGATCGGACCCTCCTCTCCAGTACCTTGGCGTAGACCTTTCCAGGGAGGCTGAGGAGTGTGATCCCCCTATAGTTGGAACACACCCTCAGGTCACCCTTCTTAAAGATGGGGACCACCACCCCGGTCTGCCACTCCCTAGGAACTGCCCCCGATGACCACGCAATGTTGTAGAGACGTGTCAACCATGACAGCCCTACAACATCCATAGCCTTGAGATACCCAGGACGAACCTCATCCGCCCCCGGGGCTCCGCCGCTGTGTAGTTGTTTGACTACCTCAGCAACTTCTGCCCCCGAGATTGGACAGTCCATCCCCAGGCCTCCCAGCTCTGGTTCCTCCTCGGAATGCGCATTGGTGGGATTGAGGAGCTCCTCAAAGTATTCCTTCCACCGTCCGACTATAGCCTCAGTTGACGTCAGCAGCTCCCCATCCCCACTGTAAACAGTGTGAGCGAGTTGCTGCCTTCCTCTCCTGAGGCGCCGGACAGTTTGCCAGAACCTCTTTGGAGCCGATCGATAGTCTTTCTCCATGGCCTCACCAAACTCCTCCCACGCCCGAGATTTTGCCTCGGCAACTGCCACTGCTGCACCCCGCTTGGCTATCCGGTACCTGTCTGCTGCCTCCGGAGACCCACAGACCAGCCACGCCCTGTAGGCCTCCTTCTTCAGCCTGACGGCTCCCCGAACCTCTGGTGTCCACCAGCGGGTACGGGGGTTGCCACCACGACTGGCACCGGCCACCTTACGACCACAGCTAGCAACAGCCGCCTCGACAATCGCAGAGTGGAACAAGGCCCACTCGGACTCAATGTCCCCCACTGCTCTCGGGACGTGGTCAAAGCTCTGCCGGAGGTGGGAGTTGAAGACCGTCTTGACAGGTTCTTCTGCCAGGCGTTCCCAGCAGACCCTCACTATGCGTTTGGGTCTGCCAGGTCTACGCGGCATGTTCCCTTGCCATCTGATCCAACTCACCACCAGGTGGTGATCAGTTGACAGCTCCGCCCCTCTCTTCACTCGGGTGTCCAAAACATACGGCCGCAGGTCAGATGATACGACTACAAAATCTATCATCGACCTGTGACCTAGGCTGCCCTGGTACCAAGTGTACCGGTGGGCATCCTTATGTTCGAACATGGTGTTCGTTATGGCCAAACTGCGGCTTGCACAGAAGTCCAATAACAAAACACCGCTCGAGTTCAGATTAGGTGGGCCGTTCCTCCCAATCACACCCCTCCAGGTCAAGCTGTCATTGCCCACGTGAGCATTGAAGTCCCCCAGCAGGACAATGGAGCCCCCTGATGGAGCACTATCTAGCACTCGTCCCAGGGACTCCAAAAAGGGTGGGTACTCTGAACTGATATTTGGCCCATAAGCACAAACAACAGTCAGGACCCGTTCCCCGACCCGAAGGCGCAAGGAAGCTACCCTCTTGTCCCCCGGGGTAAACCCCAACACACAGGCAGAGAGTCTCGGGGCTAACAAAAAGCCAACCCCAGCCCTCCGCCTCTCACCCGGAGCAACTCCAGCAAAGTAGAGTGTCCAACCCCTCTCCAGGTCTCGGGTTCCAGAGCCAATGCAATGTGTCGAGGTGAGTCCGACTATATCTAGCCGGTACCGCTCAACCTCTGCCACAAGCTCCGGCTCCTTCCCCGCCAGTGAGGTGATGTTCCATGTCCCAAAAACTAGTTTTCTTGTCCGGGGATTGGACCGCCAAGGCTCCCGCCTTGGTCTGCCACCCGATTCGCATTGCACCGGACCCTTCATGTTCCTCCTGCGGGTGGTGGGTCCACAGTTGGACGAGCCCATGTATCCGGTTCGGGCTGGGCCCGGCCGGGCCCCATGGGCGAAAGCCCGGCCACCAGGCGCTCGCTCACGGGCCCCAACCCCAGGCCTGGCTCCAGGGTGGGACCCCGGTAACCCTCCGGGCCGGGTACTCCGACTCTTCGTTTTAACCGCCATGAAAGATCCTTCAAACCGTTCTTTGTCTCACCCTTCACCTAAGACCAATTTGTCATGGGAGACCCTACCAGGGGCACTAAGTGCCCCAGACAACATAGCTCCTAGGATCATTAGGGCACTCAAACTCCTCCACCACGATAAGGTGACGGTTCAAGGAGGAGGAAGTGCTCATTTTTTTAAATCAGCAGACAAAGCTGCTGAATTGGAATGCACCCCTCATTAAGCTGTGCCTTCCAGTTTCTTTCAAGCCCACATGCCAGGCCTTTTGGCTGCATGTTTTAATAAACATAAGGAATGTGAATTTTAATTTGATAAAACATATCATTAAATGTAGATCTTTGAACAGTCATGGGTGATTTGTTAATGTATAAAGAGGAAAGAAGCTGCAGGAGAAGTGTCTTTGTCCAGATGGAAGAGCCAGGTTTATTCCTCCTTTATGTGGCCGCTTTAAACCAGATTTTTATGGATTCACTCAGAACAGATATAATGATTAACAGTTCCTGTAACAGAGCATGATTCATCAGGTGCAGCAGGAAGAAACGCCCTTTGCGGAGCAGTTTTTTGAAGATGTTGATGTTCTGCTTCTATATCAGGTCCTAACGTGGTTGTTTCCATCCGTCAGTCAATTAATGCTCAGGTTGATTTATAATTGTAAAAATATTCATTATTTTTATATGCTGCTGGAACTGCATTAATAAATGATGGGGCACACGTAGAAGTAGTGGTCATAGATCATAACTCAAAATCAATATTCTCCTTCTGATTCAGGAGACAATAAGAGAATTGTTCTCAGGGTGTTGGGTTTGATAAACTGCTTTTCAAGCTGGAATTAGCCTCAGGACTTATAAATGATAATAGTGTAAAAGTGGACTCACAATAGATGCATTTGAAACCGGAGCAGTTATGAAATTTTAGGATGACAGGACAAAGATTTTGCTCTTGTGCACCTGCAGAAATGAGTTGGAAATCAGATACTACTTTGACCCGATGCAACGTGACTGATTCCTGTACCCTGACAGGAAGCTGAGATGAGTTGAGGCTGAGGGATGTGACAGTTTGACAGCTGCAGAGCAGGTAGTGATGAGTTCTATGAAGCCATGTAAGAAGAGGAGCAAGCTTCAAAAACAGAACATCACTTGAGCTTTCTTACTCTGATGAAGACAGAGCTGTTGGTTGATTGCCGACGTCATACCTGGAGGTTGATGTTGCATAACTACTGATCAAATTTCAATCTAAAAATAACAGTTTGATGGGAGAAGAAATCCAGGAGGCACCCTGATGAACGGGTCTCTGATGTTACAGAGAACAATCAGAAGTTGTGCAGCTGAAGTCAAGATCTCACGCTGAGACTTGTTTTCAGTGCAGACCAATTAAAATAGTTAAAAGTTGGCAGAATTTTTGAAATCTCATTTTATTCTAATCACTTAATATTTTCTAAGCCATGCACAGAACTTTTAAATCATAATGCCCTTTTGAGTTAAAGCTGAAATCTGACCAGATTAATGGGCTAATGGCTAGTCAGAGGAAGAAGAGACCAGAGTGGATAGCAAATATTGTTTTTAAATCCAGTTCAGTTTTTTTTATAGAGAGCTGGCTCACCATAAAATTACTTGAAAACCACTGATGTGGAGATCTTTAAATTGCTTTTATTTGAAGAGATTAAAAAAATCAACTCTGACTCGCTAACGGCCATCTTAAAACAACAGGAAAACGTATAAATGCAAACAGGAAAATTGTTTTTCTTTCAGACTAAATGTAATGCAAATGTGACACAAATTTCAAAGTTTAAATAATAACATTGTAACGAATTTGTCTGAAATTAAGTTGTTTTAAGACTACAGTGACCTAGCTTGGTATTTATCTAGGTCAGACTAGGAGATAGCTTATCGATTCAATCATAACTCATCTCAATTTCTTTCATTTTGATCCCATTAAAGGAGCAGCCATCACGGAATGTTTGAAACAATAACAGTTTTATTGATGTGGCACTTTCACACCTGGGCCGGCACGCACCAGACTGGGTGGCGTCGGTCCGGGTCCCGCACCGGTAGGTTGTATGCTGGTGAAGGTTCTCTGTCATCCAGGCCATGGTAATCCAAAGGGTTCAAATGAAGACAACTGGACTTCTTTGGTTTCGTGAAGACGTTTCACTTCTCATCCGAGGAGCTTTGTCAATTCTAACTGGAATATGGGAGAGTCCAGTTTATAAACTGTAGCTGTCTATTGATATTTAACGAGTTGAAACTACTGTGAGTACCCCACCTCTCCATCCCCTGATGAGTCGTTGGCCTCTATTGAGAGGGAGTCATTGTGTTGTTTAGATGCAGGAAGGTGTGACCTAGACAGAAACAGCTAAGGAATGAGATTCAAAGCTGCATTTTTGGTACTGGAAAGGTGTAATCTAAGCCCCACACCCCTTTTTAAAGTGGGTTTTTCACATTTGACATAGACAGCTTCTTTTACTCCTCTCTCAGACCATCGATCTTCTCTGTCCAGAACGTGTACGTTGTCATTTTCAAAAGTGTGTCCCTTGTCCTTCAGGTGTAGGTGGACAGCAGAGTCTTGACCTGAAGACGTGGCTCTCCTGTGTTGTACCGTGCACTTGTGTAATTGTTGTTTAGTTTCCCCAATGTAAAGATCTAGACAGTCCTCACTACTTTGGACTGCATAAATGATGAAGAAGCTCAGTTAATGCAGTCCATATTAGTAAAAATCTGAACATAAACATTGAAATGAGCTGGAGCTGGAATGTCATGAATGAATCATGTCTTCTGGTCCATTTTCCGCCAGAAATAACCAAAAACTTGTCTCCGCTCTGGTACAGGTGAAAAATAAAGTGGGTGATTAAAGCCGTGCTTAAGAAGCTGACATTTTCATCGGAAAGAAAAATAGCAAAGCAACATGCTTATTAACCACGAAGAGAACAGATTCTTTTGACTATTATAAAAACCAATATGGTGCTCAGAAGGACTCAAAATGAAAGGGCACGCTAACGCTGAACACTGAATCACAGCTGCTGGTTGATTTTGAGGGTTTTGAATAAAAGCAGCTTCTCTTCTCAGATAAAAGGATAGAAATCAGGTGTTAAATAGCTTCCAGTGATTCCTTTCAGTAGGATTGTGTATCTCAGTTAACACACAGCTGTTCATGAAAGCATCAGGAGAAGTTCAGCGTCCACGTTAGTCAGAAAACACCCAGCGTTTTTATGAATGGATATTCGTTTGTGAGCACAGATGACTGTAATGAATTCTAGGAGACACTTATCCTGCTGTGTTCATCACTAAACTCACTTTTAGCGTCTCACAAATCACATTATTTCTACATATTCTTGACCTAAACAGGTGACGAAAAGGCAGAAAAAGCTACGCTCAAAAAACAAATTGTTGAATCTACGTGCATAAAATAAGGGGAAAGACAAGAATACCAATTAAAGAAACAAAACTTTGTTTTTTCAAAGTTAATCAAACTGTTAATTCTTTGTTGTACAAATATGTACAGCTTTACATTCTGAGCATGCACAGCAACATATAGTTTATCTTAGAAATTAAAAGTAATTTGCATATCTAACCATGCATCCTAGTATTACACACACTACTCACTTTGTCTTAAAGGCTTCCCGAGAAGCCACTCATTAAGGTTTACCCAGAATGCAACATGCATCACATTTAGAACAACTTGTCCTTTCCAGACAAACATGTGTCATCTCCTAGTGGTGTTTTATGTCAATCCTGTTTCCACCTTCCTTTACTCATCTCCTCCAAGCCATCTCCAAAGAAAGCACCTGGTCCAACCTTCACTTCACAGCTAAGAAAAAGCCTCAAACTGTGTTTTTCTCTGTGTGTGCGTGTGTGTTTACAGCTCAGTAAGAACAAAAAGGATTTGTTCTATTGAATCTGTATGAGCTGAATGGGTAATTTCAATATTAACTGCAGAAGAAGCTTGTTTTTACTCCACCAACGACATGCATTTATTTATTTTCCATAACTGCCCAGGAAGGGGGGGGGGGGGGGGATCTTACACCATCTGTCACTGGGTGAGAGGTAGGGAACATCCCCATGCCTATCCATCACCAACATGAGCCAAACAGCCACACACCCTCACAGGCGCCTCTGAGGTTAGAGTAACCAGTTCATCTCTGTGCTGTTGGGTTGTGAGCAGAAACCGCTGAGAAAACTGCACAAAAAGTCCTGAACAGCTGAAATGTGAGTTGTTGATCACAAAAACACCAAACAGTCTGTTCTCCACTGGAGACACGTTCACAGCAGAGAGGCAGTCGACAGCAAACCTGCAGTCATATGTGGATTATGTCTGAAGTAGGAGATTTTTCATCTGGAATTCATTTCATTATAACGATTAAGTAAAGTTACTGAAAACTGTGGGAGGCAGCACAGGCAACAAGAGGATCCAATCTAATCTTAGAAAGAGATGCTTGTTGGACTGAAAAGAGTCTTTCTTCTTCTGTAACAACAGAAAAAGATTCCTGGCCAGGAAAAGCAACAGCACATGTCATAAGGAATAAATAAAGTAGACATTTTAATAAATAAAAGAAATGAGCTTCAATAAAAGGAATTGTGACAGCTGCATAGCAGGCAGGCGCTTTAATGCAATACCAAGGTCTGGAATATACTTGCTTTTTAACCTCACGTTGGCGCAGGCTGAGTCTTTGTTCACATACTTGCTGCACTGCATGTAGTACTGGAGGACTCCACTGGGGGCACAGTAGAGTACTCAGACGGATGGAGTCGGGTTTGTGGTGTACAACCAAAACAAACATGGCGTCAGTAATATTGTAGAAAGTAGGAGAGACCTCCAAACCAGAGACAGGGTCACCGTGGTGAGTGCGTCTCACTTGTTTTGTTCGCTCCGCCTACTGGTTACTTGTATATTGTAGCGTTCAAGTGCATTAAGGTAAATTCGAGGGACCTGCACAAACAACGCTTCAATTCAATGCTAGTTACACAGGGTAGCCATTTTAAACATGCATACGCGTCAGGAAACACCAGGTATATTCCAGGTCTAAGGAGGAAATGAAGCATCATTTCAGCATGATGGCCAAAGGTTAGACATTTGAACCCAGGCTCCATCTGTATCAGTCGATGTGTCCTTGGGCAAGACACTTCACCCTCCCTGCCAGCTGGTGTTGGTCGGAGGAACTGGTGGTGCCTTTATAATGTAGCTTTGCCTCTGTCACTGTGCCCCAGGACAGCTGTGTAAACGGTGAATGGATGAATGACTGACTGTAGTGTAAGGTACTTTTGAGTCCTCTGACTCAGAAAGACACAAACCCCTCATTCTAACACTTGAGCACAGTGGTGGAAGTGTAGAGCTTGTTTCATAGTCCCAGTACCCGAGAAGTAACTATGTTAAACATGAATTCTGTATTTCAAGTGATGACAGTTATTTGTGAAGGCATCTGCACAAGAGCTGATGCTTGATTCTTTGAGTCATACAACACTGATCCCAAAATCAGCAACAAAGAAAATAATCAGGCGTTAACCCAACCGATGCTCTGAAGGATATATGTTGCTGTTGCGACCCAGCTCGTGGCACAGCAACATGAGGTGGTCTGGACACATGGTAAGAGTTAAAGAGTATCGTTATTAAAATTGGCCTCCAAAAAGCCTCACAAAAGTCCAGACCTCCTCCTTATGTTGCCATACCATGATCCAGGTCATAACATATGGGGGCTTGTCCGGGATTTGAACCTGGAGCCTCATGCATCGAAAACAAGAATCATACTCCTAGACCAAGGGACATTGTAAGCAGCCAGCTGTGCCGGTGCAACCAGCTGGCTGGCTGCTTGAGTGTCACGTTGAAGGTGTGGATGACGGCGGACCGTGTGTGGAGGAGCTGACCCGGAGGCAAAAATGCAGGCTCGGATAAAGTAAAAATGGTTTTAATAACAGAGCAGGAACGACAGGACAAAAACAACGTTGACAACAAACACAATGATCTGACAAAGACTGATACAAGGAGGGAGGTATAAATACACAGGGCAAATGAGGAACACATGGGCAGGTAAACAAGGGGCAGGTGAAGACTGATCAAGGGCAGGAGAGAGACACAGTCAGGGAGGCAGGGGCAGACTGTGACATTGAGATGTCCCTGACTACACCCCTCTGCCTCATCATTGGCTTGGCCGCGTGCAATCTGTTATCGCACAAAGTGACTGCATCTGTGGCGAAAGAAATATTTTGCAAGTACATTGAAATGAATGAAATCAACTGAAAATTATTTTGTCATTGCTGCTAAACAATGACAGCAACTATGTTTATGGTTTTAATGAACTGGCGTTTTTATTGGTAATCAATAATAATACTGTGCTGTTGGTCATCTTTGGGTACTTTTGTGACTCTGCACAGACCTTTAATTATGCCTTGATCATTAAAATCTCATCATTACTTCTCACCATGATTTCTGACCTTCGAGGAGTCAAACACTGTTATCATGTAATGCTGCTAAATGCTGAAAGTAAATCAGCTCTCTGGTTTTTCCTCACCATGAATATAATAAAGCAGCAAGCCTGCAGGAAAATATAATTTCGCCTCCTAGTTCACAGTGTGGGGCTACTTTCAAGCAGAATTATGTGCTGAGTTAATGTTTTATGAATACAGATTATTGTGTTGGTATTCCCACTCTGCTGATGACACAAGAGACCCTATAGTTTCCTTCAGCTTCAGTCTCGCTGCTTTAGATTGTTGAAAATACATGATTGTTTTTAATATCTAACCTTTTCATAAGAAATAAAAAAGGCTGTAGGGGATATGTGTTAAACTCTAATAACTGTAATAAATACAGTTTATCAGACTAAATTAACACACGACCATGAAAACAAAAATAAATTCTGGTTGTATTTTAAAAATTAGAAGGATACCAAGAGAAATTTTGTGCAACAGAAATTTTGTAATAATCCACCAAAGTTTTGATGTTCCATTGAGAAGATCAAAAAAAATGTTGTTGCTGTAGCCAGTAGTTCATTGAAGTCTCCATGGTAACCACACATGTGTGTGTGTGTCTTCTCCCTGACAGCAAATTTATTTAGAGGCAGAGAGAAACTCAGATTAAAATGTATGTTGCTGACTAACCCGCAAATTTCACTACCTCCGCTCCGGTCCGCCCCCGCCTTCCGCAGCCGCTCGCTTCCAAACTCAATTTTTCTTGGTACCCGCTCTACAACGGCTCCGCTCCGGTGCGGAGGCCTGAGGTGGGCAAACAAGCATGCGCAGGATTTTTGAGATCTTGCGATACAGTCCGAGCAATAAACGCGGAAGTTAGATCCAAACACCCGTTGTGTGGGAGAAGCATCGGCATGAACTGTTTAATCTGCCCATCATTTGTGTTGAGAGATCAGCAGTGTTTGGATCAACAAAGTGTGACTACTTTGATAGTAGAAACTGTATTTATGGCTTAATTTTGTGCATTTAAACTTCAGCCGCCATTGATAGTTGTTAAAAGTTGTTAAACCTGTGCATATGAAACAAAAAACGCCTTTTGTTTATCGATTTATTGTGAAAAACGGAAGTTGTGCTTGCTCCTTTTCCTGTTGGGCGGTTGTGATTTCTGTCCATTTACTGCGGAGGTGCTCCGGCGTCCGGCGAAAATAGGATCGATTCTATTTTTGTCGGACGCCGGAACAGAGGGCGGCGCACGGCGCCGCACTGCCGGAGCACGGCCGCAGTAGTGGAATTGCTCTGATTGACTACAACGGGACCGATTTTGCTCCGGCGTTCGTGTTGGAGCGGAGCGGAGCGGAGGTAGTGGAATTTGGGGGTAACAGTTGCTGAATGAAAACTGTAAGGAAGCAGAAGGCTCTGACACTCTCACGCAGTGGTTTTATGTTTTCACCGAGTTTTAATTGTGATATAAGATAAGACGACCCTTTGTTTCTTGTTTTAAAGCAAATGTTCTAAGCTAAAATCTAACAGAAGTCATGAAAGCTTGGGTGGGAAACTTGTGTGACATAAAACTGTGATATAATTAGGAACAGGAGAATATTAAAGGTGATTTGGTGCTTGTGCATTGGTACCCTTAATGAGCCTTTGACTGTAAATTTCTGAGAGGAGCCAGGCTGTGGAGCACGCTGGGTCCCTGCTGATTAACCTCTGACAGGTCTGCAGACCTGAGAACAGAACACGGAGTGGGAGTGAGCAAATGTCCTGTGAGGAGAGAGCTCATCGGCTTTAGCTCCTGCTATTCTGGCTTTGTGGTAGATCTATAAAATAAACTTAACTGAAATAAGTGCAGAAAAATCAATAAAAATTTTGTGATGCGTATTCTGTTTAGCAAAAAATCCATTAGACAAGCTTTCTCCTTTGCAAGAAAAAGCAAAAAATTAAAAAAAAAACAATTACAGTGTGAAAAATCATGCTGCCCTCATACTGTAAATGCAGCACGTAGCTTCAAATTTTATTTTGCTTGACATGACCCGGTAACCACAGCAACAACACATGCATTTATGGAGAGGAAAAAGTCCCTTTCCAGCTCAGATGAAGCCGAGACAACAAGCAAACAGCAGCAGAAGAAGAAGAATGGATGTTAGCATCAGGCTGAAAAACGATGCTGTTGTTGCTTTTGTGACTGACAGCGAGTAATGAATCCCCACAATCCCTCAGGCTGCTGCGTGAAAGCCATCGACATATAAAGCACATCGTCCCACTCAGGCTCTTTAACGTATAGCCTCCTCTGTCACAGCAAGTCTTAATTAGCCTAATGTCAATGAGAGTAGGAGGAACGTGTGTTCGACACATTCAGCAGCTTTATGTTATGTGTGCCTCTTTCCATCAGGACTGAGCAGTTGTTTCTGCTTCTTCTCTACAGGAGAGTCATCCATGCTTAGATAGATGGAATCCCATAGAAGAGTTTATGATGCATTTTTTTTTATTAGCATGTGGCCTCAAGACAGCCTAACACAAGCGTGGTATTTGCATTTTCTTTCAGAAACTATTCATTTTCAACAAATTCCTATAATTTTGCTTCAAAAGTTTTAGCAGCAAAAGAAACAAATGGCTATCATCATTGCAGGTGTTGCAAAGAGTGGTTAGATGTACTCAGGGACAGTAATCCAGGCTTTTATTACCACTCGGTTGGACTACTGCACTGCATTGTATAATGAGGTCATTGATCCTTCCATCAACCATCTCCAGAGCATTCAAAATGCTGCAGCACATCTTTTACCTGACACAGGTAAATAAGTGTACATTACCTTTATCTTAGTCTCATTCCCAATGGTTTCACATTTATTTTTCAAGTCCTTATGTTTGATTTTAAAGATCTCCATGGTCATGTCTCATCCCATACCTCTCCAAGCTTCCGTTTGAATGCTGTCATATATTATAAATAGCTTTATTTTACTTATATCACCATGAAGCACTTTGGTTCTGGTTGTTTTAACCCTCTGTAGGCAGGCGTTGCAGATTTGCAACAGTTAAAGCCTACCTACCTGGTTACTCCACATATGTATTTCATGAGCATTTTTTTTTACTCAGAAGTACCCTTGAAGGACTTAGTTGTTTGTCCTTTTATAAAAACTTATTTACTACGGGGACCCAGAAGGGACAAATTAAGTGTCGGCTACAGATTTCAGTGTGCTGTTCCAGTTTAAACCTAAATGTTAACAGATCCTAGAGAATAAAAATGTCACACTTCCATAAAATCTGAAATCACACTTTTATTTGTTTATTTATTTATTTTAGGGGTGGGAATTGAACACGTTAATTACAATCAATTAATTAGAAAAAATAACATAATCAAATCTATCCATTTGAGCCTTTCTCAGCAGTAGCTCAGGAGGTAGAGCGAGTTGTCCAGTATTCAGAGCGTTGAAGGATCTTTCCTGGCTCCCAGCAGGGAACTCTGCTGCGTGTGAATGTGTGAATGAATGAATGAATGAATGAATGAGGCACAGCAGTGTAAAGCGCATTGGAGTCCTCTGACTCTGAAACGTGCTATAATGTGGGTCATTTATCATGAATTATTTACTTGTGTATTTTTTACCAGAAAATAAATTAATTATTCATATTTGCATTCTGAATCTGATGCAGGAACAAAGATGGAGTGAATAACAAAATCATGGATGCACACCAGATGTGAGCATGCTTGGTGTGTCAGTAATATGAATTTAATGAAATCATTCATCACTAAACTGTTTCCCAGAGCAGATTTCCCTTTTAATCAAAAACACACAACCAGACTTTAATTGCTGTTGGGTGCAGCTTTATGAGTCGAAGGCTAAAGGATAGATCGTATCGCTATGGTGATGTCACCAGAACAGGGGTGATTGCTGATTAACAGCCATGTTGAAGGTAAACAGCAGCATGTGGACCAACATCTGCCCGGCCCCTCTATCTGCTCACTGTCCGTTTAATTTCCATCCAGTTGCTTCCTGGTGTGGATTTAGCTGCAGATGCTGCTGCTGGAGATAAACCGCTAGATAAAAAAAAAAAAAAAATAAGTGGTTTTGCTGACATTACTGCTTAAAACCATAACCGCTATCTTTTAAGTAAAACACCGGTTTGTCACATTTGGAGGGATGGTAGAAACCAAAGTGCAGAAACCCAGGATGACACGAGGCAGGAGATGATGTAAAGTAAAATCCTTTATTTTAAGGTGAACCAAAAATCAAGTAAATCCAAAGGGGTGGGGAGCCAAAATCCAAAAGCTCACTTCATGAGCAGAGAACCAGAGACCAGGAGGGAGAGACAAAAACAACACTGACATAAAACAACAATGGACCGACAAACACAGAGTGACAAGGCTTATAAACAGGAGGGAGGTAATCAGGGAAACAGGTGATAGGTGTGAGGAGTGTGAGCTGAGGAGAAACTGGTGGAATCAATTAACAAAATGGGAAGGGAAGGAGCTTGACCAGAAGTCAGATAAACATTAACACAAAACCAAACCTAAAGCCTGAGGGCCAAAAACAAACAACTAATAACCAGACGGATGAGGAGGACTAAATAAAGAATGATTAGGAATGGGGAATGATTAGAAGGACACCTGGGGAAGTCTACAGAGGGCTAGTGGTAAAACTTAAGACACACAACAGAAATGCAGACAACGGACACATGAGGGCACTAAGAGAGCACAAAAGGAGAACCTGGAGTGGGAACCGGAGGAGCTGGGGAACAAAGGGACACAGAACATGACACTGTTGCTTCATTAAATGCAAAGTGTTATCCTGTGCCAGCTTTCCCGTCTCAACAGGGAGGACAACGACCTTCCTCAGACCACGCTGTTCTGTGTTATCGGGTTACAGAAATAGAATGTTGACTGAATGCACCTGGTTCTGTATGAGGGAGCTGTGGCTTGTTTTTACTCCCTACGTTAAACAGCTTTCCAACTGAATGTCTTAGGAATGTGATGTGTGTGCGTTATTTGTTTGTGCTTGGTAGGAGACGAGCCTGTGACTCTGTAACTCAAGAAGGCCCCGCCTTCTTCGTCCTGTCTTTCAATAAAACTTACTGTGGGACAGAGAGGGGCAGAGAAGTATGGCGGAGACCCAGAGGGTTTTGTGCCACGTCTTCCCTCCGCTGCTCTGGCAACACAGCGTAAAACGACCTCCCTCCTCTTTGTGTGTGTTCATTTAAGGTTTACGGGTTAAGGAATTTAAAAATAACCCAACACCGCTGATTTTGTTACTTCTGGTTATTATTTGTGCTCATATCTGCTGGTTTAGTAGAAACTCAACCAACACAATTAGCAATAAAACAATGTGCAGCTTCTCTGGCTGTGAAAAAAGCCTCCACTCAATAAAAATAGGCTCTACTAGTGACAAAAAATGTTAATGACATTAATATTATATTTAAAAAGTTTGAGTGCTAATTCACAGTGAGACGTAGATCTGCCAGATTTCAAATCCAATTTCTATATTCTATCAGAAGATAACGCAGGAGATAGGTGTAGGAGATTATTTTCATGTTCAGCCGCATTAAAAACGCAGATTGAGTGATTATAATCAGAAAAAAAATTTAAACTGGGTTTTCAGTCAACCACACCTTTAATACAAAAGTATTCTTTAAATAAAAGTGCTCTCAAAGAGTTATAATTAGAATTCATGGGGAATTTGGTTGTTTTCCTACTAAGCAGACCTCCGTGCACATTGTCAGGATTAATGCTGTTGATTTTTCCAAAGCTGGAAATCAGGATGCTCTAAACCAGAGGTGTCAAACTCATTTTAGCTCAGGGGCCACATTGAGGGAAATCTAGTCCTAAGTGGGCCGGACCGGTAAATAAAAAAAAACTTCAGATTGTTTTCTTTGTTTTAATACAATCAATATAAAACAAGGCTGGAGCCTGAGGACAGTGTAGTACAAGTACAACACCTGAAGTTGAAAATTTGAAAAAAAATAAATAAATCAACAAATAAAAAAACATACCTTAGTGATTCAAAGAGCTTACAGATCACATGGCAAGATCAGTTTCATGCAGCACTTAAAAGTATATTTGACTCATTTTACTTTACATCTTTTAGCTTTCACCAGCACATCAATATCAGAAGTCACATCCTGAGTGGCAGCCAACTTCAGGATGGGATTCATGCTCATTACAGAGAAAACTTGCTCACAATGATAAGTTTATTTTCACTCTACATTGTAAAGTATGAAAATAAAGTTTACACAACCATCTCGCGGGCCGCATGTTTGACACCCCTGCTCTAAACAAACAACGTGTAGCCCTCAGATTATGTGATGGTGGGAATGATTATCAGCTACTACACACCAACTTTGAGCCCATCATCTGTAAAATAGTCTGGGTTGCAAGAGTCCATATTCAAACTGCATTCATATTTTAGTGTTACGGACGTAACTCCAGACACCGAGTCACTCATAGACATGTCTGGGTATTCTGCCTCACACCAGCATTCCAGCTGTTATCTTCTCCCACCAGATTGCATCGTAAAAGGGGTTCAGTCTCTGTCAGCGAAGCCCACCATCTCATTAATCTCAATTAACCCCCCACTGCTGAGGCCCACCGGTGTGAAGGAGGCCCGTGGGATCGGTGACTCTGACATTTCAGTGGGTGGAAGACAGAAATTCTGCTTTTCTCTTCATTAAAAGCTGAACTGAGTGGGCACTAAACGACCGGAGACGTGATTAAAGGATCAGTACGAAGAAAGCTCTCAGATGGTGTTCACATAATTGAATCTGACTGGTAGAGGGACAATGGAGACGACTGGTGTAGAAAACCCACCATCTCTGTTTCTTCAGTGAGAAACTGTATTCTCACTTTTTACTGGTTTTATGATTATTGTCTTTTATTGTGAGTAATTTTTTTTATATAAGTCTTTTTGAGTCTAACTGCTTTCACAATAACTAAAAGTTCTTCATGTGAAGTTTTTACAAATCTCAAGGGACAGGTCATCTATTAACATTTTCTTCACATTTAAAGTCTGTTGGAGAACAAATGCTAGAAATTATGGCAGATTCAAACTAATGTAAAGATACTTTTTCCTAGAGATTTGAAGCTGTTTCCACAGAAACCCTGACAGACAAGTTAATAAAAGAAGGTTGTTTTATGCTCCAGTCTAGAGGAACTAGTTGACGTAACTTGGTTTACTAAATTCACCGTTGCATTTCTTATAGTGTACTTTTAAGACATCTTTTTTTCCTCCTCTCCTCCCTATCTTATCCCCAAGGCTCTTTGTCTGTCTTTGGGTGTGCGTAGCTTCTACATTTTTTCTGGAAACTGGAAATTATTAAAAACTGACCTGGTCCTGGTTCTCAACGATGAGAATGGGAGAAGGGGCTCCCGGGTGCCCCTCTGGGACCGAGCCAGCTGAGTATATCATGGACTCCTGGAAACAGTGGAACCTGATCTGCTTATCTCAACTGTCTGTAGAGGATTCTGAAGACGTCTGGATATTCGTGGAGTTGGTTTCAGGTTTCCTGCTTTTTGGCCTAGGAGGCTACCTGGCTTACCGGAAAATTAACGAGCTGTCGAGGAATATTGGCGCTCTCCCCGAGCTCAGGGTGTCACGTTGAGATGATGGTTTGGACCCAAAATGCAGTAACCCAGGATGACGAGGCAGAAGTGGATATGAAGTAAAAAAAAATCATTTTATTTAGGAGGCTGGGCATAAATCCAAAAGCAACGCTGGCAAAAGGCAAAACAGAAGCTCATTCATGAGCAAGCTCAGGAGAACACTCGAGACGGACAAAAACAACACTGACAACGACAATGGACCGACAAGAACAATGAGACAAGGAGAGGCTTTATACACTGGGGCTGGGGTGATAGGAGATGAGGAGCAGGTGTGTGGAGAACTGGCACAGGTGAAATCACTAATGGGGAGAGGAGCAGAGCAGGACACCAGACCTGACTGGGAAGGACAAACAAACACACACACATACACATACTGACACACACATAAACTCACACACACATATACCGAGCTGGGGAACAAGAGGCTGGAACTACAACTAGAGGGGCTGAGGATGACTGGATGACACAGGACCTGGGAGGAATGATTTTAAAGGGCTACAACATAAGACACATAACAGAGATGCAGACAAAGGACACATGAGGGCACTAAGAGAACACAAAAGGGAATCCAGATAGGGATGGAGAAACATTAGGAGACACATGGGGAAAGACGCAGACAAAGGACACATGAGGGCGCCATGAAATACAAAAGGAGAACCTGGAGTGGGAACTGGAGGTGCTGGGGAACAAAGGGACACAGAAGGGAAACTTGAGAGGATGGAGACACATCAGGAGACACAAAAAGGAGGGGGCAGACGCAGACCATGACACAGGGATGGATTACACAGCGGTTTCTAGGTTCTACTATGATGCCAAGAAAAAGCAAACTTCTTCTTTTTCTTCTTGTGCTATTTATTGACGGTTGGCAAACTGAAAATGCTAACTGCTAGCGTTACAGCTAACAGCCGAGAGACCGGTAAAGAGCGCCCCCTAGGACACCTACCCGCTCCACAAAACTATCAAGTTCTTTTTGGTTTTTTTTTTTTGTTTTGTTTTTTGTTGTTTTTTTTTTTTGGTCAGCAGAGGGCTGCAGAGTGGTGTCAGATATAAAACTGGTCAAGTTTCTAACTGAACAATCACTGAGATCAATGTTAAAGCTCTAGCTTAAAGTTTAAAAACTATTTATTGTTACTTTTATTTATTTTGATGTTTTGAGTGATTTTACAGGCATACATATCTCATTTTTACATCTTTGTCTGTACTTTAAACCAACTGGAAACCCAGTTCTTTTTGCAGTGATTTTGTATTTTCACCTGGGCTCACCTCTAGCTCTGCAGCGACATCATTCTATCCACCTTTTTTGTTTGGAAAACACTACAGTACGTGATGGTGGATCGTGCAGATAAAAAAGCAGTATCATACTTTAAAGATGTCCCCTCTGTGCTGGTCGTTACCTCTCTACTTTAAAATGAAGTAGGATCTAATCACAAAAGGGTTCCACTCATTTCACATTGTTCAGTTCAGATCATTTGACTTTCAAATGATAATTTTAGGCAGAAATCCTCACTGAGCAGCAGAAGATCCAGCTCATGCTTTATTTAATGCAGGAAGACAATCTTTTTCTTATGAGGAAGCAGAGACTCGAACGTGCAGACCTGCCAGCGGCTGTTCAGATGAAATGCCTAAGACCCTTGTCAGACACTATACTCTTTCCACATGACTGCTGCCGGTGCTTCCTCATCAAATGAAAATACTCTGTGGAAAGAGATTGTAATAAACATGATTTACTGAAGCCTGACAGCTGATAATGCTCACAGTTTTTCAGCTTGTTACTTAAGTCATTATCATTTTTTTTAACTTTCTGATAAAAAGTCCTGTACAAAGCTGCGGATCTCTTTTACGGGCTTTACAGTATTTACTGAGATTTTCTCGCATTTGCTTAAAGAATTTAAATAAGAAACATCTTTTTGAAGCAAAAATTTTAATAACTTCTGAAAAATGCATTTATAAATATGGTACTTTTATATAAAACCACCTAAAATGTGACATTGTAACTCAGAAATTGCCCTGCCGCAGAGAAACTGCTGATCATATTCTGCAGGATGAGTAAAGTGCAGTCTTTTGTTGTTGTTGTTGAAACAATTCAGGTAGATTCAGCAGGACTTTGAATCATTTTTGCAGCATCAAGCCCCCCTGAGTCTTTACAATGCAAGCTTGCAGACAAGAAATGTTATCCACAAGCCATGAAGTACATGTACGTAAATGAAGGTTAAAACATTTTTTTATTTGCTGACATTGTGATTCATCTGCATCCTGAACTGTTCCTGTGAGTTTTGGACCAAAAATGTTAAAGTTTTTGATCTTGCATGAAAGTTGGTTGAAACCTGGAGAATTGTTTTTAAATTCCTAAAATGCAGGAATTATTTTTGTCCTCTGTATGACAGGTCTAAGATGGTGAACGACTTCATTTGCACAGTGCATTCAGGATCCGCTGAATATACATTATATATGTAAAATATAATAGAAAAATGTTATTTCCTCAACAAAGATAAAGCCACAGCCAATTAGAAAATGCATTCTGATTAATGTCAAATTTCTTCTGAGTAATCTTTTTTTATGTTGGTGTCAGGTTTCCTTCTCTTTGGCCCAGGAGGCTACCTGGCTTACCGGAAAATTAACGAGCTGTCGAGGAATATTGGCGCTCTCCCCAAGCTCAGGGATGGATTTCACCGCGCTGTGAATGCACAGACTCACATAACTGTCGAGATGAATCGTAAGCTTGGAACTTTGGCTGAGATTCATGCTTTGGCACAAAAGATGGATGCCATCAAGGAGAAAGTGGACGAATCAGCACGGATTGGGATAGATTGATTTATGCCATTATTGGGATTTTGAGAGGTTGAGGACCAAGGAACTCTAAGACAGAGAGGAAATGATCTCTGTCTGGCCCCAAAACAATTTCTAATCTGAATCTGATGCCCTTGAGCCTGTAACGCCGGGGACACACTGGCCGCGGAAGCGCCGCGAAAATGGGACCGCCTTCATTCGGCGCCCTTGTTAAGCTATTCTATAGACCACATGGGCCGTCGAAGCGCCGCAAATCGCCTCGCGCCAGCGCTCCAGCCAGCGCTCCAGCCAGCGCTCCAGCCCGCGCCGTGCAGCGATCATTTCGGCGTTGGCTCTATTTTTTTTCGCGAGCCGCGGGTGAATCGCGTCAATTCTGGCAGGAAGTCAAACGTAGACATAAGAGGCAGGCCGGTAAAGTTAACAAAATAAAGCATTTCAAAATAAAATTCCGCAATAGTCAAATGTGTTCGTAAACAGACACTGCAGAAAAACCACACGAACACACACACACATACACACACATCGAACTTGTGTGCGTGTGTGACCACGTGAAGGGGGGTGTGGTTTTGGGTGTCTTTTCACCGGAGCAAACAGGACAGAGAGACAGAAAGTCTGAGACAAGCAGTTAGGATGGATGACTTTAAATCAATTATGGAAGTTGAGAAACACAAGGAGCTGTACGGCCCCCGAAAAACATGTTTATTTACGTACCCATTTCAGAAGAAACTGCTAGGATACAGCTGCAGAATTGGAGCAGGTTCCAAGAGATTCAACTGGCAGAAACAACTCATACCATAGGTTCTCACACACACACACACACACACACACACACACACACACACACACACACACACACACACACACACACACACGCGCGTACAAACACTCAAACGTATAGGAAAAGAGCTGAGAAAAGGCAGAGAGGAAATGGAGGACACCAAGTGTTTAAAAGAAAACTACAGCTGAGCCGAGGCGCGCCTCGACTGGGGCGCGTCTGATCTGAACTGAGGAGCGGCAAGCAGCGGCCGAATTTCGTGAACGATTCGCTTCTCGGCGCTTCGCGGCGCTTCCGCGGCCGGTGTGACCCCGGCGTGAGGCTGCAACGAATAACCCCCCCCCCCCCAAATGTGGAATGCTGCCATCACTATGGCAACTCTGCCTCCTATCCCAGCCTGGGCGGGACTGTGGGCTGTGAAGGCCGCTGAATCGTTCCAGGAGTCACTGTGCCCTCTAAACCTCAACGACCTCCTTCCCCTGTCCAGACTGAGGTGACGAGTGCTGCTTATCGTGGCTGCAGGAACTGAAGTGGGGATAGTCCTAAACCCACCACCCCACCTAGTGGACACTTATGTTGTGTAATGTCTGAAGTCTGTTGCATATCTGTCTGAGGTGTTTTTTGCATAGCAAAGATGCCCTCTCTGTGGAGGGTAACTCTGTGAAGTGCCTTTTTTTTCTCCACCTGACCCAATCCTCATGTAAACCCTCTGATCTCTATTAAGGTAGCGCGACTCAGGGTTGCGAATGACCACAGTCACCAATTCTTGTCATGTGTCTTTGCCCATGTATGTTTGAATTGTGTGTACTGAAACTCTAATTTCCCTCTGGGATTAATAAAGTATCTTTGAATTTGAATTTGAATTTGAATGTGAGGACCTTGTGCAGAGCAGGCCGTGGTTAAAGTCTAAATGCATCACCGGGCTGTGCCATTAACCGACATAACAATGAGGGTATGACACAGAAATGTCATCCACAACATGATTAGTTTCTTTATTCCATGTAACATGAGCCATATGTTTCTGTTGCAGGTGCTGCTCTCCTTTAGAGACAACAAAATAAGAGCTTCTGAACGGTGGTTTGGATGAGGTGATGCCTTAAAAGCGAGAGGACAATTAGAACTCCAGACGGGTTATGACGAGGCAGGAGCAGGAAGTCTGGCTTTGAGGCGATTTTAACACGTCTCTTGAAGCCGTGGAGGGATATGGGTGTTGTTTACCAAGAACAAAAGGTCAGGAAATCAGGTGATGAAAGGAGATCAGGTTTTAAATCTACTCCTCCAGGAACCTGCACGCTGCTAGACTTCACCAGCGTCACAGAGATGATTTGTTGAAAAGAGCTAAACTTTTTCAAGTGCTGACTTACTGTTTGGACTGACTCTTGACTTAGCTTGTAAACCAAGCCTTTTAAATAAAGCATGTAGATCAATGGTAGCTGATGTACCAAAACCAAAAGTGTGTTTTTCTTTTCTTTGTTGAAGGTTTCCAAATCGTCAGCATCAATAAGGATGAGTCAGCATCAGAGAATGAGGCGGAGAGTTAGAAACCTCACGCAAAAATCTACAGCTTCACTCCCACAACAGATGAAACGAGAGGATTATTGACTTCATGAAGGGTGAATCAAACCATCACCCAACGTTTTTCATCTGTTGATCTTCTGGTGGGAAGGTTCAAAGCACCAAGATGTCAAGTAACCCAAAACATTTTTTTTTCCTCTATGAACCCAGAATTTGGACCCTCCCTACAACGGTTTTCTAGCCCATAAAATACCCTTACCTGCTGCATTGGAAGGCAGAGGAAGACCAGTGACTGGGCGGAGCAGCAGAGAAGTTCTGTCTCCTTCTCGGGGTATCTATGCCACAGGTGCATTCACAGAGGCCTCCTCATTCTTCTCACAGCGCCATCTGGAAAGTCCTCAAGGGGAAGTTGCAGGAGCTTCAAATAACCACATGACAGTTACATTTGTTTCTAACCTGACCACATCATACACTGTAAAAAAATGAAACGTTGAATTTACTTCAAGGTGCATGAAGTAAGAATGACCTCATGTGGCCAATATTGGGTACTGCAATCCATGTATCATGTAGAGTCTCAGCCACCCCTTCCTTTTGGAAATTTCATGGCTGGTGCCAATTACAGATCAGCACCAGAACATTCCAGACGACCAGGGGCGGATTAAGAACTGAAGAACATCCGGGGCTTAACACACGCACACACACGCGCACGCGCGAACACACGCGCGCGCACACGCACGCAAGGACGTAATTTTCACTTAAGAAGTGGGGGGGGACACGGGGGGGGGGGGGGGGGTATATTTACAGTATGTTCCAATGGAAACAGGCTTCAACACAAACTGTTGTTTTCCGCTTGGTCCTACAGCTCAACCAGTGTCAATTTAATATAGCGTAATATTGTTTTTGGATGGCAAAAAGTGCAGGGGTCAAAACTTGACTTGGGAAAAAGTGGGGGGGACATGTCCCCCCTGTCCCCCCCCCCCCCCCCCCCCAAAATTACGTCCATGCACGCACGTGACACGCACTATTCACCATCATATATGTCTTGTACCACATAATTTTAATCTGAAGCTAAATATTCAGCATATTCAGGGCAGAGTATTGTTCCTGTTAGTGTTTAGTGTGAGATGATAGTAAATATTCCCTTTCTTTCTCCAAAAACTTTACCTGATAGTAAGCTAACTTTAGGCAAACCAGCAGCACAACAAATATTTTCAAATAAGACCCACAAACCTGAGTCAACACCAGTCTCATCAAAGCTGGGGTTCTGTCGTTGTACTTTTGGTCTAAAAAACGTTTTTATGTCCATCTTCACTCATGCGTTTCAGGCAGAGACTGTAGAAGAAGCCGGCTGCTGAAGGGCTTCTTCTTCAGTGGTGGAGGCTCAGGCAGGCTGTACACAAACTACTGCTAGCTGCTCCCTCTCTGTTGGACTTTGGTACTGCATGTTACTTCCGCGATTTAGATCCGGGCCTTTCCATGAAAGATCCGGGGCTTCAGCCCAAGTAGCCGGGCCTAACGCCGCCCCTGCAGACGACAAGCAAAAATGAGTCATTCGCAGTAAGTTGATGAGCAGGTACATTTTCCACTGTAATATTGAGTTGTTGGTACCTGAATTTTTTTTTAACTGTTAACATTGTTAGCGTAACATTAGCCTCTAGGCTAGTTCTGTGTGGTTTATCAGAATCCATTATTTGGTTTATTTCTACACATAGTTAGCCGAAACTTGTCGGCAATAATTGCAAACACAAAGTTGTATTACACTGTGCAGAAAAGAATCAAATGATGGGATACTGGGCAGTTTTGTTTGCATTTAGCAACCGTTAGTGTATGCAGGAAACGTCCTGGAAGCAGATTGCAGCTCCACCACGTCAGCTCCACTCCACAGCTCCCTCTACCAGCAGGAACTGGACCGGCACTCTGAAGTTGCAAATGGAATATTCTAGCCACAGAGGGTGAAGGGGTCTGAGTGTCATTTCATTAACCCTGTAAAGGGTCATTTTTGCACATACTGGCTCAAGAAAATGATTTAAAAATATGAAAAAGTTGCCAAGTGTCCCTTTAACTGTAAAGAGTTATATTGTTGTATGTTATGTTAAAAGGTTCAGTGGAACCACTGGAAACAACTTAAATAAATGTACTGAAGTAAATAAAACATTTAATTTCTTAGAGTGTACATTGGTTTACCCTGTTTTAGTAAAAATGTAGTGGTTGGTTTATCAGGTGATTTTTTTTTTTTTCCTGTTTTGTGTCCTAATCATGGGTCTGAACTGTGTGAGGCATCAAAATCTGCTGTTTTTAAGAGTGTGACAATGCAAAAGACAAAAACAGTATTGGGTACAAGGGCAGAACTGAGGCAAAACCTCGCCTACCTTTCATTAAAAATATATATTTAAAAAAAGCTTTTTGGAAGAAAAACATAGGTCGGCATTACCCAAAAACATTCTGCAGCTGATGAAAGCCAGTGCAACACATATTTTTGGTTTAAATTTTTCCATTTTCATGTTCCATTCTCTTTCAGTGCAGCTTTTTTCTTCTTCACAAAACCCAACTACAGCAAGACTCAAACAACATCAAAGGCACACTTTATTATTGCTGATTTTGGATCAATTTTCGCTGGTTTTGCAGAATTCTAAATAGATTGTGCACGTGTGAAAGCATGAAGGATGAGAGTGGCGGGCGGCGGCGGAGTGACAGAACCTGACAAAGCAATTAGGCGTGAGTGTTTAACTTGGTGGGTGAATTGATCTCATTAGGAGCATAAATCAGCTGGAGAGCAGCTGAGAGGAACAGCACAGCTCTTCCATCAGCTGTTGCACATTACGCAAAAGTGTGATCAATAGTGTGGGCTCTTCTGCACTTAAACAAATTCTTTCTGCTCACACACACACACACACACACACACACACACACACACACACACACACACACACACACACACACACACACACACACACACACATCTGTAAGGAAAGAATAAAAGGTAAAGTCCTCATTAGCCCAGTTTTCTTTATCATGTTTGTGAAGAGGGCACACCAAATGACAAGAAACCTCATAAGCTGCACCGACTGTCTCACTGATTCAGATGAATTTAATTAATTCACTGAACCTACGCTTCAGAGCATGTAGCACTTCACCCCTGCAGTCTGCTCCCAACCCCTGATAAGCCGGCTCTCGCCTGGAGGTGAGACTTTGGCGTGTGATGGGGGTGCATCGCCAGTTTAAATTATTGGCGCAACAAGGACATGGTTCTCTCTTCTTTTCTGCTTCAAACAGCACAAACCCGTCCTTGAGTTGGGAAATAAAGCGACAAGGGGAAATAGGCCTCTGAGGAAAATGTCAGTGTGCTCCACAAGGTGCTTATGGGTGAAATGGATGATGTAAAATTGCCAACTCTTGTTTGCTACAGACTACAAAAGTTCTTGTCGGTGTGCTTTTCAGGCAGAAAGTCTGTTCCTCCACAGCTGCTTAGAGAGCAAGAAAAAAAAACGGGTTGAAATGTTGCAGAAAGGTTTCAGAAGCCCTGTTTTCTGGTAAACTGGTGAGGTTCTTTTTTATTGTAAATACATTTTGAGACTATAAATGTCACTTTTATAAGTCTATTGTGTTTTGATTAGAGAAAAACAAAAATACTAATCCTCAAACCTTGTCTCCACACTCAGCTCATGCATTTCTTTGGGTTGCAAAATTTTTCCAGAAATCAAATAAAAAGGAAAATAACACATTATAGCACAATTTTCCTAAAACTGATGTAAAAACTTTAAATTAATTCAGATAAATAGATTTCATTCATAAAATAAAAGTTCGAGTTATCTGTGTTTCCATTAAATGTTTGTGCAACAAGTGAAATTTGGGGACATGAGCTTTTGTCATTTTGAGGGTGAAAAGATAAAGTGTGGTTAGTATACTTTACAGTTTTGCTTGCCTTTTGCACCCCCAAGTGTCCGTTTAGTAAAACCAAACGTGAAACGTCTCCTTGTTGTGCGTTTGCCTTTTTAACACCTTAATCTAACAGCTGAAATGTCTCCTCAGCCATCATTAGTTTCTACAGGAGCAGTTCATCACTAAGTCAGTTGTGTTCATGATCTTAAACATGCAGGAAACGTATCGGAAGCAGACTGCAGCACCAGATATGTCAGCTCCACTTTACTAAATCCAACAGGGACTGGACTGGATACTCTGGAGTTGCAAGTGCGTTATTCTGGCCACATAGGCTGTAGGGGTCTGAGTGTATTTTCATTAACATACTGGCTCAAGAAAATATGAAAAAGTTGTATATACTGTAGGGCTGCAAATACGATTATTCGGATCATCAATTAATTGGATGGCATCTCGACTTGATTAATCGATTAACTGGATGAAATGGGAAATTTTTACTCGAATCAATTATTTTTCTATAAAGCACTTTTCATACAAAAAATTTAACTCAAAACGCTTTACAGATTAAAACAACCCCACATATCCCACAAATGTCATTAACTAATTTACTTAATTAAAAACTGCTGGGGAGACATTTTTCTCTCCTTTCTTTACTTTATTTACTAACAAAACATGATTAGAAAACAGTTCAATAGCGTGCAAAACAACATGCTATCATCTAAATATATCCATAATTGAACTATGATCAGCTAAATTTTCTGTATTTCATTAACAAGTTCAGTAGTACTGGAAATGCTAACCATATTTAATTTCTACTGCAAAAATTGCAGTAGAATTTATTATGTACGGGTTAGCAATAATCCAGTTTAAATTATGTTCAGAGATAGACGCGTTTGTGAATTACATGCTATAGTGGCTTTATAGAAAAATATGCCACCCAAATGGTAATTATATTAAAAAAATGACCAAAATGATCTTGAAAAATGGAAAATAAAGCATTCTTATTTCAGTTCTAACTGCTCAAAAACATAATTTCAGCCATTTTGGACAGTGCTAATATCCAAGCAACATAATAAGCTTTAGTTATGGATCTCTTTTTTTATTTTTATTTTTATTATATTGTTTTGTTTTTTGTTTTTTTGCAAAAAAAAAGCTCAAAGTAATGTTGATTTGTAGCTGTTTCGCATTAAAATGTAATTGTGCTTGCATAAAATAGCCTGCAGGCTGATTTCATAACGTTGCAAACATTTGTGTCTTTATTTCAATAAAAGTTGCACCGGTTTTGACATTTGCACCAGCTTAAAGCTTATTAAATGATCTGTGGCGTTTAAAGGCTTCGGAGGCGTTGCGCAGGATTCCCTCCTTGAGAGCGCACAGCCCACACAGCTCAGTGGGAGCGCAGAGCAGCACATCCAACGTGGTCTATCGCTTATGAAGCGTCTCTTTTGACAATAAAACCCCATCTGCGTCCACCTGTCTGGACAGAATGTCTCCGAACATCTGGAACTGGATGGACTGGGTGGATGCGCTCTGCTCGATGCGCTGCGCTTACGCTCCGTCGTAGCGCGCGTTTCGTCGACGACGGGATGTGCTGGATGTATTTTCTCCGGAGTCTGTGAAGCGGAGGGCAGAGCAACACGCTGAGACCATGTGGAGAGAGGATGCGGGAGGCAGAGATCGAGTCTAATAGGAGAGCTTCATCTGCGCTTTTCTGGAAAAATAGTCTTCTGGGAGACACAGAGACGAGATGGTAGAGAAGTAAGATAAGTTCATTGGTTATGCTCTTTTATAAATGTGCTGTAATGGTTTTTTTGAAAAATGAATGGATTAACACAGTAGCCTAAATAGTATTCATTTCTGATGATGTGTATACTTTATTTTTTATTTCTAACCCACTAAAATTAAATCTAAGCAGATAAAGTGCTCCACTTTAAAGTTATTATGTAATTCTACTCATCTAGTCTTCAAAATATAAAATTTGCATAAGTTTGCTTTAAAGACTGCACCTCTTGGGGCAGTTATGTAATCATCCTGGGGTAGCAGAGCTGTGTGGGAATAAGAGAATGTGACAAATAGTGTTAAAACATTGATGAGTTATGTTTATTCAGTGGCTGCATGCACACACTAAGGAGTCTGTAACATCCCTGTTAGGAAAATGTTCCTCTTGTTGACAGGTAAACAACCCATTTACCAGGCTGACTAACCTGGATGGTTTGATGTTTTTCTCCATCATGCTCAATGTTCAGATTTAATGCTCTGGTGTCAGGCAGCGTAAATGAGCTGAAGGCAGGCAGAAAGCAGAAAACCCAGAAGGAGATGAAAATAGCGTAAGAGAAGGTATGGAGGGATGCTGATGCTGGGAGATTGTTGCATATCATTGAGAGTTGATGGAAAGTGCTGCACCGCTAGTTTATTATGCAAGAACCACGAAAATCACAACTTCAAACATGGTTATTAAAAATAAAACTACGCATAATTGTTTGGGCTACATTTTTATTTCAAAACCTTGTGTTAATCTTGATAGAAAGTCAAACCTCGGATTCAGGAGAAACAATGTCGTTGTCGTTTTGTCTGTGGAACACTGGGCCAGCTGATCCTGGAGGGTATGATGAGAGTTTGCCCAACCACTCTATGTGCTTTGTGGAATTGGAGAAGTTAAAGTTAAAGTCCCATTAGTGATCACACTCTGGTGAAATTCATCTCCGCATTTGACCCATCCTCGTGGGGAGCGGTGAGCTGCAGCAGTGGCTGCGCTCAGGAACTATTTGGTGGTTGAACCCTCAGTCCAACCCCTTAAAGCTGAGTGTTAAGCAGGGAGGCATTGGGTCCCATTTTAAAATGTCTTGGGTATGACCTGATGGACACTCCGGGACACACTAAACTATTGAGAAAGTCAAGGAGCTCAAATGTGTCCCGGGGGGGGGGGGGGGGGGGGGGGGGGGTTACTGTGGGAGAATGGGGTACAGGGCCCATTGATACGGGCTGTTGGGTCCCTGTATGACCAGTGCCAGAGCTTCATCCACATTGCCAGCAGTAAGTCAGTCATGTTCCCGGACTCCGCCAAGGCTGCCCTTTGTCATAACTTTTATGGACAGGTGGTGAGGAGATCTGTTTTGGTGGCCTAAGGATCAAGTCTCTACTTTTTGCAGACGATGTGGTTCTGTTGGCTTCATCAAACCATGATCTCCAGCTTTTGCTGGAGCGGTTCACAGCCAAGTGTGAAGCAGCTGGGATGAGAATCAGCTCCTCTACATCCGAGATTATGATGAATGGATGGTATTAAACTTTAACAGTTTGTGCATCGTCAGTGGAAACAAAAATACCTCCAATCTCAGGATCAGCCCTTGAGCTAACAATGACAATTTAGGGATTAGTTGGTTGAAAAGCGTTCTGACAGCTGTAAAAGTTCTCACGCTTCATTTTGATAAAAAAAAAATCTTAGCATTAATATGCTAAGCAGCAAATAGAAAATCCACAGTTGTAGACTCCTACCCGGTATGTGTCACAACCCAAATCAACAAATATGTCAAAAACAGAAGGTTTCAAATAAAATAATAATGCATTTTTGTAACACAACTCAAATCTCAGAAACCCTAACATGAAAGTCTAGGTGCCTGTATAGATGTGTAAATAATGAATCAAGCATTTCATATGCCAAAATAACTCCACACATAAAGGCCACAGGGTGTTGAACCTGCAACCTTCTTGCTACAGCAACAGTGAAACCAGCTGTGCCACCATGCAGCCCAGTTCTGCTCATTTCCACCACAACTTCCTGGAAGACTAATCCAGTATCATAGCCTTCTGTGGGTACAGGTTGAAGGAACTCATAGTAAAACAGGCAGCATAACATCGTTATTATTTCATAAGACCAGTGTGGAGCGGCTCATGGTTTTTGCATGCTTGGAGCAGCTGGCTGTGCTGAGCAAACATTTCTTCACTGAAATAATCTCGTCTGTGAACTTGAAGAGTAAGGTGGAGAAAAAAAAACTCACAAAAGATTAACTAATTTTTTTCTCATCATTGTGCAGTGGCTGCACCTGACCTCCTTGACCCAAAGGCTGCCGTCCACAATTCCAAACCCCGCCTGTCATTTTCCACCAAACCAGTGGTGCTGACCACTACGGAGGATGAGTGCGACGCCCCGCGGATGACCGTCATGAGGTGGAAAACTGTGTCTGCGATCTTCTTCCTGGTGGTGTTGTATCTCATCATCGGAGCGACGGTGTTCAGGGCGCTGGAGCAGCCTCACGAAACCAACCAGAAACTGGACATCATCGCTAAAAAGCTGGACTTCTTGGCCACACACGCCTGTGTGAACGTCTCAGAGCTGGAGAATCTTGTGAAGGTAGGTGGAAGCAACAACACAACTTTATAAATCTGTTTCATTCTTTCACAGGAGGTGAAAAATAGCCTGTTTGCAATCACGTTTAAGAAAATCAGGATCCATGAGGGGGACCTGAACACCAATTTTGGGAGCCATTCTTTAATAAGACACATGTCATGTTCAAGTTAGAATTTTGTTTCCATGGGTCCTTAATAGTGATTCGGAAGAGACAATGTTTAGTTTTTACCATTAATCTCTGGATGTATCCATCGAAATGTTGTTTTGAAAAACATCGTAACATTCGACCATAAAAATCTGGGAGGGGGCCAAGTCTCTGGGCGACATCATATTAGACGCAGTGTTTCTTTCTACGTGAGCCCGTGAGGACAAAACGCATTTACTGATTTGTAACAAGCAGTTGCAAAATTTCCCTCTCATAAATGTTGTTGTTTTACACATTTGCCTTTCCATTGCCAGTGATGAAAGGGAGTCTGACGTGCTTGTCGTTTTGCTAGAGGTTGAACAATCTGATGAAGTACTTGTCGTTGACCCTAATGGCCATCCGTTAAGGTCTTAAAGTATCTTTGCGGAGTTTTTCCCTTTCAGAAATTATGTATGATTTTTCAGAAATCCGTAAAAGTGATTATCTTATCATGTACTGTGATACAATGTAAGCAA
The DNA here is from genome assembly GCF_043380555.1 of Nothobranchius furzeri. Classification (NCBI taxonomy): domain Eukaryota; kingdom Metazoa; phylum Chordata; class Actinopteri; order Cyprinodontiformes; family Nothobranchiidae; genus Nothobranchius; species Nothobranchius furzeri. The sequence continues at coordinate 4,546,261 of NC_091742.1, read as the reverse complement.
TACGTCTTTTATGCACGCCCCCGCCTCGCAGAGCTCTGTGCAATAGGAAACAGCGCTGACAAGAACTAACCAATAGCGTTAGACTGCTATTTAAATGCTTCAAATTTAAGGAATACCTCGGCTGATGCAGAGTTGATGAACTTTTCACGGACAAGTAAGTCTCTAAAATATAAATATATGAGAACAGAAAATGAAATGAAAATAATACTCGTAAAGCAACGTATCGCAAGGGTATGCTGGGAACGTCTGGCAGAGTCTCCTGTCAGTAGGAGCTTCAATTCCGACAGAAGTTCAAAAATGTTCCGGGGGAGGCGGGGGACATTGAGTCCGAATGGACCCTGTTCTGTGCCTCCATTGTTGAGGCGGCCGACTGGAGCTGTGGTCGCAGGATCGTCAGTGCCTGTCGTGGTGGCAACCCCCGAACCCGCTGGTGGACATCGGCAGTTAGGGATGCTGTTAAGCTGAAGAAAGAGTCCTATCAGGTCTTTTTGGCCTGTGGGACTCCACAGGCAGCTGACGGGTACTGGCAGTCCAAGCGGAACGCGGCCCGGGTGGTCGCCAAGGCAAAAACCCGGGCATGGGAGGAGTTCGGTGAGAACATGGAGCAAGACTTCCGTATGGCTTCGAGGAGATTCTGGTCCACCATCCGGCGCCTCGTGTGTGTGTGTGTGTGTGGGGGGGGGGGGGGGGGGGGGGGGGGCACTACCAACACTATCTATAGTGGGGACGGTGTGCTGCTGACCTCTACTCAGGACGTTGTGGATCGGTGGGCAGAATACTTCGAAGACCTCCTCAATCCCACTGACATGTCTTCCAGTGAGGAAGCAGAGTCTGGGGACTTTGGGTTGGCCTCTCAAATCTCTGGTGCCGAGGTCATTGAGGTGTTTAAAAAGCTCCTCTGTGGCAAGACTCCAGGGGTGGATGAGATCTGCCCGGAATTCCTTAAGGCTCTGGATGTTGTGGGGCTGTGTTGGCTGACGCGGCTCTGCAATATCGCGTGGACATCAGGGACTGGCAGACCGGGATGGTCCCCTTATTTAAAAAGGGGGACCGCAGGGTGTGTTCCAACTACAGGGGGATCACACTCCTGAGCCTTCTTGGTAAAGTCTATTCAGGGGTTCAGGAGAGGAGGATCCGTCGGACTGTTGAACCTCAGATTCAGGAGGAACAATGTGGTTTTCGTCCTGGCCGTGGAACACTGGACCAGCTCTATACCCCTAGGGGGATCCTGGAGGGTGCGTGGGAATTTGCCCAACCAGTCTACATGTGTTTTGTGGATTTGGAGAAGGCGTTTGACCGTGTCCCTCGAGGGGCCCTGTGGGGGTACTCCGGGAGTATGGGGTACCAGGCCCTCTGATATGGGCTGTTAGGTCCCTGTATGACCGGTGTCAGAGCTTGGTCCGCATTGCCAGCAGTAAGTCAGGCTCGTTCCCAGTGAGAGTTGGACTCCGCCAAGGCTGCCCTTTGTCACAGATTCTGTTCATAACCTTTATGGACAGGATTTCTAGGTGCAGCCAAGGTGTGGGGGGGATCTGTTTGATGGCCTGAGGATCAGGACTCTGCATTTTGCAGATGATGTGGTCCTGTTGGCTACATCAGAACGTGATCTTCAGCTTTCACTGGAGCGGTTCGCAGCCGAGTGTGAAGCAGCTGGGATGAGAATCAGCTCCTCTAAATCTGAGACCATGGTCTTGAGTCAGAAAAGGGTAGAATGCCTTCTCCGGGTCAGGGATGAGGTCCTGCCGCAAGTGGAGGAGTTTAAGTATCTCGGGGTCTTGTTCACGAGTGAGGGAACACTGGAGCGTGAGATCGATAGGCGGATTGGTGCTGCATCTGCAGTGATGCGGGTGTTGTACTGGTCTGTCGTGGTGAAGAGAGAGCTGAGTCAGAAGGCGAAGCTCTCGATTTACCGGTCGATCTACGTTCCTACCCTCATCTGTGGTCATGAGCTTTGGGTAGTGACCGAAAGAATGAGATCGCGGATACAAGCGGCCGAAATGAGTTTTCTCCGAAGAGTGGCTTGGCTCTCACTTAGAGATAGGGTGAGAAGCTTGGTCATTCGGGAGGGGCTCGGAGTAGACCTGCTGCTCCTCCACATCGAGAGGAGCCAGTTGAGGTGGCTAGGGCATCTGGTCAGGATGCCCCCTGGACGCCTCCCTGGTGAGGTTTTCCGGGCACGTCCAACCGGGAGGAGACCTAAAGGTAGACCCAGGACACGTTGGAGGGACTATGTCTCTCACCTGGCCAGGGAACGCCTTGGGATTCCCCCGGAGGAGCTGGCTCAAGTGGCTGGGGAGAGGGAAGTTTGGGCCTCTCACCTTAGGCTACTGCCCCCGCGGCCCGACTCCGGATAAGCGAATGAAAATGGATGGATGGATGGAACGTGTTTTAGCTGTTTGTCGGCTACAGAAGCACATTTATAAACAAGAACCGTGAAGTCACCATCTTTAAAAAAAAACTGATTGAGAGACTTTTTGTGTGATATGCTTGTTCGCCACTAGATGGTGCCATCGGATAAGAGAAATACTCCGGAAAGAGACTTTAAGGCTGTTTCACATTAAAAGCATCAGTGGCATGGAACGACAGCGGAACGTCGCTGCTTCATATAGAATTCATTATAGCATAGGGGGGTGTTTCAAACCAGCCGCAATGCAGCAGTTTTCAGGCGCGTCTCAGAAGCGGCGTGCCGCGCCGCTGAAGATAGGGTCAGGTTCTATTTTTGCCGCTTCTGGGTTGCAAGACAGGAAATCACAGATGGTTTCAGTGTAAAATCCCCAGTAATTTTCAAAAGAAAAGTACTGCAGCAATGCAGTGTAGCTTACGTGTGACCCAACGGCTTATTTACTCACAGAACCAGAAGTACAGCTCGCAAGTAAAATGTTCCGCTGCAGCTCCGCGCCACTGATGGTTCCAGTGTGAAACTGGTTACAAAAATACTTTTTTCTTGCAATTATTTAAGTATGTACTGCCCCCTGCTTCCAAAGAAAATACACACAGTCACTTTAAAACATATTTAAAAATATATATTTCTTAAGAAAAACTAAAACAATCCTTTATCTTTTGCACTAATAATTGCAGTAATTTACCAACATTAGAGAACACATGCATGCAGGTTTTAGCTCAGCTTTTCCAGACTAATGCTAAATAGCCTTTCAGACTGCTCTTTTTTCTAGCCTTGGGTGGATGTTATCAAAAATGTAGACCATAATGCCTTGACACCTGGTTATTAGAACAACATGAAAGCTGTGGTTTAGCACCGAGCAAATAAAACATTAACAGGATGCAATTCAAACCTTTTTGCAGATAGAGTCAAAAATATTCCCGCTTGTGCAGACCCTGTCAATGGGAGGCCAGACGTGACCTATAAGACCAAATAAGACAACAATTTTCCTAACAAACTTCAAGCTGCAACAGTAAATGCAATTCAACTTTACTAAAACATTAACTAGCATCAAGAAAAACATGAGCATTAAATGTTAGGTGTGCTTTCTTACACACTAACTGGAAATAATGTTTGATTTCAGTTAAATGTTAAAAAATCAAAACCTCCACCTGCATAATTAATGCTTTTTCTCACTCCTGATCTTTAAGCCATTTAACTCAAAAAAAATTTACTTGTGCCTTTTATCTTATGGATTAGTTCATCTCAGCTGTGAACGCGTTGGTGCATCTGTGAGAATAATGATCATTTTTCTCATGTTCCAGAGCAAAAACTTACATTTTCAAAAGTATCCTCACTGTACACTAAGAAAAAACTGTTGAATTAACTTAACCAAGTTATGTCAACTGGTTCCACTAAACCTTAAGTGTAAAGAGTAGTACACAATGTGTAACATTGTTGTGTTTTAAGTATATGGAACCAGTTGACATAACTTGGTTAAATTAATGTTATTTTTTACAGTGTAGCAATGCATGCAGCCAGGCTTCCTCTTCAAGAAAATATCAAAATAAGCTTCTGAACAGTTTATTTGTCTGATACAAGCATAAATGTGTAAACAAGTATTTAAAAGTAACACCTGTTGGAAACATTTCTGCATTTAGAAATAAAAAGCAGTTTGATACAACATAACACACAATATATTTTAGTTTTAATGGAACATAATAAAGAATGTTTTTATTATTTTTATTTATGTAATCTATTTACATTTTTACATGTAAAGTAAATATGTATACAGAACATGTGATAGTCACAAATAAGCTGTGTTGACAAATTTAATTACTGAATAATGCTCATTGCCCACCCGCCCGCTTTAAATGTGTTTACTTTTAATTAAGAGGAGAGTTTTAATTAGCTTCTGGATGCCGAGTTGGTGTTTAACTGTACTGGTGATACTTTTCACTGTTAGATGATCAATCTTCCAATCAGCTGTTTGATAGTGAATTTTTGCCAGAATCAAATGTGACTGTTTGCACTCTCAAAACCAGTTTCATCATTTTATTTGTACCTCTGTTACCAAAAAGCAGATCTGAATCAGTTTTTGTCGACTCATTTAATGTCTTAGAGACAAGCAGTCAAAAGAAATGGAATTATTTTTATGTGCTGCAGCTCTAAAGCCAAAAGTTTTTATGAATCGTCTCTGGCAGCTTTCTAGCTGTAATGGCAAATATTTCCAAATGTTTGTACTGGATAATAAAACTGAAAAATGTGCAGCTTATTAAGGCTTCCGAAGAGTCGTGAAAACCCGTCTCCACGTCCATCTGCTGCATCTAAAGGACCTTCTCACATCCTTTAACTCTGCAGTCAGACGCGAGGGTTGCATATTTTTCCAACCTGGTGTCCCAGAGCAAAGGGGGTGTTTAACACCATCAGCAGCATGGTCTCTCCTGCTTCACCTACAGCCTCCATCCACTCGGAAGGAGACTGAAGACTTTTAAGGTTAGATCTCTGCTTCAGCCTTATCTCTGCCTCTCCCGACTCCAACCGGCCCGTCATCCCAGATAGCTTTGCTCCTGTTTCTTTGCCTGAGCTAACCAACTTACAAGGCATTCATTCCTACTAGAGACCAATAAACCTGTAAACCTACGAGAATGGTCCCCATAGATGACTGCTAATGTTGATCCTTGGACTGAGAATGGTTGCAAAATGACTTTAGAAGAGGTTTATGATTACAAATTCACAGTGAAAGTTCACAAATCAAGTCATTTTTTCTGCACCTCTCTAGACCAGAAGCGTGTAGTAGCTAAAAGAACAAGATCTCAAATTAGTTTCTTTGCATTCTGAGTTACATTTCCCAATTTCCTCACACCCATGTACCTGTTAACCCACCTGTTTCCCAGTTGGCTCTCCCAGTACTAACAGCCCTTAGTTTCTTGGGTCTTTTAGTGTTTTTATAGGTGTTGTCCCCTCGTGCTGCCGTTCTTTCTGCTCTATCAACAGCCCTTTCCTTTTATTATTACGACTTTGTTTTTATGACAAAGACTAATTCTCCTTTATTTATTCTCACATTTGGTGTCATTAAAATGCAAATTTTGGAGCAGAGTATCAGTATTTAGTAAATATGAAGTGATTTAGGTTTAAAAGCTGAGGTAGACTTTTAGTTTGTTTTGCAGACTCTTCATGACGCTTTTGTTTGAAATGTGCAAACTTGCAGTTGAGCACTATACTCCTGAATGTTTACAAAAGCACTTAAATTAACTCAATTCATTACTGACGCAGTCATTTAAAGGGGATAATGTGACTTTGTGAGACATAAAAAGTAATTAGCAGGTCGCTCCAGTCGAGCCGACCAGGCGTTAGCTGCTTCTTTTGTGGTTTCACTAAACTACAACTGAATCCAACACCATCGCCCATCATCCACCAGTGAGCGGCTCGATAAATGAGCAGCAACTCAGAAACAATTCCTCATCTGATGATGATTTATTGATACGCAGCTTCACGTTTTACTAATTATGTGTACAAACACACACACACACACTGTGAGCTCTCAGTGATCAAAAGTCAGTCAGCAGAGGATTGAAAAGAAATCTGCTCTCAGGGGGGTTCATTAAACAGGTAAGAGAAATCAAATTCCCTATTTGGTTCTGTTTGCAGACTGCTCAGGTTTTATGTCATCCTGTTTTCACATATGTCGCTTTGTGTGAAGCTGATGAAGCGGCGAGCTGATAATAAGATCTACTGGCTGGGAAACAAAGAGGCTGGCTGAGCCAAGCCTCGCTGATTGCGCTAAATGATGTCTTTTAGAGGCACAGTGAATGCCGTGTTTTATCTCTTAACCAGCTCCTTTGTGTCATTTAGAAATGGTTGTAAGGCTGAAAACACTCAACGCTTGCAGGGTTTGGCTTTCTGCATGAATGTTTATTTTCTCTCCAATTAAAAACGGCCAGAAGTCAAATTTGTTTTCACACAATCCTTGTCAAAGTTGACTATGTGCATAATCTCACGCATTTTAGATGCTCTCTGAAGAGCTGTGTCTCGACAAGGAAGCCCCTGTAAGATGTGCTGGGCAGGTCATTCCACATCTGTGGAACGACACATGAAAAGAGTCTGGATTGTCCTGAACGTGGTGTAGGCACTGGTAGCCGACCATCCTTCGATGACCAGAGCTGCCAAGCCGGGACGTAAGCCTTTGCAAGAGGCAAAATTCTCATTTTTGTCTCGTTAGCTTCGTTGTTCAAACTCTCACTTTTACCTCTTTATTCTGCATCATAATCGAAGCTGAGCACCACAAACTAGAACGATCTAATAAACCCTGTATATGCTGACCATCATCTGTTATCTCAGCATTACTGCCATGTTCCAGACAGAAGTGTACATAAATTACTGCCCCTGCTGATAAAACCTTACATTCATTTAACTGCACCACACAAGAATGAAATTCTTTTGTAGGACTTGGATATTACCTTCTGGAGTGTTCCCTGAGCTTTGTGTCCCAATTGTCTCTGTAACGATTCTGTGAAGATGTTGAGATACACTTGAGCCGAGTCACCTTTTGTCTCGCTGCAGTAAATTGTTCTGTTGTGTTTTTAGAGTCAGTCGTAAGAAAATCCATTTGGCCAAGCTTCCTGAAGAGCTGACCATTCCCTGAAGGGTTTTTTTCCCCTCAGGAATTTAAAAAAAATGCATTCATAAAAGTGGCATTTTCTTTACACATCATTGGCTTTGGTTAAATGTTTAGGTCAACTTTTTTATTTATTTACCATGATGATTGATCTACGGGGCAAATTTTTAGAAAATTTCCCAAGACACCTTGTTTTAATAATTTATTTTTTCTCTATTTCTTTGCAGCAAGTGGTGTCAGCCGTTCGAGAAGGAGTGAATCCATCAGGGAGTTTATCCAATCAGACAAGTCTATGGGACCTCAGCTCCTCCTTTTTCTTTGCTGGGACCGTTATCACCACAATCGGTAAGAAGAATAGACACTTTCTGGGGGGGGGGGGGGGGGGGGGTTAAGAGTTTACTGCTTGGACTGGTATAAAAAGTGAACATATTTCTCTGATTGCAACATAAAAAAATTTGTATGTTTTTATTTTATTACAAAAGTTATTTCCCCAATGTTCATTGAGGGGCCAAAGTTGGCAGGCACAAGATGCTATTTGTATAACCATTCTGGCATGAAGATGAAGAAAATATCATTTCTATAGCGCCTCTCAAGATAAAAATCACGAGGTGCTTCACAAGAACAAAAAATGTCAAAGTATAAAAAAGAATTTAGAAAATGGTTAAAATATATTTTAAATGAGCAAAAAATAGAAATTTGTGATTAAAAAATGTTAAGAAAGAGAGAGAGTGAACAGGAAAGAGGGAGATCAGTGGACCCTGAGAAAGGTGGAATTGGTGGGGAGAGCAGAATAAAGAGAGAGTGGTGAAGAAGGTCATACAAAAGCCAGCTTGAACAGGTGAGTCTTCAGCTGCTTTTTAAAGGAGACCACTGAGTCCACTGATCTCAGGCTCAGGGGGAGAGAGTTCCAGAGTCTGGGGGCCACAGCAGCAAATGATCTGTCACCTTTGGTCTTTAGCCTGGTGCTGCACAACCAGTAGGCTTTGATCACTGGACCTCAGGGACCTGCTGGGGGTGTAGGGACTAAGAAGAACACAATGTAAGATGGTGCTTGTCCATGTAAGGCCCTATAGACCAGAACCAGGATTTTGAAATGAACCCTGAAGTTGACTGGCAGCCAGTGAAGCTGGAGGATGTCATGGTCTGCGTCTGCGTCTTCCCTTATGTGTCTCCTGATGTTTCTCCATCCCTCTCTAGATTCCCTTTTGTGTCTCATAGCACCCTCATGTGTCCTTTGTCTGAATCTCATTTATGTGTTTTCTGTTTGTAGGCATTCGATCATCCCCATCCCCTCCAGTTGTAGCTCCAGCCTCTTTGTCCCCAGCTCTGTGTCTGTGTGGGTGCGTGCGTGTCCATTCCCCAACTCAGCGTGTGTGTGTGTGTGTGTGTGTGTGTGTGTGTGTGTGTGTGTGTGTGTGTGTGTGTGTGTGTGTGCGCGTGCGTGTCCATTCCCCAGTTCAGTGTGTGTGTGTGTGTGTGTGTGTGAGTGTATTTGGGTGTGATTGTGTGTGTGTGAGTCCTTCCCTCAGTCTTTTAGTTTAGTTTTGTGTTTTATAGTTTTAGGTTTATCTGGCCTCCTTTGGTTCTGTTTCCCCATTTAGATAATTGTTGTCACCTGTCTTCCCTCCAGCCCTCACTCCACACACCTGCTTCCTGTTTCCCTGATTGTTCCTCCCAGTGTATTTAAGCCCTGTTTTGTCTCTGTGTTGTGTCGGTCCATTGTTATGTTATTCTGTCAGTTTCGTCTCGCTTTGGATTACTAGTGTTTTTGGCCTTCTCGTGTTCACTTGTGTTTTTGGATTTCCAGATCTCTATCTGGATTTTTGGACTTTTGGCTCCCAGCCTTTTGGATTACTTTTGTTTTTGGTTACTCCTAAAATAAAGGATTTTTTATATATATTCAACTCCTGCCTCGTGTCATCGTGGGTTACTGCATTTTGGGTCCTGCCAACCTTGCTTCGTGACAGAGGAGAAGCGGGGTGATGTGGGTGTGTTTGGAGGACTTGGTCAGAATCCGAGCACAGGCATTCTGAACCACCTGTAGACGGTTCAGGGAGGTTCTGCTCAGACACGTGAAAAGAGAGTTACAGTTGACTAAGCGTGAGGAGATGAAGGTGTGGAGAACTGTCTCAAGTTCAGACCGAGACAGAATGGGACTCAGCTTAGCAATGTTCCTGAGATGGAAGAAGGAAGAGCGAACAAGAGAACTGACATGAGAATCCAGGGTGAGAGCTGGGTCAAAGGTCACGCCAAGATTCCTGATGGAAGGTTTGGTGTGGGAAGCAAGCTGACCAAGAGAGTCTCTGACTTTGGGAACCAGCTTGTCTGGGGCACAGATGAGGATCTCAGTCTTATCTTCATTCAGCTGTAGAAAGCTCCCAACCATCCAGGTTTTGATAGAGTCTAAGCAGGTGTGTAACAGCTGCAGCTTAGACATCTCATGGGGCTTAAAGGAGATGTACAGTTGGATGTCATCTGCATAAAGATGGTAGGAGATTCCTTTGAAGGAGCTCAGGATGTGCTGAAGAGGAAGCAGATAGAGGAGGAAGAGCAGAGGCCCCAGCACAGAACCTTGTGGGACACCATGGGTAAGGGAGGTGGTGGATGACCTAAACTTGGAAACGGCCACAGAAAAGGAGCGCTCAGAGAGATAAGAGGAGAACCACTCCAGAGCAGATCCTGACAGGCCTACCCAGTCTCTGAGCCTAGCTAACAGGAAGCTAACATAGGCCTTCGGACAAAATGCAATCTGGGATTTTCCCAGCATGCCAAAAGAAAAAAGAAAAAGAAAAATTCTATTAAACACATTCAAACTCGATGTTTTCACAGTTCTTTCCAGCAGTTTTCATTTCTAAATCAGTCAGAGTGACTCATTATTGGTCAAATAAAGACAAATTAGTTGACGGAAATGAAATCATGGCCCACAATTTGGGGTCTAAGTGGAGCTTGTGTGAGATTGTTTTTGATGTTTTTTTTTTGGAGAGGGAAGTGAGAAAGCTCTGCAGGGTTTTGAGTGACTTCCATCTGCATCTATTTGCTACCTTACAGCTGACAAAAGGTTAGCAGTGAGCTGCTGGGTGCATCATGTTTTCATCCTGCAGATCATCATCAGCCTGATTCCTAAATGTCATTTTATTCTACAACATGTTGGGTTAATTCTGAATAGTCTTTTCCAGGGTGTTGCTATCTCACCTCTTGCACATAATGGTGCAGTTAGTCTTCATTCCACGTGTGCAGAGCAAAGCTTTTATGGGAAATGTGTGGATTAAGGAATCACTAGACTTCCAGTTTGCCTTAAGAACAGAGCATGAACAAACTCAGCGAGCCAAAACCATTTTTAATTGGGCTTTAATTGTTGCTCTTGCTGCTCGAGCTCTGAGGACAGCAACAGTCTGCTGTATTCAGGAAATTATTTCTCCCTGAACAAAATCCTTAGCTGGTTTTAAAGTGTCCTCAGGGAAAGACTTAGCTCCACTGCAGTGCAAGAAATGCTGTTTGTTTTCAGCAATAAAAAATTAAACATGTTAGTTAAATTAAAGCAAATGCTCGTTGCTCTTTTTCAGAAAGTTACAACCTGAGCCTGCATCATGTCTCCCATCATTTGTACACCATGTGTCATCTGCAGCTGGAAGAGCTTTCTAATCAGGAAAAGAAAGAACAGCCCACACAATCACACATACGCACACTCCACACGCACTTTCTGACAGCTCATCTGGCTTTTCCAATTGGACCTTGACAGATCGCTGTGTCTCCTCAGCAGGCTGTTGGGCTTCATTTCACATCTCGAGTGCTCTGTCAAAGCTCACCCTCTAATGAGAGAATCAAATGCACTACATTATAATGAACTCCTTCTGCTATCTGGCTGGGACGCTGGCGTACTTGTTTTTCCCAGATGAGCGATGGTCATGATCTTGATGAACACTTTTAACACCAATTTGCAGAAACTGCATGCAGTTGAAACCTCTACTGGACCGGTTCCCAGATTTCCAGATTGTTTTACAGTCCCACAGGAGTCTGCTTGTTTATCTGATCACTAATAATCACAGAAATTTGCCAAAGATGTCATGCACACTTCATATCTTCACCATTTTACATTGAAAATAGCCTTACATCAGACTGACTGCTGTTTTTTATTTAAACATAGTTTTGGTGGCTTCTGTTTTTTAAAAATCACACATGCTGACAGTCTGGGTCAGCCATGCTCTTAACAAATTGCAGGTTTGGTGAAGTTTGAATTGAAGAGGCTGCAGTTTTTCCTCATGTAGTACAAGAGTGTATTGATAGCAGCTGATGGATGAAAAAAAAATACACACAGTTCAGCTCTTTGGCTTCAGCTAAGAGCATGTTTACTGTTTTGGGAGAAATTCAGCACAAGCCAAATCGTCTAAGAGGAAATAAGGTGGTAGGGTGACCTTGGGTGGTGTTCTGTGTTCTGTCCTCTGTGTTTGTTAGTGTCAGCAGCACATAACTGATGATCTATCTGCAGGCAATCAGATTTTTACTCTGGAGTTGCTCCCATTGAGAGGCGCCGAGCAGGGGTGGGCATGCTTGTTGCTCCCTCATCTTGGTGCCTGTACGTTGGGGTTTACCCCAGTGAACTAGAGGGTAGCCTCCCCCCGCCCACGTGTGGGGGGTCGGGTCCCGACTGTGGTTTGTGCTTATGCAGCTCAGACTACCCACCCTTTTTGGAGTACTTAGAGGGGGTGCTGGAGAGCACTCCTTCCGGTGACTCCCTCGTTCTGCTGCAGGACTTTAACGCTCGTGTAGGCAAAGACAATGAGACCTGTAGAGGTGTGGTGGGGAGGAATGCCCCCCCCCCCCCCCCCCCCCCGATCTGAATCTGAGCAGTGTTTTTTTACTAGACTTCTGTGCACAATATGGATTGTCTTTAACGAACACCATGGTCAAGCATAAAGGTGTCCATATGTGCTCTTGGCACCAGGATACCTTAGGCCGCAGTTCGATGATCAGCTTTGTTGTCGTTTCATCTGATCTGCGGCCGCATGTCTTGGACACTCACGTGAAGCTCTATACCCTTAAGAGGATCCTGGAGGGTGCGTGGGTGTGTGTGGTGCATTTGGAGAAGATGTTTGACCACGTCCCTCAGGTGTCAAAGTGGGGGGTACTTTGGTAGTCTGGGGTACTAGGCCCTCTGATATGAGCTGTTAGGTCCCTGTATGATCGGTGTCGGAGCTTGGTCCACATTGCCGGCAGTAAGTCGGGCTCATTTTTGGTGAAAGTTGGACTCCGTCAAGGCATCTCTGTCACCGATTCCATTCATAACTTTTACGGACAGAATTTCTAGGTGCAACCAAGATGTTGAGATGATCCGTTTTGGTGGCCTGAGGATCAGGTCTCTGCTCCTTGCAGACGTGGTCCTGTTGGCTTCAGAAGAACTTGACCTCCAGCTGAGTGATTTGCAGCCGAGTGGGAAGCAGCTGGAATGAGAATCAGCTCCTCTAAATCAAAGACCATGGTCTTGAATCGGAAAAGGGTAGAATGCCTTCTCCAGGGACAAGGTCCTGCCTTTAGTGGAGGAGTTTAGGCATCTTGGGGAAAATGCATGGATGTAGTTTTGACTTTAGAAGTGGGGGGTACACAACCTGCATGAGGACCAGGGGGGATCTTTACAGTAAGTATACAAAAATATGTATAAAACTACAGCCTAGAGGCTCTTTTATGCAATGTCAGGGATGCAGAACTGTCAATACACAGGTGGAAGTGAAAAAACAACTAACATGTTCAATTCAACTTTGTTTTTCACCTGGTTAGTCATTTTCATTTCTACTCCTATAGCGTAATATTGTTTTCAGCCAGTAACAAGTGCAGGGGAGAAACTGACTTAGGAAAAAGCGGGGGACTACATACCACAATGCATTGCGACGATACATCACAATCTATTTTTAGCTATATATATATATATTAGGGGTGGGCCGTTAACGCGCTGCGGCAAAGCCAGACTCTTATCGCGCGATAAAAAAAATGACGCCGTTAATCTATTCTCAAAGTTGGGTTGGGATCTGGGTCTATACTAAGTAAACTATGATGACTTTCACATTGCACGGATGGATACCTGGTTGGCGCGGACGTGTACTCGGCGCGGATCATCGTACGTATGGACGGACGCCAGGCTCGCGGAGGTTAATGTTCCCCATGCAGCCGAACAGTCGCACCGTCGCCACCAGCAGCGCTTCTCCCATCTCATCGCGCAGGACAAGTAAATAATTTATGTACTTTCACCAGAGTTTAATCCATAAATCCGACTTTCATTCTTTTTTATTTAGTTTTGTTTACCCCCGACATTTCCAGCCGGGCTTTCCCCGGGCCACACTTCACCGTCCGCGGCCGAAGCAGCGCTCGGATGTGAGAAAACCGAGACAAGACTTTCTCAGACAGGTGCTGTTTCCAACTAAGTTTAGCTATTTTAGCAGCTGTTTATTGTGATAAAGTGATAAATTGTTTCTACAGGTCGTTGTTCATGTGGCTTCGACTCAAATTTACCTGTAATAATAAACTTTTTACTCATAAATTCTTATATTTATTTAGAAAAGTTGAGCTAGGATAACTCCCCTTGCCATTTTCAGAGGCAACAACAGCAACAGTTGGCTTCTGCTCATACAGGTGAGCTGTGGCATCATTTCCAGCTCTCGCTCCTATTCACCAGAGGCGATCCTACATGCAAACTAAAGGGGGGCATTGGAAGGGCACCCCAGAAATTTAACCCCCTCCCCAGGCCAGATAGTTTCTGTGTGTGTATGTATGTATGTATGTGTGTGTGTGTGTGTGTGTGTGCGTGTGCGTGTGCGTGTGTGTGTGTGTGTGTGTGTGTGTGTGTGTGTGTGTGTGTGTGTGTGTGTATCTATATACTCTTTTCTTTAGCAGGCCATATTGTGTAGAAGAGAAGAACTAGTTTGTCACCAGACAATGTGAACAAGCTGGTCTGCTTGAGTGACTGGTGGAAGAAGGAGAAATAGAGCTCGGACTGATTGACCAAATGCTACTGACTGTAAATAGTTAATCATGACCTATTCTGTTGACCTACAGTGCAGAATTTGTTGAACTGAATAAACAGCTGTTAAACACAAATACTTATTGATCATTATTTATTTTCATCATCAGTTATCGTAGTAAAACTGCTTTATCAGTCTGTGATGCATTACTGAAACAAGAAATACGCCTCCATTCTCAAAGACTTGCTTTTATTCATTATCTAGGTAGCACACACATATGCCTTTGGCAAAATTTGAATGTGCCATTTTAATCTAGATTAATCTAGATTAATTCCAAGATTACAGTGAGATTAATCTAGATTAAAAAAATTAATCTATGCCCACCACTAATATATATATATATATATATATATATATATATATATATATATATATATATATATATATATATATATATATGTATGTGTGTGTGTGTGTGTGTGTGTGTGTGTGTGTGTGTGTGTGTGTGTGTGTGTGTATAGTATTCTATAGATATGCTATTGCAAACCAAAATTCCTTTACACCTATAAGAGTGTTACACTCGGTTATAGGGAAGGGTCAGTTACTTTTTCCAACTAGGGCCAGGTTGGTTTGAAGATTGATTTGATTGGATTTGTTCTCTTAGACCCCAAGTCAGTGAGGCGTTTATGTCCTTGTTGAGCCAGAAACTACCAAGGAGGAAATAAACTCTGTCAGCTTGTCTCATTTATTCTTTTATGAAGGTCCTTCAGTAATACATGAACATGTTATTGAGATGTTTTCAATTAAAAAGAATCCATTAATTCTCCATGTATTGTACTCTGTATCATTAAATTACCTGATATAGCTGTGCTGCGTCTTTTCCCTCCTTCCTCCATCCTCCTATCCCTGATCCTTTAGTAACCCCTCTTCCCTCGGGGTTAATTAGTTAAATCTCTGTAAGCGCTACTCCATTTTTCACTTAGTGAGGTCACTCTGATAAATGTTGTCCTGCTGTTTTTTCTTTGGATTTTCTCTCTTCACCTCCTCATGGGTTTAAGCAAATGCCATTGAGCCTTTATTGTCCAGTTGTGATTTCTCTGTCAAGGAATGAAACATGTGTGAATGAGATTGAGTGAGATTTGGTATGAATCTATTTTTAAATTTCTTATTGTAAGAAAAGAAAGCTTTTGTTTTTGTTTTTTATTGCTTAATCGTTCAAAAACAATGTTTGTTTGTTTGTTGTTTTCAAATGTGTATGCGGTACTAATCCCAAATAGCTTGAGGGAATTAAAATGCTCATTAAACAATAGCTTGAACCTCACAAGGGCTAAAAAACTTTAATCCACTCAAAAACATGTCTCTTAAAAATACTGCAGCTTTATCCTACAGAAGCTGAGAGAGGACACACCTATAGAAATGTGATTTAATGTGCTATTTTGGAGATTATGAGTGATCGTTTAGTTTTAGAAAAGAAAAAATTATTTAAATGACAAAAAAACACATAGAGCATTTTGTGTTTTGCTCAACCACCACTTATTTCTGCTGTAATTGAAGCTGAAACAAAGAATTTATCTGCTATATTCAAATCAATCACATCAAATTTCATTATAATGGCCGCTTTCGGCCTTTGTGGGATCCTGACCGCCATATTGCGTGGCGTCAGCTTTTCACTGGATGAGTAATAGGCGCGTTTTGTGCACAACCTCGGCAATGCAACCCTTCCCACTTGGAATGTTTCGGATGTGAACTGGCAGCAAATGTGCTCCTCCCAACTTGTACCACGTGTTCACAAAATCACTGCAGAATTGAAAGATCATGCGTGATTTTGCCAGTTCACGCAAGAACAAGCTAGGAGGACGATAGTTGCAAATATAAAAGGTCTGAGTTTCATATTCTGTTCTTTTTACCTCGGACATGTCACAGGTAATTACGTAATGTGTTTCCTGTGTTTGAAATGCAGAGGTTACAGTGTTCTGGGAGCGTAGCATGTAAAGAATAGACCCGGAGCGTATTTACTACGTGTCTGGGACTTGTCGCTCTACACTCCGTTGAAACAAACCCAATGACTAGAATGGCAGAAATGTGTTGTGTATCATGCTTTGCAAAGATTACGCAATGAATATGCATCCGGGGGCAATCCATGGCAAGAACTACAAACCCCCTCTATTGGCAGGCTGCAGCATGGGTTTAATGTCCCGCCCACTCCATGTAAACAAAGACAAAAATTAACTCATTAACTGCCAGCGGTTTCCTGATCAGAAAAGCCCCTGGCTGCCAGCATTTCTGAGCATTTTTACTGTTTTTGTTAAGAGTCACAGAACATTACGCTCTAGGATGATGTCACACCAAACAGCCAAAACAAAGAGTAGACTCACTTCTTACATCAGGAAGAATCTGCATGTTTCTAGCGTTATCCATTCTTTCATAATCCATTTTTGAATTGTGAGCGGCAGAAGCTTTTCCAGTTTGCGCCTCGCTTTTTTTCCACAACAGAGGCCCAAAACGGTCTCCCAATTCATGGATTTTCTACATCCTGATCACGTGAAGTGTGACGTACGCAAATGAAGATCAGCTTTAGAGCCGTGGTTTGTTCTCACGATGCGGGGTCTTGTTTCGACACCCGCCCAGTAAAAAAAACGCAAAAGCAGCGGGCGGTTGAATTTAAAATGATGACTTTAGTCGTCAGTGTCAGAAAATGTATTTTATTTATTTTTTTGACTCGTGTGGATTCCCCCTTCCCATGGTCACACCACTTCTAGGAGGGGCCAAAGGGGTTGAATGCAATGTGTGATGGGTGGTCGACCATGGCGGTCTGATCCTCGGCTTCAGAATCCGGCTTTTCAAAGGTTTGAGGTTTTCCAGCAAGTCCAATCAGGAGAAGACCTAAAAGAAGACCCAGGACACGCTGGAGGGACTGTGCTTCTTGTCTTGCCAGGGAACGCATTAGGATTCCCCCGGAGGAGCTGGGCCAAGTGGCTGGGGAGAGGAAAGTCTGGGGCTTCCTGCTTAGGCTTCTGCCCACGCAACACAAGCCCGGATAAGCAGCCAAAATGGATGGATGCTAAAATATCCTAGTACTTTTAATTGTAATTTAGTTACTTGATTACAAGGCAGGCAGGGGAGCAAGGTGCGACTTTCAGCCCCACATCCTGAGTAAACTTTCTTTTAATTTTGACCAAAAGAAATGATGAGATGCAAAAATAAGTAGGACTTGATTGGATTAACATGTAAAAAATAATAGCGACATGCATCATGCTTGTGTTTGTGACTTTGCTCAGCAGGATCACCTAAACTAAGACTGATCTCACATCCTGTCTCCTGAGGAACCAATCAGAAAAATTACAGAGACTTGATTGACAATTTCTTTCACATTAGGAGTCAGATGGTCCAGTTTGAGACTGGGAAATTATCAGAGGACACCCTGCAGCTTCTTTGAACAGACAGACGAATGCATTAATGAAGGACGGTGACGTGTGGTTTATTATTGAGATGAGGCTAAATAATGAAGCTGATATCAGCTCTGAAGCTTTTATTCAATACATGCTTGTCCAGCAGTGCAGAGATGAAAGGTCGTGAACTTAAAATAGATGTGTTGTTGCAGAACAGTTCACCTTTTTTTAGATTCATGTCAGAGCTGTTGGAGGATAAAGAACCTCACAACCATCTTTTCTTCTCCTCCTTGTGTTCACTCAAAATAAAGCTCAGTCAAGCTGTGTGGAGCAGTTTCCCTGCTGTCAGAGGTTTAGTTTCATGGAGTCTGTAATAAACTGAACAATGGGGGGAGTTCCTTTCTGACTTTCCTCCTCTAGCATCACAATTTATACGACACATTTGAAAACTGGTGTGTCACAGTAACAGCTGCCACCAAGGATATCAAAAACTAGCTAGTGGACTCATTGGATACCTTTTTTCAACAATTTTAGAATAACCACAGGTAAATGCCTCTTTTTAAACCACAGTTAAATGCAAAGTGAGCCAAGAACATCTTCCCCCACATCATTACACCACCACCACCATGCTGAAACTTGGATACAAGGCAGGATTGATCTATGCTCTTATTTTGGTGACTCTCACGCTGCCAAAAAAATTTCTAAGAAAGTAAAATAGTCAAAATTTTTTTACATTTTATCTAATTTTAGTCTGAAAAGGACATAAATCTTCTCTATTAAAATAGCATTACTTAAAACAAGGTTAAAAAAAGGTAAAAAATAATGTGCCAGTGGGGTAAACAAAATTTGCTCGCCTAGTAGTCTTAAAGTGATCATATGCATTTTCCCTGGCAATAGGGGGCAGTACATACCTAAATAATTGCAAGCAAGCTGTACCTTTGTCTTCGAGTAAGACATTACCAACGGATGGCCATTAGGGTCAAAATGCCTCCAGCAAAATCACAAAAACTCACTTTCATCACTTGCTACGAGTAAAGAAGTAAATGTGTAAAACGTTTATGAATGGCAAAAGTTTTGTAATCACTTGTTACAAATCAATAAATGTGTTTTGTCCTCATGGGCTCCCGTAGAAGAAAACATAGCATCTAATATGGCGTCACCCAAACACTTAGACCTGCTCCCATGCATTTTAGACACAACTGGGCATCATTTAATTCAGTTTCAGCACCATTTCAATGGATATTTCCAGAGATTAATGGTAACATTTTCTATAGAAAACTAGCAAAAGAATCTAATTTTAGATTTTTTTTTTAGCCAATTCTAATCATTCTAGCCAAGCAACTTTTTGCAGTGCAATTTTGACCACCTGAATGTTGCAGTTGAAATCGAGACCCATCAGACCAGGAAACATTTTTCCAGCCTGTTTCCTGTTCTTAGCTGACAGGCGTAACATTAGGGATTGTATTCTGCAGACCTTGGTTGTAGCATATTTGAGTTACTGTTATCTTTCTATCACCTAGACTCCAACCTCTCGACCTATTCCCTTCTGACCTCCAACATCAACAAGGTGTTTTTGTCCTCACAACTGCTGTTCACTGAATATTTTGTCCCTCTATAAACTCTAGAGATGACCCCAACACGTAATCTGTCCAAATGAGTCACTTAAAATAACATTTTCAAAGTCTGAGTTGAGCTTTGATTTTGTGTTCTCTCCTCTCAGGATTTGGGAACATCTCTCCTCACACGGAAGGAGGGCGAATCTTCTGCATAATCTACGCTCTGCTGGGGATCCCCCTGTTTGGGTTCTTGCTAGCCGGCGTCGGTGATCAGCTGGGAACTATTTTTGGAAAGGGAATTGCCAAAGTGGAGAAGATGATTGTGGTGAGAAACACTGAATAAGTGAGTCTGTAATTTGTTGCACAAGATAGGTTTATTGTAAAACTGGTTTAAAATTAAGGGAGATCAAAAAGCAGTGGGTAAAAGAAAAGAAAAGCCAAACTTGATGCTGGATGAAAGAGAAGAGGTAAAAGTTTACAGAAGAGGCCTAATTTATTCAGGTGCGTGCTTCTCCCTGCTGTTCTCGGCTACTCCTCTACCAGGAAGCTAAACCAACCATATGATGAGCAGATGGAAGGGAAGCTGCATCACACTGTGAATCATTTACTTCTCCCTGGATGTTTACCAGAGTGCAATAATCGGTTTAGGTTTGTCACCGCAGTCATGTTTGATACCTTACAGCAGCAACATTCTCCTATCAGCAAAGCAGGAAAAGATTTATGAGCTCTCCTTTGGCTAATGCATCGGCCACCAGTGCATGCCAGAGTTGATGCAGTTTAGCGTTGCCATGACAACAGACCAGCGAACAGCAATCAAAACAGCATTGTGCTTCAGGAATAAAAGCCTATTAGAGAAAAATCAGCATTTACTGCAGAGAAATACACTTTTTCATTAAGATAAATAGCACATTTTTTCTTTTTGTAATTATGTTTCTAGATGTTTTTATATTATAAGAGGATCTTGCATGGATGTGCATTAAATATGCTTGGAAATTCAAGAGTTGATCACAACTCAAGCTGCAGCTCTCACAATGACTGGCAGGAAAATTTAATCGTATAAGACCGTTTAGTGAAATAAGTGCATTAATTAAAATTACCATGAGATGATTATTGTAGGACCCAAGGTGCAGGGGGTAATAGTGGAAAAAACATAAACGAATCCGAAGTTCAGAACAGCTGGCTTTAACGGGGAGCTAAACCAACAGGAAAATGAAACCAGGATGCTTTTATAATGAGGGATGTGATTCCAAACTCAGGGCAGGTGAGCTGATTGAAAACAGGTGTGCACAATTAACGACTGAGGCTGAGTGGGAAAAAAAACAAAGCTAACAAAAGTAAACATGATTAAATGTATTTTTTACATATAAAATGATAAGTTATTTTATAAACAAAAAATGTGTAAAAGTATTTATCATTGTTCATCTGTACAAACTGGTCCTTGACTTTGTGTTAAAGGATCCCTTATTTATAGGGCTAAATAAAATAGATTTTAACAGCTATATTCATTTAAAAACAACTTTCCAAAAGGACATTTCACTTCATCCCAGAGTGGGTGCTTACCCTTGCAGTGAAAATGATGGCTTCCACTCAGGTGCCATCACCAGATGAACTAGAGCCAAGGAATGCTCTAGAGGCTAATGTGGAATCAATAGATCAAAACCTAATGGCTGATTGCACCCTTACAAGGAGAAGCAAAGCATTTTTGAGTAAGTCAATGTCAAGTTTATTTATATAGCATATTAACAAAAATCAGAGATTGCACAAAGTGCTGTGCACAGACAACCAGAACAATAAAATGATAAAAACACTGACAAATATTCAGTAGACCCTAGGTAAAATAAATGAACGTAGAAATCAGTTTTTTTTAAAAGCAAGGGTGAAAAGGTAGGTTTTTAAAGGAGACTTAAAGGTAGAACGGCTGTTAGAAGACCTAATCTGTAGGGGGTATGATTTTGCTTCTGTGAAAACTTCCTAAAACAGCTGATTTTAAAGACATAAACAAAACTCAAATTTGAGGGAAACGCTCGAGTCAGAAAAAGCCACACAGATCTACGTCACACTGTCTTGTATCTCACGAGGAAAGCTGTTGTTGATTTAGCGTCCAGGAGAGAGCAGAGCGTGTCTCGGCTACTAGAAGCTAACCATTAGCATTAACATCTCCACAACACGGCAGAACTCCTTCAGACTTGTGTTTTTTGTGGAGATAAAATGTTGCAAAGCAAACAGAGGCAGTGGAAGAGTGGTGTTGCTGTCAGCCAATCAGAGGCAAGATGTCAGAAAATCATGAATATTAATGACCAAGACCCAAAATCCTGCTGTGGTGTACCCCCCTCTCTTCAAACTAACTACAACTTCATCAAACAGGAATGCCAGCGCATTTTTTTCTACAGAGAACAACAATTTATACTAGAGACCAGATTTATTGAAATGCATGTATGCACACGTTAAAAAGAGCTGAAGCCTTGTGCTCACATGTACTGGTGAATCTAAAATATCATCAAAATCTGTCATTACAGTACATGTGATATAAATCACCTCCATAGAAATTTCTGTATTGTGCAGGTAAATCAGTTTCCTGAAACATTTCCTGAGTGTAAAAGCACTAGCAGAAGCTGTTTTTCAAGCCTAAGACACTCAGCAGCAGCTTGATATTGATTCATTGTGGGGTTTGTTGCTCCCTGTGGAGGGAAAGGGAGGTCCGAGGGTCGTTTGGACAATAGAAACAGATGGATTTTTAAAGTCACTGCTGTGTAGTGAAGATGCCTAACTGCAACATCAGCTCATTAGTGCCCTTCAGAGTAAAATAATGCTTCGTTTTCAGCTAATTCTATTCAAGTAAGGCTTATTTCACTACTTTATCTTTGTGCAGCAAGGATGTGAAACATTGATCTGAGGTCCATCTGCTCTTCATGCTTCCCCTCAAACACAATGTGCATAAAGCTTACATGACCTGAGAGGAAAAGGACACGATGTTTGAAGCGTGAAACCAGCTGAAAGCGGTCACTTCAGGTGGAAAAAGCAGCCCGGAGATTGACAGCATGTACATGATACAGCGGTTTGCAGAGTCACAACACCATCGCAGATCCAAATCTAGTACTAATATACTGTTTACAGCAGGTGACAGCTATCATAAGTCACATGACTCATCACTGAGTGGGAAAACAATGTCACAAGAACTCTGAAGTTTGATGTTTAGGATATTAGAAAACACCACGTGTTGCTAGGAGGGACAAAGGGACATCAGTAACTAATAAAATAGAACAACCAATGTAATAAACAACCTGTTAGGTTTACTCAGACCTATTGTTTTTTTAATTAAAGCTGGGATAAACAGATTTCAGTACGTCAAATGAAACCCTAACCTGCTTTGCCATTGTGGAGTTGCTAATGCTAACAGTTAGCTTCTACTAGCTGAAGCGTGCGCTGCTTTTTTTTCCTGGCTGCAAAAATCTAGCCAGCCTTTCTCGCCGCGAGCCAAGCTGGGTGAGTCCATGAATGCTAATTTACAGTGTGACATAAACAGTGATGGGAATGACGGCGTTTAAACAAAGGTGTTACTAACGGGAGTTATTTTTTTCAGTAGCGTGTAATCTAATTAATTACTGTCTTTTTCTGTCATAACACCGTTTCTGTTACTGATAAAAATGTGTGTGTTTCTTTAATTCAGAAGTGAGGTGTGTTGAAGCTGTCATCTTATTGAGAGTTAAAAGGGTGGATGTTACATCCAAACGCATCGCAGCCAGAGAGGAATGAGGAAGTAGTGCACAGTTATGGCTGCAGACTCTGAGGTCTGCAGATCCACTGCTGCAGGTGTGAATCTGCTCTGCAGCTCTGCAGCTGTACCTTTCTTGACATGACAGCAGGACATTAGTGTAATGTTTGCTGTTTCTAGTTCCTCCTGTTAGGTACCCATTCATTTCATTTATTCAGTTTTATGTTTTCTTATGTTCCATTCTATTTAGTCATTTATATTTTAGTGTTGTGATCATTTAAAAAAAGAAGTTCTATGGAGACTGGATCTAATTTTCTAGCATATTTTTTATCAAAAATTTACATAATAGTTACTTTTCCTGCTTATTATTGTAACTCGGTGACTAACTCAGTTACATTTTTGATGAAGTAACTAGTAACCAAAACTTATCACTTTTTAAGTAACTTTCCCAACACTGGACGTACATCTCAGTGGTTTTTCCAGATCTGAGCGTTTCTCCGTCTATTTTCTATTGGCGACTAATTCCAGAAAAAGCGGTACAAGACGATTCTCACGTTGAGTCTGCGAGTGAAACTCAGAGTGACTGATCTTATATCAAAAAGAACAAGTAAAAAACAGTTTATCTGTGAACCCGCTCTTTAAAGCTTCCTTTCTGCTTCCATATCTTTTCTATATCCAGAAGTGGAACGTCAGCCAGACAAAGATCCGTGTCATCTCGACCCTGCTCTTCATCCTTTTCGGGTGCCTCATCTTCGTGGCCCTGCCAGCTGTCATCTTTAAATACATCGAAGACTGGAGCACGCTGGAGTCCATCTACTTTGTGGTCATCACCCTCACCACCATCGGTTTTGGAGACTTTGTCGCAGGAGAAAAGAGTCACATAAGTGAGGGTACGTGGTTTCTTTTTTATTCGTCTTTTTCATTCTGCCACCTCGAGAAGAACCAGGGTATTAATCGCTGAGTGATTCTTCAGCCTGCAATTATTTCCTTCTCTGTAAAAATCGGTGGCATTTGTTCAACACTCACGCTGGAACACATCAGTGTGCAACCTAAATGTGCAGGATCATTTTCACACTCCGGATATGCTTCATGCTACAGGATCTTGATGCTCTTTCTGCTAGACAAATGCAGCTGGTTTGACTTATTCAAACCAAAATACACACAAGGAAAAAAAAAGCAGCTGCTTATGTGCAAAATCACATTTCATGTGTTTAATGCTCTGCAGTCTCCGAAAAGCATCACTACTTCACTAAAGGAATGAAATTCAATCAGCAGAAACCAACATACAAAAAAAAAAAAAACTATATTGTTTTCAAAATGTTCCAGCAGTATTTGTCAAGTGATTTGTTTCAGTTCAAGAAAAGAAAAATGCAGCACTTGTCAGAATAGAGTATTTGAATTTTTTTCTATAAAGATAATTATTTTGGTCATGACGAGTTGGATTTAAAGCCTGGACAAATTCAAACTGACTAATGAAAGGACAGAGGTACTGGGTTTTAAATACGTACTTCACAGGATATTGGTGTTCTGTTTTAAGGACCTTTTGACTTCTAACACTTAATTCCAAGTGGAAAATGGATGAAATATTTCTTAACATTTTGTGGATTGATTGGAACAGTTTCAGGTCTTTTGAAGTGAGTTTTCTTTGAGTTGTTTTAGTCTTTCCAGCAGTAAAAAGCCGTCAGGGGGATCTCAGCTTGGAATAGCGGGAGGAAATCTGACAGGGAATCCAGCTAAAGGCTGATAAGAAGAGGGTTAACTTTAAGAACAAATTTACAACATCATGATAAATTGATACCTCAAAAAATCCACAGAAGTCAAACCGAATGTTTGATTGTAGCTTTTTACATCATTCATGCACATCAGAAAGCCGAACCTTTGCCCTAAATAGATTGACTTCAGTGTTAGAATTGCTGAAGGCAAACCAGTTCCAATCGTGCTGAAGAACCCAGATGATGCAATAGCTACCCAAATTCATCTACATGTAAACGGCTCAATGAAAGGGACATTATGCAACTTTTCATAATTTTGAAATAATTTTCTTGAGCCAGTATGTGCTAAAATGACCTTTTACGGTGTTAATGAAATAACACTCAGACCCCCACCGCCCCCTGTGGCCAGAATACTGGACTTGCAACTTCAGAGTGGCGGGTTCCCTACTGTTGAACTTAGTAAAGTTGAGCCGATATACCAGCGCTGGAGTCTGCTTCCAGCATGTTTCTCGCATGTTTTAGAAGATCGTGAGCATAGCTGATTTGTTTGATTTAGTGATGAACCACTCCTGTAGACACTAATGAAGGCTGAGGAGACATTTCAGCAGTTAAATTCAGGTGTCAAAAAGATGAAAATACAGCAAGGAGATTTTGTTGTAAAAATTTTGCTGGTGTGTTTT
This sequence comes from Nothobranchius furzeri, assembly GCF_043380555.1. NCBI lineage: Eukaryota > Metazoa > Chordata > Actinopteri > Cyprinodontiformes > Nothobranchiidae > Nothobranchius > Nothobranchius furzeri. Next base: position 4,521,264 of record NC_091742.1, on the reverse strand, counting down.
AAGTAAAAAAGATTCAAATACATAATTTGACACCATTTCAATGTTGAAAACCATACAGCAGATGTATTGAATTAAAGATTGTACACCTTCTTTAAAGTTTAATTTCTGTGATTAGCTACTAGCTTGAGAAAGTCATCCTGATTTTTAAACTAAGATCACAACAGACACCCTACTTCCAAAAATACAACCTATCCTTTTAATACTTCCTGTTTTTCAAACATTTCTTTAATTAAATCCTAACAAATAAAAAGGATGATCAATGGTTTTGATTTAAATTAAAAGAATAAGAACAAAAAAATTATTCAAATATTTAACATTTTGACTAATTCATGAAAATCCTAATATTACATCTGACTAAACACATTAGCTACAGTTTCCACTCATCCTGAAATTAGCCCACCTTCTCCTTCTCTCCTTCTCCTGAACTTTGGATTTAAATAAAGAAAGCTCACAACCTCTAATCTGAGCCACAGAAGGCGTCTGCTGAAAACTGCCCTTATGTTCAATTACATGCTGACTAGGACGTCTCATTCATCAGAGTTTGCCATTCCTTTGAAACTTTCTATTTGGAATTTTAAATTTAGCACAGTGAGTCAGACTGGTGCCTATGCCATCTGTGCAAAGATCAGACTGTGGCCTTTTCTTTGAAAGCAACATTAAATTAAAGCCTTTGTGCCCGCGTCAGCGCCAGGAGCTAACACTTCATGTGCAGCTCAACACGTTTCCCCCTTTCCCAAATGATGACATGTTATTTGAAAGCAATCTTAATAATTTCCAGTTTCAATTTAGCTTATTTTTCCCAGAACATCAAACACCTTTTCCCTGTTTGCTGCAAAATTATGTGATCAGTGGTGTTTTTATTCTTACATATTGAAAAAAATGTATATAATCTGATTGATTATACTTGTGAAGAAATAAATCATAGGACCAAAGAACATCATTTGGGTGTGTATGCTGCAGGTGGTTAGTTGAAGTTTACATTCTCTGATAACAAAAGGAAAGCAACTACAAACACTAAGCTGCCAGATTAAATTTCTCTGAGCAGGTTTAATGATTACAGATTAAATTACTCCACCAGCAGCAGTTACAGTCAAGTTATTAACCTCAACTCCCGATAAACGCTTCCTTTAATAGCTCATTAAAAATGCTCTTAAAAAAACAAATCTGGATTTTTAAACGTAAGCTATTTTTTGTGTTTTAAAGTGTATTTATGATCAACAATCTTTGAGTTTTGGAGTCGCTGTTTGTCTGTATTAAAATAATTTTTTTTTTACTTATTTTTCAGTGACAATGATTCACAGTCGGAAACATAAAATTAAATTCTTACAAGTAATCAGACCAATTTCCAGCACAGCAAGAGCCAAACTGAGTTTTAATGATTAGTGCACAGATGTCACATAATTGGATTTCCAGGAAATGAATGAAAATTATATAACTTAAATGTAACAATTTTATTCTTTTATGTCATTTGTCTTCTTAAGATATTCCAACAAAGTGGTTGTACTTAGAAATGAGCCTGAAGCTTCCACCTATTAAAAAGCAGACCTGTAAACAGATTCACGACAGTCTGAAAATGACACAGAGGCTCATTAAGGGATGAAGAAAATGTTATTTAGCTTGGTGCATCAAGTCACACGATCAGCACTGGGCAACGATGAAAAAGAAGTCATGTTTCTGCAAAATTTTTATATTTGCTGTGTAGGTGGATCACAGAGTCTTAAGGACCGCGACTACTACAAACCTGTGGTGTTGTTCTGGATTCTGGTCGGATTGGCGTATTTTGCTGCAGTTCTCAGCATGATCGGGGACTGGTTCCGAGTCATCTCCAAGAAAACTAAAGAGGAGGTAGGTGATGTTCTGGTAGAACCAAAGAAAAAGTAAATTAGGTAAATTAAAGCATCCATTTTTCAAGCTGATTGATGCAACTTTAGTTGTGAAAGTTGAAAAGATTATCATTTTACCTGTTGAAGATAGCTTCCTGGATAGTCTCAACAGAACTGGGGATCTAATGGACATTCCAAACACAAGACCAAAGCATTACTGTTCATGCAAATATTATTGTTTTTTTTTTACTTCACATCTGAGCGTTTACCTGCTCCTCCACCCTACTGGTTGAATGTGGAATTACAACTGTTGTAAACAACCCTGCAGCTGCCTGCTGTAGCTAGTGCTAACAACGAACTAATGCTACCATGAGCCAACTCATACTGAAATAAACCATAAAGTAAAAAAAAGCGACACTGTTGGACAAAAAATATTATTACTTACAAATCCAGTATAGCAACAAAGCCAGGTCACCATCAGTCCGTGGTTTTGTAGCCTCCTTTAGCGCTCTCAAACTAGCGTAGGCCACGCCAGAGTTCACTCTGGTTTTAGCTCTTTGCTTCGCCTCCACAGATATTACTCTCTTACTTTTACTTCCAGGCCCCGCCATGATGCCAACAGAAAAAGCAAACTTCTTATTTTTCTTTTTCTTGTCCTTTTTATTGATCATTGGCAAACTGAAAATGCTAACTGTTAGTATTACAGCTAGCAGCCGTAAAGCAGGTAGAGAGCGCCTCCAGAAGACCTACCCGCTCCATAGAACTGTCTAGTGAAGTTTTTGGTCAGCAGAGGGCTGCAGACTGCTGTTAAAATGAAACTGGTCAAGTTTCTAACTCAACAATTACCGAGATCAATGTTAAAGCTCTAGAATAAAGTTTAAAAAACTATATATTGTTACTTTAAATAGTTATTCACAAGCATTTAGCAATAAGCCCTTCAGAATTGATTCCTGCATGCACCAGAAGTGTTGAGTTTTGCTATTACCAGGGATATTTAGGTTTGAAAATAACCATCAAAAGCCAACCAGTGACGGACTAAAGACACAATTAGGGTGTCCTCCACTTCTTGCTCGATGACTGCTGGAGGTATGGTGCGTTCGAATTACCTCGGAAGTCAGAACTCGTGTCTGGGAATGACATCACACCCAAGTTAACCACGTTCTGGTTACCGTAGTTGAAGATGCCCTAGAAAACTGTTGATTTGTTAGCGCTCAACAAACACAGATGACTAATAAACACATATAAATCTCATCTTCAAAATATATTTAAAGAGAGAAGTTTTCAGTTGCAAGCGCTAAATGTAACATTGATTTTAAACGCACTCTTTTAAGGGGGTCTTTTAAAATAAACACATTTCAACAAAAATGTACTGTTGTTGATACGGAGGTTCAAGGTTAGATTCAGAAATTCTTCCGAGTTTCCGACTGGGGGGTCTGACTTTGGGGGGCGTTTGATTTTTCCTACTCTGAAGTCGGGATTTGAGTTCCGAAGACAGATCGAACGCACCATTAGGCACCATCTCCCCACGACCCTACTGAGGAAAAGCTGTTTAAAAATGCGTGAATGAGAGAGTAGTTGTGCAATGCTTAATTGACAGATGGAAAGTTTATAAAATAACATTTCATAAGTCACACGTTGGTCTCGGCTGCACTCAGACTAGTGGTTAGCTCATCAGTCATGGCTTTTTTTTTCCAAAAGGAGGTTGTTCAGGAAGCCATCTAAGTAAGATGGTGATCGTTTGTACCATTCACACACAAACACACTTTATTTCCAAATGTCTGTGTTTATAGGACACTTCGCTGTTGCATTCTGTTTAATGTTCCAGCTGCTGCTGTCTCTTGAACCCTAATCCCCTGTTTACCAGCCTAAAGGGCACAAATATAACATTCTAGGTAGACAGACATTTGCAGAAAGTTCACTCAGGTAGTCTCAGACCTAAACTGACCCCATTGTTTTTGCCAGTTCTGTCCTCGAGGCATGAATCTGAAAACTGATGGGTATTCATCCGGGCTTTGCTCTGCGAAGTAAATACCGCCTCACACGTAGTGTTTGCTGGAGCTGAGTAACGAGATGTTCTGGCAGTTTCACAATTTATATGTAGACCGTCTGAAGGCATATGTTCTCCTGCTGAAACCCTCCACATCTTGTTTCTTTATTTCAGACAGAATTAAGTGCAATGACTATTTGGATAAAATGGAGTTCCTCAAATCCACTGACATGATTAAGCGCAGAGCAGTGGAGGCTGTGCAGAGAATCAGGTTTTCAATGGGAGGTTGCTGGAAGGGAGGAACGCTGATGATGAGCAGCCAGAGAAAACAAGAAGACAGAGAAGTGGGATTTGTTTTCTTCAAACGTGACACACACACACACACTCTCTCTCTCACACAAACCATACATTTCAATTCAAGTGCCTCTTCACCTCCTGCTTCATCTGAAAGGCTGATAAATAAATAAAACAGCTTGGAAAAGGAGACCTGATGCAATCTGAAGGTTAAAACCTTCAATAATAAAGGATGAACTATAAGGCCTAGTCCACACGTAGCCAGGTTTTTTTTTAAAACGAATATCCGCCCCTCCAAAACCTTGCATCCACACCACCTCGTAAAAAAAATAAACTCTGTCCACACGTAACCGGATAAATACGTTGTTAAGGACATGCCAGACCTGTAGGCGGCAGTACTTCCCCCGTTCTTAACCTCGTCCTTCGTCTGTGGTCTTCCGCAAGGAGCAGTAATCCCGCTTGCAAAAACAAACAAGCAAAAAGAGCTTGGACAATTAATAAAGCGAGCGCAGCTCTGAGGGCATCCATGCTGTCGGCTAGTGTAAACACAGATCGCACACGTGATGTCAGCATTTTTTGTCGCGGAAAGTAACGTTGCGGACCTTAGAACTCCGGTTTTGTCCGTCCACACGCAGACACCCAAAACGGAGAAAACGCAGATCTTCACTTTGGCCGGAGTTTTTAAAAAGATCCGTTTTCGTGTGAAAAAACTCCGTTTTCGTGTGGATGACAGGCCAAAACGTAGAAAAATATCTACGTTTTGGCAGATCCCCGGCTACGTGTGGACAGGGCCTAAGATAGAGAGTATGTTCTCCACTGTTCAATAAGACGGGATTACTGAAGGGTGGGAGGATGTTTTAGTGGCAGTTGGAACCATAATAACCTTTCAAAATAAAAAAGTTCTCCTGATTTTATTCCCTGCCACAAAGTAATAATTAGATTCTTTCTCTAAATGACAACCCGAATCAAACCAGCCTACACTTGATCAACCCCCCAGAACTCGTTTATTTAGTTGATTCCTTGTTTTCCATAAAACCCAGCCCTTACAATAGATTACCGCGATACCAAACGAAGGTTCTTTCACGTTGCTCACTAATTAGATCCCGAAGCAAGAAACGTGGAAAAGCACTTGAGGGAAGAGCAGTTCAACAGCTGTCTGTGGAGATTTACGAACATGCCATTTATGATCTCAGAGTAACCGCTTTAATTATTGGTGACATTAGTGAGGTCGTGTCTGTTAAAGAAATCAGTAATTTTTATGCACGTACAATAACTCGTAATTGCTTTAAAATGACGAGATTCATTACATTTCCAAAATAAATAAATAAATACAAAGGAAAATGGTAGAGGGATGAGGTCCTGCCTCAAGTAGAGGAGTTGAAGTATCTCGGGGTTTTGTTCATGAGTGAGGGAAAGATGGGGCACAACATCAATAGGCGGATTGGTGCTGCATCTGCAGTGATGCAGGTGTTTAACTGGTCTGTTGTAATGAAGAAAGCTGAGCTGAAAAGGCAAAGCTCTGGGTTTACCGGTGATCTACGGTCCAACCCTCATCTATGGTCAGATGCTTTGGGTAATGACCAAAAGAATGAGATTGTAGAGGCAAGTAGCCAAAATTTGTTTTCTCCTCAGGGTGTCTGGGCTCTCCCTTAGAGATAGGGGGAGATGCTTGGTCATCTGGGAGGGGCTCGGAGTAGATCCGCTGCTCATCCACATCGAGAGGAGCCTGTTGAGGTGGCTCAGGCATGTGGTTAGGATGCATCCTGGATGCCTTTCTGGTAAGGTTTTTCAAGCACGTCCAACCGGGAGGAGACCCAAATAAAAACACGCTGGAGGGAATGTGTTGCTCGGCTGGGCAGGGAACGCCTTGGGATTCCCACAGAGGAGATGACCCAAGTGGCTGGGGAGAGGGAAGTCTGGGCCTCTCTGCTTAGGTTGCCGCCCCCGTGACCTGACTCCAAATAAGAGGAGGATGGATGGATGGGTGGTTCTTTATTTTTGACATTTTGAACTATAGATCCATCTCACATTATAATCAGGACAATAAAGGTTCTAATGACCCTCCAGAAGAAAATCCATGGAGCTTTTTGTGAACTAGTTTCATCGCTCGCAACACCGGGTAGGCAATCCTGGTGCCGGAGTGCCACTATCCAGCATGTTTTAGCTCCAACACACCCAACTGACTGGTTCATATACAGTACCTGTTCACCAAGTAATCGAGCACTGCAGAAGCCTGTTAATCACCTACTGATTTAAATCAGGTGTGTTGGAATAGGGAAAAAACTAAAACATGCTGGATAGTGGCACGCCAGGACCAGGATTGTCTTCCCCTCATTTAAAGGCTTGGTATTCCATAGTTTTCATTTTGAACTTTTAAAGTTCCTTGAATGAAAAAAACCCCAAATTGTTTATGTTTGAACCTACAAATAAACACGTGTATAGAAAGACAGGAAGAAACCATATTTATTATTGTTGTTTTCCTTTGATATTAACAGAGAGGAACATGTTCATTCACTTACTGACATGGTTTTTTATTCTGCCCCTGTAGGTTGGAGAATTCCGCGCGCACGCCGCGGAATGGACAGCCAACGTATCAGCAGAGTTCAAAGAAACCCGCAGACGCCTCAGCGTCGACATTTACGACAGGTTCCAGCGAGCTGCGTCCATCAAGCGCAAGCTCTCGTCCGAACTTGGAATCAACACATCGATGAGCCAGGAAATGACCCCCAGCAAGAGGACGCTGTCAGCTAACCTGTGCGAGGACAGAGAGACCTTGTCTAACTTGACACTCTCTCTCAGTCCCGTCCCGGGAGCTCTGACCAGGAATGGCAGCTTTTGTCTGAACGGTCTCAGCCCGGACTACGCCAACAGGCAGGAGATAGCCATCATCGAAAACCTAAAATGAGGAGCTTCTTGACTAGATCGTGAGCAGTTCATCAAACACACTCATGACTCTGAGCCGGACAGGCAGAGTCACAGAGTTGTGTACTTTTGGGCGTTTTTACATTTCAAACACACAAAAAAAAATAATCCTCCCAGTTGCATTAATTGACGAATGGAGTCTGGTGTTAATTACTTCCCTGCCAAACTTCTCTGCAGCTGAGTTAGAAGCTGAACGAAGTGGAACTTGTTTTCCTGACTGAAACATGGTATTGTTTCAGCAGAGTGAAAAACATCCGATCACTGGAAGCAATAGAAGCATTTGTGCTCCCTTCCTGATGGATTTCCGGAAAAATCCGGATCATATCGAGGACCCTCACACTTAAAACCTACTTTACAGGCTGCAGCTTTGCATTAACACGAAAAAGGAATGTCACTTTTGGTTATCTTTCTATTTCAATAAGAATTTATATGCCTTGCATTTACCACTTAGTGTGCTGTCACTAAAGAGACAAATGCTGACATTTTAGTTCCATAATGAGCAACATTCAGCCATTTATCTAAAGGAACAATCCACTGGTGCCTTACTGAAAACCACTCTGAACATGTGAGGATGCGTGAAAGGCTGAGCTTCGTCTCTCGGCTTGGCTAAACTGGAATATTTTTTTATTATTTCCAAAGGATCCTCCAGAAAGTGAAAAAGGATTCTTGACAAACGAGAGGAAAGACTAATGATTTAGGGATTCATTACACGTCTCAGTGTGCAGAAAGAAACGGTCTCTTGACATGTTGCGCTTTCTCATCAAACATTTATCTACCAAAGTAATAATTGTGTTTGTCTGACAGAAGAGGAAGTCGTTCAGGTCTTCATGCTGGTCAGAGTGTAAAAGGAGCACTTTTGTTTTCTTTTACTAATTCTTGTCTGAGACACAAGTTTATGTTTTAGCACTTTCCATCTGAATGAACCGTTGAGTAAATGGTGCTGTAGCAAGAAATTGTGGGAGGATTAAGTCAGATTTTTGATTTTTCTAATTTGATCTGTTGTCAAAGCTGAATGTACACCACAGAAAACCTTTCATTGGAACAGCAACACGTTAGAGGTGAATGGGGTGCAGCTCTTTTATAGATGAACTAAACAAATGATGCTCTACTCTGGCTTTAGTAGAGAGAAAACTGCTGAAAATAGATCTAATCTCTTTTTGGCTCAGTCTTATAGAAAAAAACACCCTCATTCTCATCATTTTGATCCCCGTTTTTATTTTTGAGAGATTATTTCTTAGACAGTGTCTTTTAATGTTGCATCACGATGTTTCAGCTTCTTCACATTTTAATAGACACCTCAGGTTGTGTCTATGACTCCAGAGATTCTCTAATAAATTTAGATGGTTGAAAGTTTTTAACCTATTGTCCACAAAAATTTATAAAAATAAATAAATAAATAAATAAAACTCCCAAAGTTGAGAATTCAGAAAATATTTTTGGCATTGAAATAAATAAATAAATAAATAAATAAATAAGTGAACTCAACAAGTATGTGAGCACCCTCTAGGGGCTGGTTCCAATACAAGTGGGCTGCATTGTATGGGATAAAATTTGTGCCAAAATAATCAACTCAAAAATAAAAGAAAATACTTTCACACAAAACATAACAAAATAAAGCTACCAAAATGACATTTTCAGAAGCAAGTAAATATTTACATTTTGAAATGAAACAATTTATACTTGATGATGATTCAAATTGTATTCATTTGGTTCCCACTTAATTCTGCATTTTTCAGACTATTTAGGCTTTCTGTTAGACTTTCTTTCAAAAGCAAAAACATAGAGCAGGAACAAAACAAAGATGCAGCAAAAGCAAAGAGCTGTGGGCACAACCAATACACGCCCTTCAGAATAAAAGCCCAGATAGTCTGAATAATGCAGAATTAAATAAGAATCAAAAGAGAGTCAAAAACATAAAAAATGAATAGTTAAGAAGTAGAAAGGACTTTTTTCTTTTGAAATATAAATATTTAGCTTTGAACAAGTACATTATTTTCTTAGATTGACTTTTTTGTCCCATAGATTTCTCCCGGTGCTGTTTTCCTCCCACATGTCTGTTAGGTAACTCAGAAGTCACTTGATCAAAGTGACTCCAAAATCCATGAACAAGCTGTTTTATGCCCCGCCCCTTGATGTAAAAGAATGGGATTTAAAAATACACCTAAGATGAATTATTTTTCCATGTGTTGACTTTTAACTTATTTTGTATGTGCAGATTCATTTTATTCATTCCGTTGTTCTTTTTTATAACATGTAACTATAATTGGTTATTTAATCCTTCACAGAAACAACATGATTGTGTGCAGGCGAGAAAGGTAGGACTTTCAGCCATGTAAGTGACCATTAATGGGTTATGTTGACTTCACTTTTGCACAACAGTAAGTAGGCAGAGACAATATTTTTTATGAATCTATGGTTGTCTATGTATCCATGTTGACCAAATGGATTATTTAACAAAATCTTTTTTTTCTTTATTTCTCCTGATATTGATCCCACCAACCTTTGATTGTGCTGAAAAGATTAGATAGAGGGGAATCTGTAGCCAACTGAAAATTCATCTTTCGTTGTATTTTAATTGATTTACTAACCACCTAGCAGCATGGCGCTGGTGATTTATCATCGATTATATTGGTTTAAATTATGTGCACAGTGAGGGTTTACTTGTTATGGACAGGGAGACAAGTGAGTGTGTCTGAAATACACCATATCAACTGGTGTGCCAAAATTCTGAAACAATTGTGAGTTCCTTGGTGGTTGTAAAGTGAAAATGTTCACTTTTACTTTCACAGCGAAGGTAATCAGTAATTAGTTCAATGCAACGGCATTAAAGTATTCACTAAGTGATTTTCCATCAACACCTTAAAGGTCACATCACTTCATTAACATTTCACGTAAAAATTTGTTTGTTTTTTTATAATTTACACTGTATAAACATCACTTCCAGCTGTGACAGCTAATTAAATTAGCCAAACCTGCAGCTATTCAATCCTCTGAAAGGCAAGATGATGCTTTGTCTACTGATAAAGAGCAGGGAACCCCATGTTTCAAAACTGACTGTGCACAGCTTTGTTCAAGTCTTAAATCATCCTTTATTTCTTCATTTGAAGTGAAGTTCATCAAGACTTTCTTGAAGTATTATCTAAAAACTTGTCTTAAAGGAGAATACATCTCTGGGGTTTGTTTCAGGTCTTCTCTGGATTGATTTCCTTTAGTTTTCATAACAGAAAATGATATTCACATTCTGCTAATGAGCATCTGATAGTTATTTAAAGCCTGACGCTTGTTATGTCCTTTGGGTGCTCAGTTTTTCATTTAAGCCGTGCAGGGATTAAAAATGAGAGAAAATTCATCAAAGTTCAAAGCAAATCTTTCAGAAAGCCTTGAAAACTGTTGATCAAGACTACATAAAAATATCACAAGAAGCTGGTTGGAAGAGAGGGTTGTAAAATTTAGCTGAGAAGAGAACCTGAAATTAAATACATTAAATCAACATCATCAACTTAAATAAAGGAGAAACTATGAAGAGTTTTGTAAATCAACACAAACACATACATTGGCAAGACATTTTGTAATTGATGTGCTATCCAACATATTAAAGGGGACATATACATATTTTTTTAAGTTATAATAGCTCTATGGTCATTAAAAAAACATGTTCATGAAGATCTTTGCACTAAATTCCTCTCGCAGCATTACCTTCGCAAGTTTCTGTACCTTCCAGAATGAGCCGTTTCTGTGCTTATTCACTTTAAAAAAACAAAATGGAACTGGCCACGCCCACCCATCCTCTAAATGGGTGCTATAAGCTGAGAAGCTCCGATATCTGGGAGGGGCTCAGAGTAGAGCCACTGCTCCTCCAGCAGAAGCTCTCTCGTGTATGAGGGGTAGTTCTGTTCTACTTTCCCTGTTTGTGATGTCACAAACGATGGCTTTTGGAAACAGTGCATTTTAGACAGATATTTCTTCAGCCAATCTCTGACAGAAAATGAATGGATGGATTTTTTTCACATGTGGAGTGCCATAAAGTAAGTATGGACCTACATGGCTGCACAAAATGGTGCAAAAGATAAGTTTTGCATAGCATGTTCCCTTTAAAACTGTAAATCAATGTTTCATAATAGATTATATTTTCACGTTTCAGTGGCTTATTACACCAAATAGCAGACGATTTCAGTGACTTGCGACGTGTAGCTTTATTTGCAGCTCGCTAAAGGAACAACTCATTACTCCTAAGTCGCCTTGCGGGGAAATTCCCTTCATCCTCGGTTTTGGGTCATAAATCAAAGCCCATCCTAAAAAAAAAAAAGTCATCAAGTTGCTTTTTGTTGGTCAGCTGTGTGATTGACAACCTGGCAGAGTGACAGAAAGTCAAGGAGCACTGTCGATGAAGTGTTACATAACTCATCCCAAGTGTTTGTGTATATTTTTGACATTTTCACAAGTATTTTCACAAGATGTCCTCTTCTTTTCCCAAGGTGGCGTTTTCTAATTAAGTCTCACATTGAAAGCCTTCTTCTCGCATGCTGAATGTATCTTTTCTTTTCCTACTGCAGAGATGAGCCTCCGTGTGAATGTAAGCACCCTCAGCTTTCAGCCTTGCCATGATTACAAACAAAAAACCTTCAAAGGTCTCAGAGACAAACTGTGAAAACATGCTTTTGAAGCATCTATCTGTACCAGTTTTAGTATTAGTGATGTTTACGCTAAGAACAAACTGGATCATTTACCACAGTGGCATCATGGAATAGTTTGCATGAGACTTTTTATCCCAAATATGACCACAAACGTGTTCACACGTTCACATATTTTCCAAAAATGACGACTTCGGCAAGTGTTGCATGCTACTTTATGAACAGTCTGTCTTTGATTCCAGGCTTCGCTTTGACTTTATGGAATTGTACGTCTCCAGTATGTTAACGTTGCTACGTCAAGTCAAACTCATGACACTTTTCAGAAGGTTTAAAATAAAAATCTTTGTATGCAAATTTACTAATGGTCACTGTTTTCTTTTACTTGATTTTTTTATGCATTGTTTAATTTATCAGGCTCAAAAATCAATCTTTACAGTAAGTATACAAAAACTATAAAACTACAGCCTAGAGGTTCTTTTATGCAATGTCAGGAATGCAGAACTGTCAAGTGCACAAATGGCCAATCACACTTTAGCAAGTATCAGCAGAGCCAATCAATGAGCTTATGAACAGTTCTAATGGGAAACAGGTTTCAACACAAGTGGTTGTTTTCATCTTGGTCCAAGTGCTCAACCAATGTCTGTTTAATATAGCGTAACATTGTTTTTGGACGAGGACAAAAATTTACTTTGGAAAAAGAGGGGGGGTACATGTCCCCCCTAAAACTATACCCATGATGAGACATACTAATGTACATCCGGCATTGCACAAGTACTGAACACATACTGAGTATTGCATTGATGTCATTGTGTAAGAGGATAATGCCAGCACCAGTTTAAATGAGGAGTTACACACTCTCACTGCAGGTTTTTTAACTCATGGAGAACAGAATATTTTTGATCTTTGCAGTTAGACCTCAGCATCTGTTCTTCCACTCAAACAAGCTGGAACACCCGATCACAGAACAGATGTCCAACATCTTTGTGTCTGACTGAGATGAGCTTTGGCACAGAAAACTTCCATATAGAGCAGATTAACCGCTTCCTTGGTGCATAATCCAGTAACTGGACTACTTTCTGGACGTTGTGTGTTTTATGCAACAGTAGTAACAAAAGGACCTTTTCTACCTCTGAAGGCTCAAAGTCGTCAAAGCTCAACTGCAGATTCTGACGCTGATCTTCACATTTTTGCCAAATGCCCAAATTTTCCTCATGCACTGTTGACTCAGATCTGTCTGCTGGTGATGCTGAAACACAATGTCCTGTAATGTCCAGCAATGGTCTGTTTAGGTACTGTTTGACCATTCAACATCTGGTCAAAAAGGAGACACGAGACTGCACGTGTTCCCTTTAAATCAGCCTGCCTTCCTCACACCAGCTGGAGCTCAGAGCCTGCAGCTCTGACAGAGATAACTAAATCATAACATTGACATCCTGTTCTTTCCAAGGTCCCTCACAGAACACCCTAAGACTCCTTGCTCACAGAACAGAAGAAAGAAGATTTTTAAAATAAATATGAACTTCTAAAATTTACAAGCTAGATACAGTGATCCCTCGTTTATCGCGGTAGATGCGTTCCAGACCTGGCCGCGATAGGTGAAAATCCGCGAAGTAGAGACACCATATTTACAGTATTTATTTAACAGGTACTTATTCAGTATTCAGACTTTTAAAACCCTCCCTTTACATAGTACTGTATTTTTACTTGGTTTTTTATAGTTTTATTACAAAAAGTGCATTTTATGATGAAATTGATGAAAAAAAACAGGAATTTCTTGATATTTCGCATAGAAAAATACCGCGAATCTGTGAAAAATACCGCGAATCGGCAAATTTCCCTTGAATAAGGCTCCAAAAGAAAAATCCGCGAAGTCGTGAATCCGCGATAAACGAACCGTGAAGTAGCGAGGGATCACTGCAATCATTAAATAAACATTTGTTTATGGTGATTGTGCCACAATTTAATTATTTGTCAAGGATGCTTCCAATTGCAATAAGTGAAGAGTATTATTCTCAATATAATCGGATGGTAAAGGAATATCTATGGAATGGAAAGAAACCAAGGATAAAACAACAAAAACTGTATGTAACAAGAAGGGATGGGGGTCTTTCTTTTCCAAATGTGGAGCTGTATAATATTGCCTTTGATGTGGCTGAATTAACAAAACATGGTGGTAAAGAGGACACTTATTTAGGATGGGTAGCTATGGAAAAAGAATTTACTGCCCCCTTTTGGCCTTTGGAAGCTTTGTCACAAAAAAGAGCACAAAAGAAGGAAGCTGAGTATAAAGAGAATAATCCAATATTACAGCATTCGAAAAATATCTGGATCAAACTCCACAAATGGTTAAAGATATCCCAGTATAAACAATTATATTCATCAATTTGGTATAACCCAGCAATAAGGGTGGGAAAGGAAGTCATCTGTTGGAATTCGTGGAGAGAGGGGGGCATGAGAAAATTAGAGGATCTAATCGACAATAGAACAGTGAAATCTTATCAGGACTTGAGGCTACAATTTAACGTGGATAATATAGAAGAAGAAGAAGAAGAAGAAGAAGAAGAAAATATCAATTCTATAGCGCCTCTCAAGATAAAAATCACGAGGCGTTATAGGTAACTTATGAAGATATTTCCAAATAAGAAGTAGCTTGGACAGTTTGGTTAAGGATTTGCCTGAAGAAGACAATGTTGTACAGCTCTATTTAAAATTGGCAGAAAAGTATCAGTCAGCATCTATGTTTTATAAGATGGCAGCCAAAGTATTATATGGAAATTATGATGGCTTAAGGCATGTTTGGCAGAGGGATTTAAGCATAAGGTTGGATAGAGATTCATGGCAAAGGACAATGTCCAATATGGGATGGTTTACCAGGGAAGCACGAGGAAAGCTGACACATTATAAGATAATCCATAGATATTATTTTACACTGGTTCGTCTTTATAAAATGGGTTTAATGAAGAACAATTTATGCTAGAAATGTAAAAGGCAGGAAGGTACTTTTATTCATTCTATGTGGTCATGCTATGTTGTTCAACCTTTTTGGAAAAAAATATTGAATACAATGCAAGAGTGGTTGGGTATACCACTCCCGGAAACTGCTCGACTTTGTTTATTAGGAGACTTATCGTGTGTACCGAATATATCTACAACGGCAGGGGCCCTGGCTCTTACAGGTACTATTTCAGCAGCTAGAGTCATACTGTGTAAATGGAAAAGTTTTGAGGCACCTGGTTACAGAGACTGGATAATAACAATGACGGAGATAGCATCTTATGAACTATTAATTGCTAAAATGAAGGGAAAAAAAGACTCATATTTGAAACCTGGAATGAATTTTTGTTTTTTATTGGTAAAAAGATATAAAAGTTGTTGGATAGCATGTTTTGAAACTATTATGAATGGTGGTTGTGTGTGGTTTTGAGTTAGCCTGTGCTGTAAGGGGGGTGGGTTATTTGGGTATTTTGTTTTTGTTTGTATGTATAAATTTGGAAAACTTAATAAAAAAACTTGAATAACAAAAAAAATAATCATTTGTTTATTGCTACTTATAATTATAAAATAATGAAACGTTCATTAATCTGTGCTCAGTGATATATGTTTCAGCATGTTTGCTTGACAAGGTCATAACATTTGCACTCACACAAGAACCAAGTAAGGTAAAGTTAAATCCATGACACATAATTAGCCTTTGCTCCAGATCAGAGCCTCTGGGTCAAAGAAGGCGTGTTTCTGAGATTCTTGGTAATATTTCTCAAACTTGTCAACCTCTGGTTGGCTACACAATCATAAAATGAGAACATTAAAACCAGATTACTCTGCTGATTCTTCTGTTCTAGAGAAGCTTCAGGCCGGCCACCTGAAGCAAACACCTCTTTAACCCACCAATGCTTTTGACACGTCGTCAAAAGCTTTTTGCACCTGCAAAGCTGATACAACAAAACAGTTCCTGCAGAACAAGCTGATTTGTTCAACTCCTTAAGAGTTATTCCTGAAATGCAAACTGGTTCCAACTGTCGTCACCTGGAGATGACTCTGGACTGACCTGGTCGTACTGCAAGTTAATCTATGAACTTCGGTACTTGGGGTCTCCGACCCAAGAGGGGAAAAAAAGGAAAAAAAGAAAATATTTCTTTTCTGAACTTGTTTTATCTTGTTCAGATTCACGGAGACTTGAACCTCATGCAGCAAGTCAACACGCATAAGGCTCGGGACGCTCTGGCCAGGATACCAGGCCATCATAGAGAAAATACACAACCATGCATGTGAATGCAAATCATGGATGTGAATTCAAATCATCAATTAACATGCATATTTCTGCACTGAGAGGAGAATCACAAGCAAACTTAAGCAGGCAGGAGGAGAACACAGAGGCTCCATGTCAGGTTTTCTAGTGAGGCTGATGCTCACGGCACCAGGCTGCTGGTGTAAAAAAACAATTACAATGGAAAAATAAGTCAGCCTGTTTATTTTTTTTCTCCCAGATCTCATCATTTCTAACTAATGAAAACCCTTTTTTTTGTCTAGATCATCAACATATAGATAGATGAATTCAGTTTACTCAATTTTAGTTTTAAAGGTACAAAGAACAGTAAAATGTAATGTATGTAATGTAACTAATAGGGATGAGCGAGTACACCACTATCTGTGTCTGTATATTTAGTCGGAGTGGGCGTGGCCTAACCCGGAAGTGGGTGTGGTTTACGTCAATACATTATTTTAAGTCTGAAATTGATATGGATTGATCAGAAGTTGCTATGTGTATAGAGCAGCCTCAGAATTGAGATGAAATATTTTTGATCACAGTAGTAAAGGAACTATTACAGAACAAGTTTTTCAATAAAATCAGAACATTAATATTTAAGTGCATGACTTAATACATCTGAACTCATGCAGTATGAACTAGGAAATATGAAATACTAGAACCAGACACAACTTTTTTTATTTTTGATTTAAATTATAAATAATTTGATTCAGTCTCAGCTCTGTATCACTCATTGTATGAGAGAGAGAGAGAGAGAGAGAGAGAGAGAGAGAGAGAGAGAGAGAGAGAGAACCTGACCGGAGTGGAGGCAGTGACCGACGCAGCCATTTTCAGCTCTGTCTTGTCGAATGCACCACGTATGTTGCGAAAAGTTACTTTAAATATTCAACCAAAAAACAGGCGAGCTGAAGAAAGCCTAGTGAGTAGTGAAGAAATGTGAGCAACAGTGAAGCAAGCACAGAGAGATCCGTTTCTGTTTGTGTGAGGTCTCGGCTGCAGAGTTTTGTGTGTAGGGAGGGGCAGGCGCTCGATGCGACTGGCCAATCGCAGAGCGTGAAGACAGTCAGTTGACCAATGAGGATTTTCCTTCTTCCCGAACAGATATTTACGAGTTTTACTCGTTTCATGCTCGTATTCGTCAAAAATGCTTTATCCGTACCAGATACTCGTCTGAAACAAGTATCTGGCTCATCCCTAGTAACTAATATAATACATTTGTGGTGAGGCACAACTTAGTAAACGTTCCTCTAGGTTCATAAGTACAGCATGAACGGTGTAGCTTTGATCGTGTGCATTCAGGAGCTACCAGGTGTTTTTTTTACACTGTTTCAAAGAGAATTAAAATATTTGAGTTGTGTTTCTGTTTCTGCTAATTCAATACAATTAATCAGAACTAGATAACTCTGTGAACAACACTTGTTCAGAGGAACAAAGATGTCTTGATCCCACTGAAGAGCTAACGTAGGGATGGGGAACAATTGGATAAAAAAAATCAAGCATTCCTAGTTTTCAGTGTCGTGAATAATTTATTAAACAGTGGCAAGTTGGTGGTTTGACACCAGAACGCCAGAACTCTAGTGACATTTAATAAAAGCTGACAGGTTAGTTAATGGCTCTAAAGATAGAGTTACCTTCTGGCCTCATCACCACCCTGACAGGACCATAAGCACATCCTCAACTAAATTACACCTAGAGGACAAAGCTGACATCAGGAGAGAAAAAAAAGCCTGACATGATGTCATCGTTACAAACAAACAAAGCAGGGTCATTTATTTATGTTATTTTATGCAAAACTTAATCTTCTGCTGTAAATATGGCAAGACGGTTGACTGAAAATGTGTTTTTGCTTGATTGCAATAATGGTGCAGGAGCTGTCTGCAGAGAACAAAGAAAAGACAGACAGCCTGACAGACAGACCGGTTCAAAATCGGTTAGTTCATTACCGATTCTGTCTGCAGTGAGATCAGAGACTAACGGTGACTCACCCACTAACGTGTCTCAGTTTGGAGCGGATCATGGTGAGATCAGCCAGGAAGATTTTCTCACGCAGCATCATGTCCAGTTTATATAACAGGTCTGGTTTTACAACTGGACTCAGGTCTATTGAGTGCTTGGTGTTTTTTTTTTTTTTTTAATTTTTAATCTTTTCAAGTACCGCTGAGCTGAGATGCTGTGATCACAACATCCCTCTGAATAAATTACAGAGTATTGATGGCTGGATTAAGTTCCTTCTACAGAAAAAGTTGAAATTGTTTTATTGAAAATATGCTTTCTTGAACAAATTTGTGGCATGAACCACAACCATAGCTATAAAAGTCTGAGGAGTCACATGCTTGGTGAGACTCAGACTTTGATAGTCCTTCAGTCAATTCCATTGAGAATGCAATACCGATGCTAGTTTTTTGGCGGTGTAGGTTCCGGATCTGCTCATGGTCCTGCGACTGCCAATGACGTTAAACTATGGTAATACCACTCAGACAAAATATAATGCATCTCTTTTTCAGTTCTGTTTCTTCACATAGGTTTTGGAAATTGTTTAGCAGTTTTGTTATTAGCACCAAGTTTCTCACCACATAAATGTTTCCAAATGTAGTAACGTAACTTTTGTAATGTCCAGGATGGTCAGTTTTTAAGTATAGTTTGACCCTTCAATATCGGGTCAGAATGGAGACACGAGTCTGCCTGTGTTTCCTTTAATCTGCCTGCCTTCATCCCATCAGCTGGAGTTCAGAGCCTCTCTGCAGCTCTGAACACATGATAACGTATGGTCAACAATGATGTTCCCTCCTCAAGGTCTCAAGCTTCCCTCATCGTCCTACAGGATTCTTCATACCTCCGAAGAAAGTGAACACTCGCAGCTCATATTAGTTGCTAAATCAAAGAATGAATTCTTAAATATAAGTTTTAAATGTTCACATTATGTTAAATAATCATTAAATAAACGTTTGTTTGTCACTTATAATTATAATAGAAATTAAATGCTTTCATTAATCTGTGTTTGAATGACTGAAGTTGGAAATGAATGTTATGTTATGTTATGATTACATTGATTTATAGATGGATCAGTAATGTTGATATGGCAAGGCCATCACTGTCCACACTCACACAAGGACAAAGTAAAGTTAAGTTAAATGCGTGACACAGATATTTCTTTACCCCAGATCAGAGCATCCAGTATCTGAAAGAAGGAGTGTTTTCTGAGGTTGTCTTGGTAATATTCCTCAACATGTCAACCTCCGGTTGGCCGCACAAATCCTAACATGAGAACATTAAAACAGAATCACTCTGGTGATTCAGCAGTTTGAGTTGCAGTTCCAGTTTGAGTTCCAGCTCTACAGAGTTCTAGAGGAAGCTACGGAAACGGCCGTCCGTGGTGAATTCTCTTTAACTAAGAAGCAGCCTTGACACGTCGTCAAGGCACACAGCAAACGGTTCCTGCAGAACAAAGCTGAATTTGTTCCAACTCCTGAGAGTCTAGATGCAAACGGTTCCATCCAACCTGTGTGCCTGGTGACATCTATGGACTGGAGAAGTCGG
This sequence comes from Nothobranchius furzeri, assembly GCF_043380555.1. NCBI lineage: Eukaryota > Metazoa > Chordata > Actinopteri > Cyprinodontiformes > Nothobranchiidae > Nothobranchius > Nothobranchius furzeri. Next base: position 4,501,806 of record NC_091742.1, on the reverse strand, counting down.
CGCTGTGGTGAATCTACTGGACCTGGGTGCCCAGAGGTCATCTGAATGGCGTAGATTAATCAATCTCAATCTGTGCTGATCCGTCAACTCTATCCTTGATGGCAACCTTCTGTGCCAGAGTCTGAATCTCAGCCAAAGTTCCAAGCTTACGACTCATCTCGACAATTATATGAGTTTGTGCGTTCACAGCACGATGCATTCCATCCCTGAGCTCCGGGATTGAGCCAATATTCCTCGACAGCTCATTAATTTCCCGGTAAGCCAGGTAACCGCTCAGGCCAAACAGCACGAAACCTGACACCAACACCACAAGTATACAAACGTCTTCAGAATCCTCTACAGACAGTTGAGAGAGGCAGATCATGTTCCACTGTTTCCAGGAGTCCATGATATACCCAGCTGGCTCTGTCCCAGAGGGGCATCCGGGAGCCCAGGGTCCGAAATTAAATTTTTTACTCACCGGCCAAGTTGGCCGGTAGATGATGAAAATCTACCGGCCAAGCATATTTTTTACCGGCCAAAATTATAAATGATTTAGATCTACCTAAAGCATGTAATTCTATATTATGTTGATTCCAAACAGAGTGACAAAATAATTAAAACATCAATTAATAAGGAAAACAACTCTTTTGTCATTTTTACTATTTATTTATTTATTTTTAGAGATGTTTTTATGAACTCTTTCATTGAAATCTAGTCAGACTCCTTGTTTTCTCTGTCCATGAAGTCTGGCCTCCTGCTTCTGACACCGTCTTTGTGCCAAAGCATTACAGCCTCATTTGGGTCATAGTCCTTGATCTCTGGAGAACACAGCTTCACCATGAGAATATCTGAAAGTGTGTCAGGGCTAGGGTTGTCACGGTAACCGGTGTAGCAGTAAACCCCGGTAAAAAAGTTGACAATAAATAATAACAGTCTTGTTTAAAAAATATATATATATATATATATATATATATATATATATATATATATATTATCTCGGTGGATTACCGTGGCTGTGGTGTAGGCGCGGTGACCCTTACCACCCACCGTATCATCTGCTAGAAGTTGCCGACGGCACATGCGCACTTTGTTGTTTACGACCAAAACTTTCTTTAAGCTAAAGCTGAAATAATGGCAGGAGGAGACGGCAGCACTTGGGACATTTATTATCCCTCAAAGAAGACAAAGTCGGAAGTATGGGCATTTTTTGGATATTTGAAGAATGCCGAGGGACAGTTGTCTGTGAAAGGCAGCAACGCTACGTGGCCATCATAATGTAGCCATTGTCTCACGACTCCGCCGTCTCCAGTTCGTCACTTTTCACAAAATCTTCTGGTTGCCACTGGTCCTGGTGGTTTTTCTTCCAGTTCGACGAGTTTTCATTTGGAAGGCTGGCTGACTCCAGTTAAAAACCGCCACATTTCACCGCTAGTTTTAACACGAAGCTAACGGGTAACTTGATAAACTGATTGAATGGGATAGGTGGAAATGACGTTGGATGCGGCATTCACGTTTCGCGTACGTTTGTGTAAGTTGCATGCAGGCGGGAGGAGTATCAGAAATCCGTGGAAGATGACTGATAAACATAACTAATTTGGTGCAAACATTTACTCGCCAGGTGGCAGGTAGGGCTCAAAAATTTACTCGCCAAATGGAGCAATTTACTCGCATTTGGCGAGTGGCGAGTGTTAATTTCGGACCCTGCGGGAGCCCCTTCTCCCGTTCTCATTGTTGAAAAGATGTTGTCAATCGCGTTGAGAGACCAACTGACCAGGTCAATTTTTAATAATTTCCAGTTTCCAGAAAAAATGCAGAAGCGTCGTACACCCAAAGAAAGACAAAGAGATAGATAGGGAGGAGAGGAGGAAAAAAGCATCTTAACTCTCCAAGAGCTGGAAGAAGAACACCCAGAACTCAGCTTTCCTAGATACGGAAGGTCTGATAGTATCTCATTCACACATAGGCACCATATACCACATCTACTCCATCTAGACTCATCCATCACAGTAAATATTAGTTAACTTGTCATGTTTTAATTGTTTGGGAAATAAATTCTTACTTTTACAAACCTGACTCTTTTCTGAATCAAAACTAAGTGTTTACAATCCCTGAATAAAACATAGTGTCACGATGGTCGACTGGGTACGGGAGTTGAACTCGGTAAGGATGTTTGACGTCTGGATTATTCGGTAGAGAACTCTGATCAGGGGTTTCAATGAAACGATGACTGAGTGAAGAGCCGGTGCGGCGTCTTCCATATATAGGCTTGGGTGTGACTGGGAGAATGCCGGGAGTTCCCGCGAGGAGCTTGCTGGGAAATGTGGTCCAAGATGGAGGCCGGTTAGCTGGGAGAGGCCGGTTTGGGGGCTTGGGTTCTGACAGGACCCCCCGGTCCAGGGACGGCTCCAGAAGTCCCAGGGCGACCTCGGCGGTCCCAGAAGTCAGAGACAAGGGCAGGGTCCAAGATGGAGCGGGCCGGCTCCCAGGAGCGTTCCTCAGGGCCGTAGTCCGCCCAATCGACCAGATACTGCCAGCCCCGTCCCTTGCGGCGAGCGTCCAGGATGCGCCGGACGGTGTAGATGGGCTCACCGTCGAGGAAGCGGGCAGGCGGAGGCGCCGGAGCCGGAGGCGGAAGGAGGGAGGATTCCACGTAGGGCTTGAGCCGGGAGATATGGAAGGTGGGATGGATGCGGAGACTCGCAGGCAGCCGCAGCCGGTACGTGACCGGGTTGATGACCCTTTGCACGGGGTAAGGCCCAAGGAACCGGGGAGCGAGCTTCCTGGACCCGGCACGGACACGGAGGTCTGCCGTGGACACCCAGACCTTATCCCCTGGAGCATATGAGGGACCAGGACGGTGTCGGCGGAGGTGTTGGTGAGAGTAACGGGCGTTAGCTCGGGTTATGGAGGCCCACGCCTTTATCCAGGCGTTCCTGCAGCGCCTCACCAGGGATTGAGTGGCCGGCACCGCAACTTCGGGTTCCTGGTGGGCAAAGACCGGGGGCTGGTAGCCATAGCAGACTTCGAACGGGGACATCAGAGTGGCTGAGGAGGTGTGGAGATTGTGGGATAACTCAGCCCAGAGGAGGTACTTAGGCCACTGCGAGGGTTGGGCCGAGACAAAGCAGCGGAGGTACCGACCCAGTTGTTGGTTTGCCCGCTCCGTTTGGCCGTTGGTCTGCGGGTGATAGCCCGAAGATAGGCTGACTGATGCTCCCAACAGATGACAAAAAGCCCTCCAGAACCGGGCCGTGAACTGGGGACCACGATCCGAGACCACGTCGACAGGAAATCCATGGAGACGCACCACATTCTCCAGGAACAACTCAGCTGTGCGTCGGGCCGAGGGGAGGCCCGGAAGGGCGATGAAGTGAACAGCCTTAGAAAACCGGTCAGTGACCGTCATGATGGTATTAAGGTCGTTGACTGGTGGGAGCCCTGTGACGAAGTCCAACCCCACATGGGACCAGGGGCGGATGGGTACCGGAAGAGGTCTGAGGGTACCAACCGAGGCCTGGTTGGATGTCTTGGAGCAGGCGCAGACGTCGCAGGCACTCGTATAGTCCTTTACATCTCTCTCCATACGTGGCCACCAGAGAGCTTGTTTGAGGAACCTAAGAGTCCGTGAGAAGCCCGCGTGGCCAGACAGGCGTGATGAGTGGGCCCAGGACAATGCCTCGCTGCGACAGGCCGTGGGGACGTAGAGCCAACCCGCGGGGGCCTCTGGAGGTGCTGGATCGTCTCGGAGGGCGTTTTGGATAGCCTCCTCCAGTGGCCACCTCAGGTGGGCCAAGAAACGGTGCTCGGGGAGGATAGGTGCCGGCTCGGACGTGGGCGTTGGATGTGTGAACTGGCGTTAAAGGGCGTCCGCCTTCTGGTTCTTTGTCCCTGGGCGGTAGGCGAGATGGAATTCATAGGGCTCAAAGAAGAGGGCCCAGCGGGCCTGGCGAGGATTGAGCTGCTTGGCTGATCTGATGTGGGTCAGGTTCTGGTGGTCCGTCCAGATGGTGAACGGCTGAGTGGTGCCCAGTAGCCACTGCCTCCATTCCTCCAATTCCCACTTTATGGCCAGCAGCTCGCGATCCCCTACGCCGTACTTCTGCTGGGTGGTGGAAAACTTCCTGGAGAAGTAGGCGCAGGGATGAAGCCTGTCGTCGGGCCCGGCTTGGGACATGTTGGCACCGGCGCCAACATCCGAGGCGTCGACCTCGACCACAAAGGGGACTGCATGATCCGGATGGCGGAGGATAGGAGCCGACGTGAAACGGGCGACTAGGTGTTGGAAGGCCCGAACGGCGTCAGGAGTCAGCCGGAACGGTTGGCTCGGAGGGCTTGGTCGGGTGAGAGAAGTGAGAGGTGCCACAATGGTGCTAAAGTCCTTAATAAAACGGCGGTAAAAGTTGCAGAAACCCAGAAAACTCTGCAGTTGTTTCAGGCTCGTCGGGAGGGGCCAGTCTCTCACCGCCTGGACTTTCTGAGGGTCCATGGTTAGTCCTTTATCTGAAATCATGTAGCCCAGGAATGATACGGACCGCTGGTGGAAGGAGCACTTCTCGGGCTTACAGAACAGGTTATTGTCCAGGAGCCGGGTTAGAACAGCGCGAACATGGTGGAGGTGTTCGGCCTCGGACTTGGAGTAGATCAGGATGTCATCCAGGTAGGCAAACACCCACCGTCCCAACATGTCGCGGAGGACATCGTTTATGAGGCGTTGAAAAACGGCGGGGCTATTGCACAGCCCGAAGGGCATTACCTGGTACTCCCAGTGACCGGTGGGTGTGATGAAAGCAGTCTTCCACTCATCTCCAGCTTTAATACGGACCAGATTGTAGGCGCTCCGGAGGTCCAGCTTGGTGAAGATCCGCGCCCTGGCGTCCAGGGCAGATGTGAGGAGCGGCAGAGGATGACGGTCTTTGACTGTGATTTTGTTCAGACCTCGGTAATCGATACAGGGGCGGAGATCACCCTCCTTTTTCCTGACAAAGAAGAAGCCTGCGGCACCCGGGGAGGAGGAAGGTCGAATGAAACCCTGCTGGAGGGCCTGGTCAATATATTCCTCCATGGCTCTGGACTCGGCGGGAGAGAGAGAAAAAAGGCGCCCCCGGGGTGGACTGGTTCCTGGTTGCAGCTTGATTTCCATGTCGTACGGGCGGTGAGGCGGCAGTGTGGTGGCGCGCCGCTTGTCGAACACCGCAGCCAGGTCCCGGTAGGGCAGTGGCAGATTGGGCGGTGTTTGGCCAGTGTCACCGTCCGGGCGGTCTGGCATGGATGTAGGAGGAGAGAGGTGGGCCTGGCACTGGGTCCCCCATTCCAAAATGCGGCCCTGGGACCAGGAAATCCGGGGGTCGTGGAGACGGAGCCAGGGAAATCCCAGGATTAGAGGAGAGGAGGGAGCACATATGATCAGGAACTGGAGGGTCTCTCGATGGCCTTGGACAATCATCTGGAGTGGCTGGGTTCGGTTTTGGATCGGATAGGGTTGGAGGGGCCTACTGTCCACCGAGGTCACAGGCACAACTCTCTCCAAGGGGGTCATGGGGATCCGTAGGCGCTTAGCCAGATCCATGTCCATAAAATTGTCAGCGGCCCCCGAGTCCAACAGCGCGTGCATCTGAAGTGAGGTCTCACCATGAAGGAGGGTAACATGAAGAAGGAGTCGATTTGAAGAGGCGGGGGCTGAAGGTGACCCAGGCTGAGCGACCCCGATACTCAGTGGGTTCCTTCGTTTCCCAAACGTAATGGACAGTTCAGGCGTCTGTGGTGGGAGGAGCCACAATAGGCACAGAGACCCTCGCGCCACCGTCGCTGTCTCTCCTCTGGAGGAAGGTGGCCTGATTGCATGGGCTCATCAGTAGAAGCGGGTCTGGGAGCAGGCGTGGGGGAACGAGGAAGAGGGCCAGGTGCCCTGGATGGGCGAGTGAAGGGCTTGGGCCGAACCAGAACCCGCTGATCCATGCGCAGCGCCAAATCGACCACTTCATCCAGGGTCTGGGGCAGTTCCTTTCCCGCCATCTCATCACGGATGTAGGTCGCCAGTCCCTCCAAGAAGACGGCTCGGAAGGCAGAGTCATCCCACCGCAGCTTGGCGGAGATGGTGCGGAACTCCGACGCATAAGCGCACACCGTGCGCTCCCGCTGGCGGAGTTTTAGGAGTTGTGTTTCTGCTCCCACTTCGCTGCTGGGTGGAACAAAAGTCTTTCTGAGGGCGGACACAAAAGCAGCATAGTCATTGCAAGCCGGTGATTTGGAATTATAAAGCGCAGCGGCCCACTCAGCCGCGCGTCCGGAGAGCAGGGAGGTGAGATGCGCCACCCGAGAGCGCGCAGTGGGGAAGCGCCCTGGCTGGCACTCAAACTGCATGTCGAGGGTGGCGAGTAGACCGTCTGGGCTCCCCGTCTCTCCGTTCCACCTCTCTGGGAGACTAAAGTGCAGCCCCTCTGTTGGTGGAGCGAGGGCTTGCTGCTGGAGAGCATGGAGGGCTGTGGATAATTGTAGGATGAGATCGGTCTGGGAGTTTTGTTTGGTGTGGAGCCGATCGATCAGGGCGTGGAGCTGAATGAGTTCATTTTCCATTTGCTCCGTCTTTCTTTTCATGCGCTCGAACTCCGCTGGATCTACGGACTCAGTCATCCTGTCACGATGGTCGACTGGGTACGGGAGTTGAACTCGGTAAGGATGTTTGACGTCTGGATTATTCGGTAGAGAACTCTGATCAGGGGTTTCAATGAAACGATGACTGAGTGAAGAGCCGGTGCGGCGTCTTCCATATATAGGCTTGGGTGTGACTGGGAGAATGCCAGGAGTTCCCGCGAGGAGCTTGCTGGGAAATGTGGTCCAAGATGGAGGCCGGTTAGCTGGGAGAGGCCGGTTTGGGGGCTTGGGTTCTGACACATAGAATCCTAGAATCGTCTGATTAAACACTGAGACCAAGCAGATTGATATTCTATATTTATATAGAGTATAACAGCTTATTGGTCATAAGTAGATGTAATAGATTAAGCTCTTAAAGCACTCAATTTACCAAATCCTACACTTTTGTAAGTCATTCGCCCAGCCAATAATCTACTGTGACAGCAACAGGCGCAAGACCCCGAGCCAACTCATGTAGTAAGAAACATGGTGACAAATATGGCATCCCCCAGAGACTTAGACCCACACCCTATGTATTTTAGACTACATTTTTTTTGGTTATGTTACGGAACTGCCAAAATTTTTCAACGACTGAAGATCTCGTCTCGTCTCGTCTTCCTCCGCTTATCCGGGTCCGGGTCGCGGGGGCAGCATCCCAACTAGGGAGCTCCAGGCCGTCCTCTCCCCGGCCTTGTCCACCAGCTCCTCCGGCAGGACCCCAAGGCGTTCCCGGACCAGATTGGAGATGTAACCTCTCCAACGTGTCCTGGGTCGACCCGGGGGCCTTCTGCCGGCAGGACATGCCCGAAACACCTCCCCGGGGAGGCGTCCAGGTCCTGACCAGATGCCCAAACCACCTCAACTGGCTCCTTTCGATCCGGAGGAGCAGCGGTTCTACTCCGAGTCCCTCCCGAATGTCCGAGCTCCTCACCCTATCTCTAAGGCTGAGCCCGGCCACCCTACGGAGGAAACATTTCGGCCGCTTGTATCCGCGATCTCGTTCTTTCGATCATTACCCAAAGCTCATGACCATAGGTGAGGATTGGGACGTAGATCGACCGGTAAATCGAGAGCCTGGCTTTCTGGCTCAGCTCCCTCTTCCCCACGACAGATCGGCTCAGCGTCCGCATCACTGCAGACGCCGAACCAATCCGCCTGTCGATCTCCCGATCCCTCCTACCCTCACTCGTGAACAAGACCCCGAGATACTTAAACTCCTCCACTTGAGGTAGGACCTCTCCCCCGACCCGGAGGTGGCAAGCCACCCTTTTCCAGATAGTAATGGTCAAAATGACACACTGTCGCTTTAAAGAGCAAGTCACCCCCTACCAGAGATTTACTCTACTACCACTTCCTGTTTAAAAAAATGCAACAAAGGCTGTTGCCTTGCAGACCGAGAGGGAGGAGCCATCTAACAAATATACACACACACAGGCTCACAATGACTTTCTAACATCATAATGTACCAGCTAACATCACAGTGTACCTCTTAGCCAGTAGTGATGGCAGATATAAATTCAAATGCAGTGCAGAGGTTTTACCTGACAACTGACACTGACAGTTTTAGGCAGAAAATTAAAATTTTAACTAAGATTAACTAAAGTCCCAAATTATTGACTACACATGTCTACAACACGATTAGACACTCATTTATATAGTTTATCAGCAAAACAAAGCTGATTTGGGGGCAACTTGCTCTTTAATGAAAGAGAACTTCCTTCAGACACTTGCGTGGGTTTTGTGGACAGAAAGTGGATGTTTGCAGAGAAGCAATAAAACCAAAACAGAAAGAGAGGGCTAAATTTTAATGTGGAAGCTCATCCTCCGATATTCCGGTGTGACCGGACACACAAGGTGTTCTGATTGTTTTTGCAGAGCTGTTTTGTGACTGTGAGCTTTCCTGTGAGATTTCCTCCCTCTGCTCTCAAACATCAGAAGCTTCTTGCTTGATGCTTCAAGGGATGAAGCTAAAAATAAAACCATTATTAGACTGAATAGATACCATGTTCTGTTCAACGGTGGGTTCAAGGACACCCTTTCTAAATATATCTCATCGTGTACCGCAGGGAGTTCTGACGCTGTAAAGGTCAGGATGTCATTCATCCTCTCAGTGTGTGAGGATATCCCATCTGCAGCAGCCTGGACACGAAAGGAAAATGTAGTGAAAGGTTAAACTGAATGTTCACCAAGAATGAGTTCTGTGATGATCCAATTCAAACACATCTAAAAGGTTTTAACTTTGGATATTTTAAATCTAAACAGGAGCTGCTGCTGAGAGCAGCAACCCAGCAGTTCAGAGGGATGAGGTTGCCATAGCAACTTGATCTGGTCAAATTAAGAGAAGGCAGGACTTATAGGAATCACTTCTTTTTTTTTTGCTTTTTGCATCATCTCCACAGCTCGAATGTCACAACGTCTTTTTTCTAACTCATTCATGATGACAAGAGGTTTTTTTATTGAATAAAATTACCTTTTAGTTAAACTCTCTTTTACCGTTTTGTATCATCTGGTCTGACATGATCGAGATCGGATTTAACTTTGATAAAATGGATCAGAGAGAAAGGAAGTCAACTCATTCTTCTCGACTTTCCACAAATCTGCTTGGATGAAGAATAACAAGCATCTTTAGTAACGACCTTTAGTGACTCCACCTCCTCGTGGACGGTGTCCATGACTGTCTTCTGGACATCTGTCAGGTCAGCTGTAACTCACTGACCCAGACTGAGACAATTTAGATGTCCAAAGTGCGGTCTGGAGGCCATTTGTGGCCCTCTGTTATTTTGTGGCCCCCAGCTGCATCTGTAGAATGATGACCTTTGTTTCTCCAGCAGGTTGCTGATGTAGAGTGATACTTTCAATTGTTTTTTTTTCTTTTTACTAATACGTCTATTCTTGATCTATTTTAGGAGTAAAAATGAAAACCATAAAATTAATTTCTTTATTTTTTACAAACCATTTTACAGGTGTTTCGAGGTAATTATATGATCGACGTTAGCCTGGCAAACCATCCTGTAAATAAATACACTGGCCACTACCCAAATCAGTCGTAGTATTTAGTGTTTTAGACTGAAATTTTTTTTTTATTTTATTTGTAAGCCATAATCAAACTTACAAGAAATAAAGACTTACAAATTTTTCACTTTTTGAAACAAGAATCAATTTTTTTTTCGTACAGTATTCTATTTTTTTAGACATCTGTATGTGACAAGGGTCACAAGGGACCACTCGGACCAAGCTAAATAAACCAATGTACTCCAACATTTTCACTACAGCAGGCCAAAAAATTACAATTAGAAAATAAACATGCTTTCAATGAGAAAATATATTTGAATGCAGGTCACAAAAATTTTTTCAAGACTTAAAAATATTATCAAATCACGGTAAGATACATCAGATCATTTGTTTTCCTTTGTTGAAGTTTGTGTAACACATATCCAGCTTATACTCAACTCTAAAGAGCTAACGTCTGCATTATGAATTCAGACTGTTTGCTGATTGAAGTGTTCACGCCAGAACAATCTCTGCCTCGCTACAGTCTCAGAATGATAGAAAAATCTAACTATGAACAAATACCCATGATAAAACCCCTAAAATCTAAAAATGCACATTTGATCAAAGAGATATTTGAGAAACCACAGAATGACTGGTCAGGATATTTTTTTTTCTTTTTACCTTGAGTGTTAAAATCCCTGCAGAACCACTAAATGTCCATCGGGACCCGTTCACACAGAAAACGGCCCAGACGTCTGACACAAGCTATCAAACACAGCTGAGAGCAAACAGGAGCGTTTAGTGACTTTAACACAGGTGCAAACAATGATTAATCAGCCACGGTGTTAAACAGTCTCATTAATGGAACAGCACTCAGCTGAAAACACGACTAAAAGCAAAACTGATGTTGGAGAAATAAGTGAGATCTAACGAATGCTGTTTGTAAAAGTCTGAATAAAATATACTTAAATTCTAAAACTGTAGAGAACGATACCGGAAAATAATCAATCCTTGGAACAGTGTTGCCAACTTAGCGACTTTGTCGCCATTTCTAACGACTTTTCAGACCCCCTTAATGGCTTAATTTCAAAAAAGCGCCTAGCGACAAATCTGGCGACATTTCTGACCCCCCTCAGCTACTTTCAGAGGTGGAAAGAGTACTAAAATTTCCTACTTAATTACGAGTACCAATACTTTGATAATTTTTTACTCAATTACAAGTAAAAGTACTTGCCTAAATTTTTACTCAAGTAAAAGTAAAAAGTATCGTAAACAAAATGTACTCAAAGTAAAAGTTACTTAGTTACATTTTTGTCAGCATAAGGATGGCTACATCTAAGTAGTGCTAAATCACAACACCAGTTCACAATTCGCTTGTGTGTGTGCACGCACACTCAAACACGCACAGCTTGAAGGAGGGATTTCTATCCAATCAGTGAGAACAGGACGTGCACATTGATTGAACGAGGTTTTTCTAGGATGGTAAGTTTCAATTGTGATTCAAATTATTCTTTATTTTGAGAAAAAATAAATTTTTTAGATGCCATCAGCATGTGAGGTGTCTCAATGTTTTTAACATGAGACACCTCACATGCCAAACATAACACATAACAAGCCAAATGCAGTCAAACATTTCAGATGGACCGTATGACAGCTGCTAACGTTGGCCCTGCCCTACTTTACCTCTACATTACAGTTCCTTTATCCATGTCCATCCTAGAGCTCCTCTCTGACCTTCATGCTTATTTAGAGCAGCTGATTTTTAAAGCTAGCAGAGTTCATCCTTGGTGGTGGGTTCACTCACTCAATCAACCCTTCACCACTGAAATCAGTTTGTTCATTCCAATCCTCCTAAATAATCCTCCAATCATCCAACTGGAATCCTTAAGGGTCCCATAACGTCCATCCTGTCAGAACAGGCCTTGGCAGCCCAGGTGTTACTAGAACTAACGGTGTCTCCTCACCAGCGTGAGCCTCCAAACTGTGAAGGTTGGACTCCAAACATGAACTTTAAATTCATGCATTTGTCTCCTCTTGCAGCACTTTAACATGTTTTAAAAGGCTTCCCAGACCAAAGATAGGTACAATATAAGATAAAACGTTATCATAAACACTGTAGAGACGTCATTATTTATGAATTATGAGTTATTTTCCTGAGTCATTACTTCAGCCAAGATATAGGATGCATGGATTTGATGAAACCATGCTGTCTCATGCAGTCCTATATGTGTAACACACACACACACACACACACACTGCAGCATGTTAGAATCATTTGAATGACTAGTTTAACTACACTGAACTACTTTAGTAATAATTTAATCTCTTATTCTGGAGTAAAATAAAGAAACAAGCAAAATCATCACATATCTTTGGCATCAAGGAGCATCTTCTGAGTTCAAACACAGGGATGGAGCACAATGTATACACCTGAACAGTATCAGGATGTTTTAACTCACAGAGGCCTGCAGGTCTTCTGTTTTATGAGCAAAGCGCTGAGAATCCGCTTGTTATGAGCGCTAAACGTTATTTTGCCGCTTCCGTGTGGAGCGGTAGGGAAACACAATTCAAACATGGAACCGAGTCTGGCTACTGAACCGAGTGGAATTGTGATGACGTCACACCGGTGCGCAGGGCTGGACTGGGACAAAAATTCAGCCCGGGCATTTTGACTGGAGACCGGCCCATCACCTGGTTTTTTTTGGAAAAGACATTAAGCCATACGCTGTTTCTGACACACACACCAATATTGGTAATATTCATGTATCTATTAAACGTAAACCTACACCATCCTTCCTATCCTGGTATTCTAAAAAGTAGGACTGGGGGTAAACGATTATTTTTAAAACGATTATTCTGACGAATAGTCGACTATTCTAATGACTATTTAGATGATTAATCTAGCGATTATTTTTCTATTGCACAATTAATAAAAACCAAAAAATCTCAAATAAATTCCTCCAAAAAATTGATAAATTGTTACTGTAAGAGAATAAACACTACAGGCCTTCCATTTTGTGTAACACTGCTTTTATTGTGTTGTGGTTGGTTATGTTCTGGTGACATGTAGAACTTGGGAGTGCAGGCTGCTGCCTGAGAGGTGGTTGGAGATGGAGTGTCTCCATGCTGCTTTGTTTTGGTCACTTATGTACGTGAGGCGAGTGGTGTTACGATCCTTCCTGGGGAGTTTGGCTCGTGTGCAAAAAGGAAGGGACAATAACGGGATTTAAAAGTTAAAATGATGATCAGGTTTATTAACAAAAAAAAAACCTAAGTCTTTCCATCCACAGGTTGGGAATTAGTAAAACTAATTCTGCCTGTGGGGAATTAAAACAAAAGTACAAATAACCTGGGATGTACCACTGGGCAAAGATTACAGGGTGGTTCTGGACCAAAATAAGGATTTCCAAAGGTCCAAATTCAAAACTGGGTGGTTAAAACAAACTCAAGGTGATATTTTAAACTAAATCTGCACCACAAAAACGATGAACTCTAAACCAAAACATAACAGCTTATCCAAACGCAAGAAGCTGTTAGCGAAAATGCTAACAGTAGCTTTACCAACGTTAAGTTCAAGTTACCAAGTTTAAATAAACCAAAACTACCGGATCTGACGTCGACGAATTTTTAAAATCGAGCCGTCAACGTCATTGATGCGTCGCCACAGCTCTAGATCGTACTGGTGCAGTATAGAAAATGTGGGGAAAATGCTGACATCATATACAGTATTTACTTCTGTAACTACAACTTTGTAGCCAACTTTACCTGCAGATTAGCGATGCATCTGAAGCGACAGAATCGTCCTTCCTTCCAGAGGATCAGAAAGAAAATGATCTGCGCATGTGCGTGCAGCATGATCACGCTACCCCCACTGACCAATCAAACCTTTTGTGGGTTTTCACAAGTCCATTATTTGAGATAGCCACCGGAGATACATAAAGAGCGACCGCTTCATCCGCCATCCTGCCGCATTTCGGCAGCATAAAGCACAAGTCCAGATAGTCCAAAATTGATGTAAAAGCCGTTTCAAACGAGCTGTAGCCGTCTTCTTCCACTACGTCGCATCATCCCGTCCACCAGACAAAAAGAGGGCTTTAATTGGCCCACAATGCGGATAAAGCACTATGAACGACCCACCTTTGTGGACCAATTTGAAATCCCTATAGAGGGATTGCTGCTAGGGGCTGCGGAGGTTTCAATGGAGCGTTGTTACCTAGCGGTAACAACAAGCTAACACCAACAAGAGCCAACTAATACCAAAATAAACTACAAAGTAAAAAGATTCACGCTGTTGGACAAAAAATATTACTTACAAGTCCAGGAGCACCGAAGCCAGGTCGCAATCCGTCCTCCTTTAGCTCCCTCAAACTAGTGTACATCACGCCGATGTTTACTCCGAATTTAGAGATTTGCTTTGCCTCCAAAGACATTGCTCTCTTATGTCTGCTTCCAGCCTCCGCCATGATGCCAGAAAACTTTTCTTCTTATGCTTGAACAGCGGCCTGAAAATGCTAACTGCTAGCATAACAGCTAACAGCCTTAAAGAGCAAGTCACCCCCTACCAGAGTATTACTCCACTCCCAATTTCAAAGTTTGTAAAAAATTATCTACTGTTACTTAAAAGTAGCCTCGCGGTAAGACGGTCCCCAGTTGGAAGATGGTGACGTCGTCAACAAGAAAAACTTTCAAGAGGCATCTTTGATAATCCAGATAAAACCGGAACTTGATATAAACAGAGTAAGGAAACGGTTATGAAAAAAGGCTCACGTTGGTCTAGAATATGGACAAAACAGCAGCTTGAGTCCAACTAGCACACAAAGAAGTCAGTGGGAATTCTGTTATGGAGACCTGGATTAAGAACCTGTTGGTTTGGGGTTTGTTAACAGCTAGATGGATTTACACAAGCCGTATCACTTCATCCTGTTTGCTCCGTTGCGTCACATCTCAGGTACAACCAGATCTTAATCCTACCTGCAGAGGAACAGGAAACCGTATTTCACTGCAAAGACAACATCTGTGCTGCCAAACTGGACTTCCTCTGGGCCTCTTCTCTCGTTTCACTCAGCATATTAAATTTGACAACTTCCGTGTGTTTTCTGTTGTTTTTATGCAGGAAGGAAACACCTGGTAGCGTGTGTGTGTTCCCATTAGGAAGATCTGTTTACGTTCATGTGAAGCCGTGCTCTCTAATACGGAAAACCAGCAGGTACAGAACATGCATTAACAAGAAGAGACCCTCTTTTTCCTTTGAAAACCACCGGACAGCTGCTCACCTTCAGAGACCATCAGCTGCAGCTATTGTCAAACATGAGCGTTAAGCTTCTTATAGGGCCATTTCCTGATATTTGCTCACTGTAACACAGCTAATCTCCAAATTGTACTCTTTGTGAGCAGGATTTCATCAAAGCAGCAAAAGTTTTTACATTTGGGGTGTGATGGGGATAAAATGAAGCCAAAAAATGAGGGAATAATGCTAAAAATAAGAGAGACAGGCAAGTTTGTCATCATCTATTATGATTTTTTTATATCCAAAACTAGATTTAAACACATAATACACAACATCATCATTAGTTTCATGATCATGTTTGGTTAAAAGTATAAAATCTATTAGGACACAAGCATTAGTTGTCAGCTGAACACATGCTGAGTGTTATAATCTCTGCAGAGTGTTACATAAATTTAACACTTATTTATCAGGAGCCGGACGTCCTTACACTGAATTTAATATTGTGATGTCTTAGTGCCTGCTGTGAAGAACTTCATTACATATTCTTGAAGCGATTCCCCGCTGTTTCACTGTAATTGGTGAGAAAACGTTTGATAAAAAGTCTCAATAGCTTGTTTTCAATCCAGGTGAGGCTTAGTAAGCCAAAGGTCATTGTTTGAATCAGAAGTCGCGGTCCCAGCCAGAGAATTCCTCCTCCGCCTTTGAGTGGTCCTGAGGAAACTGATCAAAGTTGATGTAGCAAGGACCCTGAAGGAGGACAAGGATTTTATTCATTTGGAGTTACACATCAGACTTAATATCTCATTTTTCAGAAGTTAAGATTCAAGATGTGGAACACTGGTAAAATCAATACATGTGCAGTGGTCTCTAGTAGGAATAAATGCCTTATAAGTCATGTTGGGTGGCAAAAACACTATTGCACCATTTCCAGGAACTAGAAGTGAGCCAAGTCACAGCTGAGATTCATACGGCAGGTTATGATGTCTTACTTCCTGATATTTGGTTATCTTGGCCCGGATTGGATAACAGCAACGCGACTCCACTCTGACTTGTAATGTTGATGTTTATTTTCTCCACGGAAAAGTCAAGCTTGGAGGAGTTCTGTCATGTAGTGAAGTTGCTAAGGCTAACGGTTAGCTTCTACTAGCTGGGATGTGCCCTCCTGGACGCTAAACCAACCCATCATGAGTCAAGATGGGTGAGTCCTTGACTGTTACGTGACAGTGTCTAAGACCTGTCAGGCTTTTCAAATCTTAGAGTTTCGTCGTCTATTTTCTATCAGAAGCAAATGCAGGAGACAGGCGTAGGAGACTATTTTCATGCAGCATGCATAAAAAACTCAGAGTGACCGATTATAATCAGAAATAATTAAATAAATAAATGTTAGTGTCACTGTTCCACGCCTGTAAGATAAAAACTCAAGCAGCCAGAGTGGTTTTTGCACTATTTTAACACTTATGGCACATTTCAGTTAAAAAATTCAAGGCCCACTGCTGCTTCGTGCCATTTGGCAGAGCTGTAGACGTCTTGGTAAAATCTTAAAACTGACATCACGCACAATCTCAAGCAATATCCCCAGATCTCATGAAATCTGTTAGCAATCAGATTATGTGTTTTGTATGACGTTAAAATGTTAGCTGGTGAAATTTTAGCTCAATATTTGTAAAGCTGAGTAAGTTGTTTCCATGTTTGGAATCAGGTCGATTAGTAACCGTGCCTTTGTCATTAACATAGTAACAAAGTTCATTCGTGTGCTTTTATGGCTTGCCTTGCGGACGAGCCGTACTGTCGGAGCATCCAGCTGACCCATGCGCAGCTTGTGCCAGTTCAAACTGCTGAACCACCTGAGACGGAAAGAAGGAAGAGGTTCTAGATCAGTTATCAAAGAATGATCATTTATTGAAAGGCATAAGCAACCGCAAAGATGTGAAAACTTGCATCGCACGTGTTTCACAAAAACACCGCAGGCAGTGGTTAGTGACTGATCAAAAGAATGAATCTTTGCAGCACTGATGACACGTTGCCATGGTTACCTGTGATGCCGGACATCTTTGATGCCATTCTTGGTGTTTCCTAACCTCTGACCCGGCCGGGGTCTGAGCAGAAAAAACAACGTTCAGAGAGAGGAAAATGCTTTCAAACACTTCATGTACTGCTAATTTAAATGCATCCGTTTGCAGACGTGACTTGTAATTCACGCTCTGAGACGACTGAATGAAATACAGAAACATTTGCTTGGTATTCCAAACATCCAGCTTCATTTGTAATGAAGTATTTGCAGCAAAGAGGCAGAACTGCAGCATCATTTCTATGCATTTTCTAAGTCTAATTCCTTTTACCTGCACAGCTTGCTGATGATGGACTTGGCTGCCTCACTCAAATAGGGTGGATACTTTAACACTCCATCCAGAATTTTAGCATAAATCTTCTGTGGTTCCGAGCTTGAGAACGGAGGGCTGGAATTGGGGAAGAAGAAACGATAAAATAAAATCAAAGCAAAAAGCTGAGATTTTACATTTAAACATTTGATGAACAATGTCCAGATATCAATATTATATCTCTGCTTCCACCTGCTGGTGAGCTTGTGCATAAAGTGAATGTTCATGAACTAAATTGTGTTCGGCAACAAGCTTCTGAGTTACCTTCCCACCAAAAGTTCAAAGATGAGGATTCCCAGGGACCAGAAATCAACTGCAAAGTCGTGTCCTTGATTCTTGATGATCTCTGGGGCCATGTACTCAGGAGTTCCCACAAACGAGTAGGTTTTCTGCCCTCGCACCAGCTCCTTTGCAAAACCAAAGTCAACCTAAACAACAGAAACATCAACACTTAAATCCTCTAGACTTTTAAAAAAGGGTCTTTTTGCAGTTAAAAGTTCCCACCAGTTTGATGTATCCTCTCATGTCCAGCATCAGGTTCTCAGGCTTCAGGTCTCGGTACAAGATGCTCTTCTTGTGGAGGTAAGCATAGGCCTCCACCACGCAGGCGGTGCAGAACATGGCAGTGGGCTCATCAAAACGCCCTCTAATAGTCATGGAGAATATTGTAAATTATTGAAAAGTTCTTTATTAAAAACTTAATATTCTTTCACATAAATACATCACTGCTTGAAGGCCACAATATGCAATGAAATGTGATGACAGCATCACAGATTTTGCAGAAACGCTTTAAAAAAACTTTCATTTATTATTGTAAATTAGCAAAAAGTTCTTTATTTCCTCTTACATTTCTTTGAGTTTGGTCCAGATCTCCCCGCCTCCACAGAACTCCATCACCATGTAGATGTATCGTGTGTCTTTAAAAGCTGCATAAAGCCTGGAAGAAATTTTAATGAACTTTCAACAGGAATTTAATGTTTTAGAAGATGGCTGGGAGCTCAAGGAGACATACTTAACAATGAAGTCACACTGGGTGACTTTAAGGATCTTCTTCTCAAACAGCATGTGTTCTTCTTGCCTCTTTGCAACAATTTGCTTCTTGCTGACTCGCTTGATGGCGTAATATTTCCCATGATTTATTGTGGTCATCTAGAAATAACAACAAAAAAATGACTATCAAAATATGAAATCTATCATTCATGGGTTGGTTTGAACTTTTGAGTACAAATGGAAATGTTTTCCAGCACAGAGAAAACTTGGGAAAAACACCACGACTCACCAGTTGCACGCGACCAAATCCTCCGATTCCGAGGGTGACCGGATCCCCCTGATAGCGACCTTCCTGGTACAACACAGGAACCAGATCCTTAAACCTCAGGTAGGAGCTGGGACTGCGCAGCACAGACACATTTTACTGAATCATTCTGAAAAACTCATTTGTGGTACTTACACTGTAAGAAATTAAATGTTGAATTTACTTAACCAATCATGACAACTGCTTCTACAAAACTGAACTGCATAAATGTAAAGAGTTACAGCCTATTGTTAGATGTTGCTGAGTTAAAAGTAAATAGATATTATTCTTTACATTTAAACAACAAGGTTTAGGCCTGGAATATACTTGCTTTTTAAACTCGTGTTGGCGCAGGCAGCAGGCTGCGTCTTTGTTCACATACTTGCTGCTGCACTGCACTGCACGTAGTACTGGAGTGTTCCACTAGGGGGCACAGTCGAGTACTCAGACTGGATAGAGAGTCGGGTTTGTGGAGGACAGCCAAAACAAACGTGGCATCAAAAGAAGAGATCAGTAACTGGTTAATTTTGAGATCTCAGCAGAAAAGAAAGACAGAAAAGGTAACAGATGGTATGAAAGACCTCTAAACCAGAGACAGAGTGACCATGGTGAGTGTGCTTTGCTCATTTTGTCAGCTCCGCCTACTGGTTACTCGTATATTGCAGCGTTCCAAAGTGTCGCATTCATTTCGGGGGACACAAAAAAAGCAAAACTTCAAATCAACGCAAGTTATGTGAGGCAGCCATTTTAAACATGCGTTAAACAACATTAAAGAGCAAGTCACCCCCTACCAGAGTATTACTCCGCTCCCACTTCCTGTTTGAAAAATGCAACAAATGCTGTAGCCTAGCAGACCAAGAGGGCGGAGCCGCTAACAAATACACACACACACAGGCTCACAATGACATTGTGACATCATATGGTACCAGCTAACTTTCTAGGGTACCTCTTAGCCAATAACAATGGCAGATTTAAATTCAAATATAGTGCAGAGTTTTTACTTGACAATGGCACAACACTGACAGTTTGAGGCAGAAAATTAAAATTTGAACAAAAATGCACTAAAGTGCTAAACTATTGAGGCCACGTGTCTGCAGCACGATTAGACACACATTTATATAGTTTATCAGAAAAAAGTTTATTTGGGGGTGACTTGCTCTTTAAAAAGCAAGTATATCCCAGCCCTTAATGAAATCTGTAGACATAATTTTTATTTTTTACAGTGTATTTACCAAAGGTTTTTTTTTTAATCTGTCCACCGATCCTTAAAACACACCTGCAGCACGAAACATAAGAGTAATTTTTTTTTAAACACAGCTTCCCTAATTGGGCTGAATTCAAGACAAATCCAGATGAAAAACGCATCATAAAACCTTCTGAAACTTCATCCATGAACTAATTTTGATATGATCATCCTATTTAATCAGGACTAAAAATATTTAGCATTGATTTAGCTTCATCAGTTTATAATTGACAGCTGCTCACCTGGACTTCTCTGGAGCTTGTGCCTCCTGCATCTCTTTGGAGCTGTAAGTTAAAAACATGTCAGTAGAAAAATAACTGGGCCTGTTTTTGTGTTTCAGTATCACTCTGTTGGCAGAAAAGATTCAGTTTTGAAAATCTGCGGCATTTTTTAACACATACTCATCAAAAAGCTCCAGGTGCTCCACAGGAATTGTCTCTTCAAAAACTCTAAAAAAAAGAAAAACGTTAAAGGGATACTACACCGTTTTACAAATCAGCTGTGTTCATGATCTAAAACATGCAGGAAACGTGATAGAAGCAGACTCCACCAGTCCACAGGTGGTGGCTGGGCACTCTGAAGTTGCAAGTGCAGTATTCTGGCTAAAAAGGGCAGTAGGAGTCTGAGTGGCATTTCATTAACCCTGTAAAGGGTCATTTTAGCACATAGTGGCTCAAGAAAATGATTTAAAAATATGAAAAAGTTGCATAGTATCCATTTAAGCTGTGCACCAGTCAGAAACATTCATTTTAAGTGTGAAAGACATTGTTTCTGATTTTAAAACTCACTCCTTATCGATGGAGAAACACGTGACAGGGCCGTCTGCCGTGCAGGTGGCAGTTCGCAAAATCTCACTGTAACATAAACAAAAATTTACTCTGATCATTGTTAGACTGTATTGTTGAAGAATATATCAGCTGCATATCTATGCATTTACTTTCAAAATGAGCATTTTCTCTATTTTGTTTTAGCATCGAATGCAAAGAAGAGCTGACCATCATTTTAGGGACTCACTTCAAGAACACATTTGTCAAAATAGTATTTTATGCAGAAAACTATATTAAATAATGACCATGATTCATATTTTTACTATATTATTCATTTGTCTGCTGGGAAGCTTCACAGAAACTACTCATCAGTCATCTGTCCCACAGCAGAGGGGTGTGCTGATCTGTGGATGTTGCACAAGGATCGCCTAAAGGGATGATGTCATATTTCCATGGTTACCGTATCAGGGCTTGCTCCCCGAAGTGTTCCCCTTTTCCCATCCTGCGAATCATCTTTTGGTGTCCGTTCACATTTTTGGTCACCAGAACCTGACCCAGGAACACACGTTAGAGTAAGGAAACACACATTTTTGTTTCATATGTGGGTTTAGATACCAGTCTGGACGTCAGACTACCTCTCCTTTGAGGATGATGTAGAATGTGTTTCCTTCTGTTCCTTCACGAACGATAGCATCTTTGTCTTGAAACTTTACCTGGTTGATACGAAATAAATTATAAAGATCAAAACTCAGAAGGAGAGCAGTGTTGTGTTTGGGTTAACTGCTGTTCCATCTGCTTATCTTACAGGGAGTGAGTGACACTGAGGTACGCACCTCCTCCATGGAGTCGATGATTTTGGACAACTGTATATCGTTCAGGTCCTTCAGAGTACGAGACCTGGTAAAAAGTCAGAAACAATGACCGACATGATAAAATACCAAGTTTTAGAGAACGAAAAACAATCATTTCAGCTGAAGGATCCACAAACTCACGTCTTCAGGAATCCCATGAGCTGCTCCCGTTTCTTCTTGGACTTGTTGGTTATGATGGTTCTGTAGGTCTGTCGCTCCATGCACCACACATGCACAGATGTCTTTGCTGTCAGCCAGGAAAACATTTTAAATGTTGGGATCAAAAATAGTGCTGTCTTACTCTAATTATTACAACATGTTTGAAAGAGATAGCATTTATTAACAAAGTACACTCTAAAAACTAAATGTTGTACTTACTGAAACAAGTTATGTCAACTGGTTCCACTAAACTTCATTTCTATAATGTGAAGAGTAATATACATTTACTTTTAACATAACAATGTAAACTCTTTACATTTAAGAAATTAGATTTAGTGGAAGCAGTTGAAATAACTTCATTTTTGAGAATGTGGAATCAGGGATGTTTTGATTCATTAAACAACACCTTTGGCTTTCCATACCCCTCGCAGCCATGCCAGCTGCATTGTTCTTAATCTGTTTAACCCTCTGGAGGCAGGCACCTGGTTACTCCACACACGTATTTCAGGAGCGTTTTTTAACTCAGAAGCACCCCTGAAGGACTTAGTTTTTCGTCCTTTTATCAAAACTTATTTTGAGCCTGAGAGGGTTAAAGATATACGTGTTTTCAAAGGATGAGTTATAATTAGTCATTTAGGATTAGGGTTTGGGCCGGGGTTGGGATAGGGTTAGAGCAGTGGTTCCCAAACTTATTTAGCCGCGCACCCCCTTCTATGTCCCGACCATGTCGACACACCCCCCAGCCCCCATATATATCAGACGTCTAGCTAAACAGACAGGGTTAAAAAAAATATGATCGACCTTTTCCCCCATCACTATCATTTTTTTAATAGTAATTAATAAACATTCAATACCATTACAATTTCCTTCGATTTAATTTTAAATAAATATTTAGATTGCCCAGGTGGCACATAAACAATGCAATTTAACGGTTTTCTTAAAGTAGGAACGTTTAACCCGTGGCCAGAGCGCTCTCCTTCCTTCTGCTCTGCGTAAACCTGAGCTGGTCACCTACTTGTGCGTAATCAAATGTCTATAGGGGAAAAGATGGAAAAGATATAGCCATGAGGTTCACTTTTGCCTCAGACCGACTTATTGCTGTTTCATGGTGTGGCTCAATCTGCGATCCGCTGCCACGCGGACTGGAATAACAAATGCTGCAGTAACATGTAGTCAGGTTCGGAGTCACTGGCTGGAGCGGACCCGACTTTAATACGTCATCCCAAAATAGAAGCTAATATCTTAATTTGACCTGGAATGATAAATGTTATAAAACCTCTTAAAAGTTTTTATCACAGAGGAGGCAGCGCTCATTTCTGTCTTGTGTGTGTGTGTGTGTGTGTGTGTGTGTGTGTGTGTGTGTGTGTGTGTGTGTGTGTGTGTGTGTGTGTGTGTGTATGTGTGTGTGTGTATGTGTGTGTGTGTGTGTGTGTGTGTGTGTGTGTGTGTGTGTGTGTGTGTGTGTGTGTGTGTACGCGCGCGCGGCACAGCTCCATGAGCCGCTCCAGTCACCGCGTCTCGTTATTGGCGCTATTTAAACCAACGTTGTAAAATTACTTCTGCCCAGCCCAGATGTGCTCACATGTGCACCCGTGAGCCGTGGTTCCGCTGGAACACGTCTGACCTCTGACAGACGCACTCTGAACTTCAGATCTTCAGCGCGCTGTTAATAGCCTGAATGGGAATAATTTCTTGATTTATTTAGTTACATCCACAATGTTCTGTGTGTGAGGTTTACTATGTCAGAACACCTGCATGAGACAGGGTGTTAATTACAATCTGCCAGAATGACTCACCTTCAGATTTCTCCAACACCGTTAAAGATGATCAAATACGGACCATATCGGCGTGCGCAGGCCAGAGCGCTGAAGCTCGGCGCATTGTAATTATGAAGCTAGGGCACATGTGGAGGACACACACACACTCACGCGCAAAAATATACTTGTTTTCAATTACATTTATTGTGTCCACTTACATTTTCTTAGGCCCACCCACAAATGAGTTTCTGGCTACGCTAATGGTGACATATGACAGACTTCTCTGAGCTCCGCAGCCATTACACTTTTCACCTCGCGCACCCCCTAGCGGCAGCTCGCACCACACTTTGGGAATCCCTGGGATAGAGGTATCGGTTAGTTTTTAGAGGGCTCACCTCTCATTCAGACCTTGCTGGTAAAGCATGGGTTTAGGGTTAAACTGAATCTAGTTTATATGTATGCTGAGAGTTTTCACCATGATGCAGCCGTTTAGTCAAATTGTTGTTCCAGTATTTCTGGTATGGTATAATCAACCACTGTGATGAAAGCTCCTCTGCTGTTAAACTGGTTCATAGTTCTGAGTCTATAGTGACAAGAACAAGTCAAATAATTAATGCATGTCTCCAGTTTTGCTAACAGCCAGCTTTTAAAGCCATCAAATCAAGTTGTCATGGCAACAGTGCCGCACAGAGGTGCTCACTGCCATTATTTTTACTATAAGTTGTATAAATATTCTATTGTGTCCTTTTTTCTAGAAGGATCATTATGACATCTCAAAAGGGACGCGTGCGCTCTGAAACACACAAATACAGACGGGTCCATTTGTATTTCACATAATCCCATTAGAGATTATCCGAGTTTTACCTTTGACTGTTGCTGTTCGTTTGCAGTTGTACAGGATGGCTAACTCTCCAAAAACATCCCCCTTGCCAAGAGTTCGCAGGTCTCTTCCTGCCTGGGTGACAATGAGGTCACCGTCTAAAAAAGGAAAAGCAATTCTCATTTACTGAAGCCTTTTTATTCAAATTTATTATATTAATATCGGCATCAGAAACAGATTGAGACAAGCTCAGGTGTGTTCTCACCTGCCACTATGTACATGCTGTCTCCTTCAGACCCCTCCCTGATGACTTCCTCTCCAGGTTTGAACTTAGATGCCCTCAAAAGGTCCACCATCATGGCTATCTGCTCATCATCGAGGCGGCTCAAGAAGTCATTCTTCTGGATAGCTTTGACGATCAGACTCGTCTCACTGGTGATGGAGAAAGTTTGTCTTCAAATCAGATCTTCGGGATATTAAATGAGCCAATAAAAAACTACTCGGGTAAAAACGTCCCATTATTCGCCTCAGAAGTATTCGTAGCTAACCTGACCGACTTTTTGACCCTGGTGTGTGAAATCTCCAAACCCTCGGGAATCGGTTCTGGAGCAATCACAGCAGCACGGCTCTTCCTAAACTCTGGTTCGGTCTCATTGCTGTTCGGGCAGGAAAACTCTGCAGAGGTTCAAACAGACAAACAAGGATCATCAGCTGGGATCACTTTAAATGTGTGCAGGTGTGTGTGTGTGACCTCATACCAAGATCGTGGTACTGAGTATGTAGTTCCTGCAGGAGTTTCTCTTTCTCTCTCAGCCGTTGTTCTAAAGATGAAAAGAATATTCAGTGGACAAAATAACCATCCTTTAATTGAGCATAACATTGTGGATACTATATTTGTTTCACCTCCTCACTCCCAGGAACATTGTTTAAAGCACGCTGTTATACATTTAACATCAAACAGTACACTTTAAAAAATTAAACAGAATTTAGTTAACCAACTTGTGTCAACTAAATGTAGCTAAAGAGCAAGTTCACTGGAAAACAGTTTTTTATTTGTTATTTTTTTAAATATGATCGGTCACGCCGAGTTTCACATGCAGACTGAACATGAAAATAGTCTTCCACCCATTTCCTGCATTAGCTGCTGATAGAAAACGGACGGGGAAACGCACAGATTGGAAAAGCCACTCAGGTCTATGCCACACTGAAAATTAGCATTCATGGACTGACCCGCCTTGGCCCGCGACAGGGAGGCTGTTGTTGATTTAGCGTTCGGGAGACAGTAACGTCTCGGCTATTAGAAGCTAACCGTTAGCATTAGCAACTTCAAAACACGACAGAAATCCTTCAGGTTTGCGCTACTTGTAGAGATAAAACATAAACATTGCAGTGTGGACGGAATCAGCGTAATACTGCCGCCATGGTGTGTCTTATGAACACGCTGTGGTAACGTGGCGATGCGGGGGATTTTGTGCAATTCGTACTGCCACGCTTCGTAGTAATATTGCCACAACGCCAGACTTGTGAATGCATATTATGCCTTGGTGGATCAGAGGGTGGTGTCCTGTTCACGTGCAGAATTACTGCCGAGCTCTGGCAGGAAACCATTGAAAATGAAAGTAAAAACAGCAATAAGTTTCCCTTTTGTTAACAGAACCAGCTGAGATGACAGACTGAAGCGATGAGGAGCTCCGGGAGCTTCTCTCCATTAGAGCTGGAGCTCAGATCATCAGACCGTTCACAGCAACTGTGGACGACAGACACCTTTAGGAGCAAGGACTGAGCGCGGCTTTGATCGCAATAAAAAGCAAGTTATGTCCAAGATAAACAGAAGTCTGCGGCTTCTTTATACCACCGTCACGTAATGTTTTATGAAAAAGGACACGAATGAGCCACATTGCCACCATGGTCTGACCACTGATAAACAGCCAAAGGCTCCCTGATGTCGCCTCAGCGTTGCAGCTGATTGGTGGCATTGTTTTCTAAAAGAGGCTGGTGGTAGAGTTATGTTGCTGTTAGCCAATCAGAAGCAAGATGTCCAAATAACATGAATACTAATGAGTTACACTACTTTTTTCTATCCCCAACTCCTCTGGCTAACATACATCCTCAAATAAAAGCGCCAGAGCTTTTTTTTTCTTAGAGAACAGAACAAGGCATTTATTCAGACTAGAGAGACCACAGCAGATTTATTGAAAGAAAGAGTGAATGAGAGCTTTAAATGTAAAGAGTGAAATACATTTGCATTTAACATAACGTACACCAATTACTCTATACATTTAGGCATCTAGGTTTAGAGAATAGGTAGGCAACCCTGGTCCTAGAGAGCCACAGTCCTGCATGTTTTCCAGCCATGCACGAACTTGCTGCTTCTAATTGGCTGAACACACCTGATCCAGGTAATCAACAGTAGGACAACAAGCAGGACGGCGGCTCTCTGGGAATAGGGTTGCCTACCCCTGGTTTAGAGGAACTAGTTGACGCAACATGGTTGAGTAAATTCAACAGTTTGATTTTAGAGTGTAGTTTCAGCATTGTGTTGATTATGGTGCATGCTCTTCGATGCAATGGATTTTAAAAGTTCAGAAGTCAAACTTCCTCTTTCTACTCATCTGAGGCTTGGATGCAGTTTTGAGGTAGGATCAAATTTGTTAAACTCACCCAGGTCTTTATTTTGCCTCTGCAGCTCCTGGTTGATGACACATTGCTTTTCCAGTTGCTGCTTTAGATCCTGTAGCTGCTTCTCCATCACTACGGGAGGGGGGTTATGTAAAACAAGAGAGTGTTTTTGGGCTTTGAACCTCATTGCAGATACATAACATTGTGCTAAACATCTTGGTTTTATATGGTTTTAATCTTGTTTTCACTAATGCCCTGATTTACTTCCACTGCATGTGAAACTGCTGAATAATGCAGACTAATGATGGACAGCCAACGGGGTGTGCTGAATGTTAGCACATCCTGCTGCTGTTGCAAAAGATATTTTCAGCTGTTAACCCCTTCCATCTTTCTGTTTGCATAAACTCCTGATGTTTATTTTCCGCAATGATATGAAACATGATGAATCCTTGTAATAAATCTGTTTGCACAAGCTCCACAAACCATCACCGTTTTCATTCTGCCGAGACTAGATAGTGTCACCGTTGACGGCAGCTAGAGTTACCTTGAAGTGGTTTTCTGACTAATATACTAAGTCAACCCCTCATTGAATGAGCTGTCTGCTCAAGATCACCGCACCCTCCACGTGACCCCGAATTATTACCGCCTCACCCTGAACATTGGACAGCTCCGAGATTAGACAGGATGTTAAAGGCAAATCATAAAGTTACGAAGCAATCAAGCCACAGGGAGATACGAAGTCTGCTTCTTTGATGAACAGAATATGGCACACAAATAGAAGTCTGCATCCACACATTTTCATAATGTAAGACCTAAATCTAGTGTGATTTAAAAAAACTGGGAAATCCTGCAGACGTGTGTGAAATAAAATACAGAGGTTTTCCTAGAGGTGTTTTATTATCTGGAACCGTCCACAAAGCACAATTTGTGAGCTTTCTAGGAACTCCATACTATAAAAACACACTGAGGACAGATTGGGTGATGACCTTTAGTCAACATTTAATTAAAGGAACCCACAACACACATTAGCCTGAGGCACCTGCAGGTAAGACCCGTGAACACACTGCTGTTTATTCATCCTGCAACGGAGACGGTTTGAACTTCTCAGGTAAACCATTAATTTGACCCGTTACGTTAGGAATGATGCCGATATGAGAGGTGAGCTGTGCAGGAATTTTAATATTGATGGCTAGCATTACTCTCGTCCAGCCTGCACACTTCACGCTTCCTGCTGTTTTATTAATAATTCATGGGAATGTGTAACTACAGCTGAATTCTCATAAGGCATACTGTAATAAAACATCTGTTTAAGATGCCCTCTCTAACGAAGCTTTATTGCTTTATGACCACCACGTGTAAATCATTTTCTTTCTGCACAACAATGTTTTTAGCTTTAATCATGTAAAGAAAAAGATTTGGGTGATATTATGAAACGTGTAATTTCAGCACATACACATACATTTTTTATGCAATTCCAGACCAAGTGTGGACAGCTAAACTTACCTGCCGTCAGGTGTGCGGTCAGAGGAAGAGATGTTCAGCCTAAATGGGCCGCATGGATAAAAGGAGCCAAATTATGTACCTGAACTACTCAGAATCTCCACCAGAGCTTCTTGCTTCTGTTTGGCTCTAAAGGAGGAACACACCATGCAGCCTGCAGCCCCTCTGGCATCACTACCAATACTGTTTTTGTCTTTCTACCTCTGTACGCTTTTCCAGCTTACATTCCAGCATCTGTCTTTTTATAATTCTGTCCAACTCTCCCTCAGCCTTTTCCTCGTCCCTTCTCTTTCCATATCCATCTCAGCTGCAACAGGACTCAATCATTAACCACAACCTGAGGCTCCGCCCATCACACCAGGTG
Source organism: Nothobranchius furzeri (assembly GCF_043380555.1). Classification (NCBI taxonomy): domain Eukaryota; kingdom Metazoa; phylum Chordata; class Actinopteri; order Cyprinodontiformes; family Nothobranchiidae; genus Nothobranchius; species Nothobranchius furzeri. The sequence continues at coordinate 4,473,224 of NC_091742.1, read as the reverse complement.
GGAGCGGAGGATGGAGGAGGTACAGTTTCAGAGGAAATAGGAAATTTCCTGTGGAAAATCATGCTGACAGATAACAAAATAGTTTATTTGAGACAATTTGCTCATAACTCAAAGTAAAATGTTAATTTGCAGCCATACATTTTTGCAGTCTGAGGAGTCTGAAAATGTTGTAATGATCTGTTATTTGGTGTTGAGTTTTGCAGAAACTTAGTCAAGGACAGTGGCGCCCCAAGGGGTGGCCATGACCACTCTTGAAAATTTGTTGTCCACCCCACTGGCCACCCTAACACCATCCCCCATCCCCCTTAATAAATCCCATTCATATTCACATACCTCATATATTATTCATTTAAAACTATACATTCATCTTTTTTTATTAAGACATAAATGTCAAAGCCAATAAATACATTTATTATAAGATTTTAATTAGGGGTGGGACTCAATTAAAAACTAATCTAATTAGAGACTTTGTGATTAATTAATCTTGATTAATCACATTTTAATCGGTAAAGACAATTTGCGCCCAAGCAAGTTCTTTAATAAAAAATAATAGTGAGGCACAGACTCCATTTCTTCTAATTATTTAATCGTAATCAACACGTCAAATTCCCATCGCTAGAATTATTTTTTATTTTTTACATGGAAGTTTTAATATGTTATAGGCCTTTTCTACTTCCACCTGGAATTTTTTGTTAACTGAAGTTGGACAATTACATCTTGAACTCTTCCTCCCACTTCTTCATGCTACAGGAGCTGTGGACCATTTTAAGACCGAGTGTAATCAAAGCAGCTTTCAGATTACATCTACGTTGACAGAAATTGGTGATTTGTTTCCATTTTTCCACTGAGTAAAGCCACTGGCATTTTCCTGGGCCACAAATTTATCTAAAAGGTTGAAGTGGCTAACTCTGACAGAAGGCGTGTGCCTTTATTGTTCGTGGTTAATTATTGATCTATTTTGAGCTGACCAGCTAGTTTAATGATTCAACCTCCTCTTAGACAAGACTTTAAGGGTTGAAACTGTCAAAATCTGAACCAAAAAAGCTAAAAATTACCAGTTACTGGCAAAAATATCAAATGTTCCTTTAATTAATTTTAATAAACGCAAAAACATAAAATCTAATCACTAGCAGACTATTTTATTTTGGTGTCCTTTTATTTTGAGGTTGCAGCTGAAAAGTCAGAATACATTGAATAATGCCCAAAAGGTGCAGCTTTGACACAGTTTACAATAAAAGGTGCATTTGTGATTGTGTTCAAACAGAAAAAAGCCAAAAGTTGAAAACTACAGCGTGACATCAAATACTGTAAACATGTCTTAAAATACGTCAAAGTTACTAAATACAATCATCCAATAACACCAATAAATTAGCACCATTAGCTGCTGTGATGTCATCATGATTATGGGTCAAAGTTGGAATTCCTTCACATGAAGAGTCGCATAAAACAATCACGAGTTAATACTCACCAGGGTTTTAGGACAATAAAGTAGGGTGCATTTATAAGAAGTGCACTCAGTAACACAATCAAACCTGTCTGCACTGTTGGTACGATTCAAGTTAGATTTCTGCAAAGATATTTAACAAAACAAATTGATTTGACATTTCAGTTCAAAATAATTATTCCTTCATCTAGATTTTCTAATTAATGTGTGCAAGTTTTAAAAAGGCAGATTTCAGTGCAAAATTTCCTGTAGGGCAGGACAGAACTTTGTAAATTAACATTATGTTAACCTTTTCTGATTTTACCATCCATCCATCATTTTCATCCGCTTATCCAGAGTCGGGTCGCGGGGGCAGCAGCCTAAGGCGAGACGCCCAGACTTCCCTCTCCCCAGCCACTTGGGCCAGCTCTTCCAGGGGAATCCCAAGGCGTTCCCTGGCCAAGTGAGAGACATAGTCCCTCCAACGTGTCCTGGGTCTACCTTTAGGTCTCCTCCCGGTTGGACGTGCCCGGTGTCGGTACAGGATCTGCTCGGGGTCCTTCAACTGCCGATGATGTCACATTACTGCAAATTTACTCGGCTTTCACACATACGTTTTGGAAAGACATCAGCAGTTTTGTTAATAAATTCTTGTTTGTTAACACCTAAATGTTTTCTTTATAATTGTAATTTGTTAATAAAACACCATATTATCTTTGTTTTGTAAAGAATGTGAAACTACATAAAACCAACATCGGACTGACAAAAAACAGAACAGTTCTTATATGTGAAGCCACTTCTGTTTGCATTAATGTGTAGTTCATCTGTATATTTCCTTAGTTGTTATCTAAATACATTCTTTGACTCTAAATATTGCTTGGTGTCTTTCAATAAAGTTCTTATATTTTATTTTGCCCCATTTCATCAACATCAAGAGCTTTTGAGGGTCACCGTTTATCATTTGCTTATATTTTACATTTCCTTTAGAAATTCAAACATATTTTCTCCAAAAAGTGTTGATTTTTGGACTACAGGACTACAACCGCTAAGACTATGACCGCAAATTTGTTCTGACCAATCAAAATCATAACGTGATAGCGTAACTTCCGTAAGCTTCATGTTCAGCCAATCAACTACTTTGATGTCATCGGCAGTTGAAGGACCCCAAGCCGATCCTACACAGACACCGGAAAACCTCACCAGGAGGCATCCTGTCCAGATGCCCGAGCCACCTCAAGTGGCTCCTCTCGATGTGGAGGAGCAGCGGGTCTACTCTGAGCCCCTCCCGAATGGCCGAGCTTCTCACCCTATTTCTAAGGGAGAGCCCAGCCACTCTTCTGAGAAAACTCATTTCGGCCGCTTGTATCCGCGATCTCGTTCTTTGGGTCACTACCATGACCATAGGTGAGGGAAACGTAGATCGACCAGTAAATCGAGAGCTTCACCTTCTAACTCAGCTCTCTCTTCACCACGACAGACCGGTACAACGCCCGCATCACTGCAGATGCAGCACCAATCCGCCTATCGATCTCACGCTCCAGCTTTCCCTCACTCGTGAACAAGACCACGAGATACTTAAACTCCTCCACTTGGGGCAGGACCTCATCCCTGACCCGGAGAAGGCATTCTACCCTTTTCCGACTGAAGACCATGGTCTCAGATTTAGAGGAGCTGATTCTCATCCCAGCTGCTTCACACTCGGCTGTGAACCGCTCCAGCGAAAGCTGAAGATCACGTTCTGATGAAGCCAACAGGACCACATCATCTGCAAAAAGCAGAGACCTGATCCTCAGGCCACCAAAACGGATGCCCTCCACACCTTGGCAGCACCTAGGAATCCTGTCCATAAAGGTGATGAACAGAATCGGTGACAAAGGGCAGCCTTGGCGGAGTCCAACTCTCACTGGGAACGAGCCCGACTTACTGCCGGCAATGCGGACCAAGCTCTGACACCGGTCATACAGGGACCTAACAGCCCGTATCAGAGGGCCTGGTACCCCATACTCCCAGAGTACCCCCCCACAGGGCCCCCCAAAGGACGCGGTCAAACGCCTTCTCCAAATCCACAAAACACATGTAGACTGGTTGGGCAAATTCCCACGCACCCTCTGATTTTACCCGATTATAAAATAGAAATTCCTTCAACATCTGAGTTTATACTTTTCACAAGGTATAATCATCCTGTGCAGCTGGGACAGATCTTCACAGAGAAAACCCAATAAGTTATAAATATATTATCTTTTTGTGGGTGGGACTTAAGCTAAAGCTTTTCACATTGCTACAGGACTTTATACTGGAAGATTTAACCTCCATGGCTTCAGTTCAACGTCTTTCCAACCTGCAAGCTGAGGAGGAGAAAATTTGTACAATACAATCAGTTTGGTTTTCTTCTAAAAAGGCAACATACATTTATGCGGACGGGTGACAGCATGCAGGGGTAAGTAATACAGCTCTCGTTTATCCCTCGTGGGCGCTACATGCTTCCTTGATGTCCGACGGGTGTTCGAAAACCGCTCGAACAAACTGGCCAAACAGACGCTCCATGTAGCTCTCACCCCGTGGAAACAAACCCTCCAAGAAGGCGATGTGTCCGCCGTGGGCCGTCAGCAGCAGGGCGACATTCGGCAGGGTCTGCACTATGGAGACTGGGAACGCTGTTGGGAAAAAAAATCTGATTTAAACCAACACTGAAAAGTTTTTAACATTTTAAACTATTGCTTTCAAACAGGTTTCAGTGATTCTTGAACAATAAACTTGAGCAACTTGACATTGGACAGCACTGTGCTGCCCTCTGCTGACGGGAAACGGCACTTTAAACACCCTTATATTTGGGTTGGCACCAGTGGAAAGGTCTACCTGCTTAATGGCAACAAGTGCTTGGTGTGCTAGAAGCCAATATAAAGGCTAGCAGTTAGCTTTTTCAGTTTGCTGATCGTCAATAAAAACCACAAGAAGCTTGGAAGTAAAAGAGTAATGTCTTTGGAGGTGAAGCAAAGACCTAAAACTAGAGTGAACATCTACGTAGCCTACAGTAGTTTTAGGGAACTAAAGGAGGCTGCAAAATCACGGACTAATTGTGACCTGGCTTTGTTGCTACTGGACTTGTAAGTAATAACAACAGCATGGATCTTTTTACTTCGTGGCTTATTTAGGATAAGTTGGCTTGTGGTAACGTTAGCTCATTGTTAGAGCAACCTACGGCAGGCTGCTGCAAGGTTTACGACAGTTGCAATTCCACTTTCATCCAGTAGGGTGGAGTAGCAGGACATTAGTAAGTGTTGCTTTAAGGTGAAAAACTGCAAAGCCGAGAACAGCCGAAAATCTTCAAATGGATCTTCGCAATGTCTCTAAAGTGCTCTGTGTTATTGTCGGTTTGTATACAAAGTGCAGAAAAAATAAAAATGGTTGCTTTAAAGGCTTTGCTCACCGTTCTGGGGGGAGAAAGGGTCGTCGGCAGCGTTCAGACACAGGATCGGAACAACTGTGTTTGGGAGCTTTTTGCCAGGACTGGCGTCATCGTAGTAATCTATACAAGTCTTATATCCGAAAAGCAGAGACGTGAAGCGCTCGTCAAACTCACGGATAGTCTGTGCCTAACAGGAAAGTTGATACAAACGTTAATCGGGGAAGGAATTATCTTATACTTGTAGGGAAATCATAAATTCTTGTCATTGTGCCGTACCTTCAGAACATAATCAATATCCACCACTTTCTCCAGAATCTTCCGGTGCCTGAGAGAAAGATTCCAGTTAAAAATGCTTCACGTGTTAAAACTCTACGGAACAACAAAGCGACCAACCTGGTGACGGTACGACAGAGTCCACTTGTGAGGTGTTTGTTGAAGAGGAGCCAGTTGAGAGGCTCCTCCATTGAGTTGGATGACTTCAGAGCATCCCAGGCGACAGAGATGGTGATTCCTGCCACCATTCCCGACTCAGTGCGCTTCCGAGCCAGGTAGTTTAGCAGTATCATTCTGCAGAGAGAGGGAAATGGGATAATGATGATGATGATGATAAATGCGAGAAATCCTGGAGACGTACTGGCAAACTCACCCTCCAAGAGACACGCCAGCACCGAGCACAGGAGCCTGAGGGTAGAGTCCTTTAACATGCTGCACCACTCGTTCCAGATCTGAGGTGTTGGCAGCGCAGTAGGTGACCGGAGTCTTCCAAAGGACAGAATAACCGAATAAAACATACACTCAAATTTTATTTTTCAAAGTTTTTTTTATTGCTTTTTGATGAAAAATTTACTCATGTTGAATTTATTAGCAGCAGCAAAGCTCTAACGCCTGAGTTAAGCATATAAAATTATGGTACATACCAACAGCTCCTCCCCTCCAACCCCTCTGTTGTTGAAGACCACACATCTGGAAAATCAAGAGCGCATAAAAACACTCTCAAACCAGGCAAATAAAATCAAACGTTCTTCTGAATGATTGAAGAAATTTAGATTTCTGAACAGAAACTTTGATCAGTTTCAGGTGAAAGACGAGGACCTCACCTGTATCCGTGTCGCGTTGCCTGTCTGACGGCGTGAAGCACGTAGGACTGCTGGCTGTTTCCCGTCAGTCCAGGGAGGATGAGTACGGTGGGACGCGTGGAGGACGTTGGGTAGGGCCTACTGTTCTGATTGTCCACCCAGTCCAGAGAGATCTGACCTCCGTCCACCGTACGGATCAGCTCACTGACCAAAGAGAGGAGACGTTAGAAAACCCTTGTGATTACCACGCGTCAATACCACCAGCACATGAGGGCTGCTTCTTACTTGCGGTAGGTGACGTGGGGTCTGGTTTTAAGGAGAGCACAGACGAGGGTCTGAAGCCGACCCCCCCAGCACCAGGGGGTGGGACTGAAGCGCTCAGACACCGCGGGACAATGTCTGTGGAGGAAAATGCCGAAAGCGTCGCTACAGATCAGGGCTGGGGTCTGGGGAGAGGGAACAGGTAAAAGAAAGAGATATTAGACAGATTGTGGCTTTTTTAGATAGATTTTTTTAAAACATTTGATAAATTAATTATTTATGCTGCACATACATATAACAGTCATTTAATCTTTGGTTGCAAGTTCTCCCCGTTATTCAGTTTTTTTCCATAATTATATTCTGAAAAAATTAAAATAAGAAAACATTTGTGGGGAAAAACAAGCTTGTAATAAAAGATGATTGAGTTTTTTTTTTTTTACTAACTTTTGTCTTTTATCCTAATCTATGAGTTATCAATGTGCCTGCTTCTGAGTCCTTAAAGGTTGTATATGGAACACTGACACTGGCAAACACTCTGGCGACCTCTGGTGTTCAGAGGCGGTATTGCAACAAGACTAATTTTCCAGCAGTAGGGATGTTGGTTCACTGCTGACACATCCCAGCACCAAGTTCAGAGACAAAGTCGTACAGGATATGGACTAATTTCTACTAATGAGTTTATTTTAAAACAGTATTTACCGTTAGAACATCTTTGGGGCTCAGAATCAGCTTCTTGACTTGTCAAGTCTGATTGTTTTAAGTCTGCTTTGATTGCTTGTACATATTGTATAAGAGAACAGTCCTTTGTCTTTATGTGTATCTGTTTAATCTTATTTTTATCTTGTCTGTTTTTATCTTATCTCTCAGTTTTTCTTTGGTGTAAAGCTACTTATGTATCTGTTGCTGTTGCCTCTTGGCCTGATCGTCCTAACTGAGAATGAGTTCTCAATACGACTCGATTGGTTAAAGGTTAAATAAATACATCTATGTGGGTCAATTCCTTTTTTATGAACTTTATGTCTGAATTGGTGATTTTTTTTTTACTGGAGAAATTTGAGCTAGGCAAATATGGAAGACTCTTCATACACAAATAGACAATCAATCTAGAAATCAAATAAATAAATAAGCAAATAAATAAGTAAACATGTCAATAAATTGGCTGCATGGTGGAGCAGTGGTTAGCACTGTTGCCTCGCAGCACAAAGGTTGCAGGTTCAAAACTCGGCTCAGCTGCGGCCTTTCTGCGTGGAGTTGCGTGTCTCCCCATGCATGCGTGGGTTTCCTCCGGGTACTTCGGTTTCCCCCACAGATCACAACATGCTTTATAGGTTATAAATTGTAAGTCGCTTTGGATAAAAGTGTCTGCTAAATAAATAAACATAAACATACATAAATAAATGTGGAAATAAAATTTAAAATAAATGCAATAAAAATCGGTATATGATGAAAAAATGATGTAGAGGACTCATTCTGCCAAAACAAACAATAAACAAATAGATGGTTTAATTTATGTTTAAGATTTTCCAAATATATTTACTCATATTCAATCTTATTCTATTATAAGTGTATTTATTTATTTCCTGTTTTACTTGGCACATTAATTTATTCATTTTCATATTTGATATTTATTTAGAATTTAGGCAAGATGAATTTTCCATATAAAAACAATAAATCCCACTAGATTTTTTTATTCATCTTATAGTTTAGCTTTGCTTTAGAATAAACATAAAAAAATTCTCAAATAACTGGATTTTACATATTTCAAATTATTATACTGTAATTATTCAGTATTTTAAGAACAAATTAAATGTAAACATAGACACACTATATATATGAAACTATTTAAACTCAAGCTTAACAAGAAAACGTGATCTTACGGCTTTATAGGGGAGATATTGATAAGATTACAAGTAATTGAAAAGAAGAATAAGGTAATTAGTATTGATTGGTAAATGAATGAAAAGGTGCAGCGGTGAAGCTAACCTTGACCTCTGGGACTGACCTGACACTTGCGACCCCACAGGTAGTACAGAGCAGCAGTGACGGAGCAGATGAACACCGTGTACGGTCTGGAAACACATTCCCAGTATGTTTTCCACAGCTCCACACTGGATAAATACATGATAGAACCCACTAGCTAACCCTCTTCCAGCTTCAAGCTAACCCGGTAGAACCGACTGCACTCGAGACAAAAGAGCAAAAACTGACAGGAAATGAATTAATAAAGTAAAACCCGACAACCTGCCTTCATTCCCAGCAGCTAACGGATCAGGGGGGTCTTCTTTACCCTGACAAGTCCCATAAACTCCGCCGTGTTCGGCTAACCGGCGTTTCACCGGGAGATGCCGCTTCCTGGTTTCAGGCCGTAAACGAAGATCGTCTATTAGGAGCAGTTCGTTTCACTCCGCTTTGTTATTCTTTTCTTTTCTTGATGGGGATTAATTGTGCCTTGTCGCCCCCTTGTGCTCAATTAAGAGAACTGCAGCTCCGCACAACTTTTTGAAATTCAAGTTTATTTATATAGCGCCAACTCAAGACAATAGTCGTCTCAAGGCACTTCACATGGTAAACATTCCAATCAAGTCAGTTCATGGAGCCAATCAGAAAAAAGTTTCCTATATAAGGAACCCAGCAAATTGCATCAAGTCACTGACTAGTGTCAGTGACTTTACAGCAATCCTCATACGAAGCAAGCATTTAGCGACAGTGGAGAGGAAAACTCCCTTTTAACAGGAAAAAACCTCCAGAGGATCCTGGCTCAGCACTCTGACCAGCCTCAGCAGCTGGTGAGAGTGCATGCATGTTACTATTATCACAGTGTTGTACCTTTAAATTAATTAGGTCCTCATAAAGGAGTAAAAAGAACCTCAAGATCATATTAATGTCTTAAAGTTGCTGATTTCTATATATTGTGATGGATCAGTTGTCGGAGTATGAAACATGTTTCAGGTGTGAGTTGTGTCTTTGCACCCAATTAAAGCATTTATTTCATTGAATCTGCAGACTTGAGTTAGTTGAGTGATGCAATTTAGATTTTCAAACCAAAACAGTCCCTTTACCTTCATTTTCCCCATAGTAAACACATTTTATATTGCAATGGTTCACACTCTTGTGGACGTTTTAACAATTTTTGATTGTTGTTAAAGTAAATTTACTTATTTTGAATGAGAAATTGGTTTACCAAAGTTTTTTTTATCAGGATATGCTGCCTTGTGTTCTGCCACACAAAAACACTCATTAAATTATAATAAAGTAATTCAGATTATTGTCTGAAACACATAGTTTCACAAATATATTTAATCATTTTATTGGACACAATTTTGCAATGATTGCCATGTTTCTTGACCATTTTTTATTCAGTTGATTGCTGATGCCTTCTTTTATCTAAATGAGTGGGGTCCCTGCAACCATCTCAGACTCAATCCCACATTCATCATTTCCACGCCTGATCTTGAAGAAACCTGCAAAGAGCAGACAGCATGTCGTAAGATGATTGTTTCCAGTCAAGATTATGTAGAAACAACACAGTAGAAACATAGCTGCTGTTTACCTTTGTCTCCCCAGTCACTATTCCAGGAGTTTGCAGCCAGCCAGTAGGGGGTGCCGTTTTCCTCCCCCCAGCCAAGGATCTTAATGGCATGACCTCCAAGCATCTCCCCCTTCACATGCTGATACACTCCTGAAGAAAAATGATCCGATAACTCAGAAGAAACACAGTAGCAAATGTTAAAGGTCGATCCTGACATTGTTTCCTTGTTGGTCACTGGGTAGTAATTTGTAAAAAAAAAAAGTTCTTAAAAAGAAGAGACTAATTTCTAAAGGCTGCTAGACAACTTTACCTTCTCTATGAAGAATCAACTATAGTAAAATGAAGTTAGAAGCTTAAAAAAGGAAGCATTCAAGGTAGTTTGTTAGAAATAACCCTAAAAAGCCAAATGCCTTGAAAGGCACCTCTTTAATAGGACACGTGCTTCAAGAGCTATATCAAATCCCATACAAGTTTGCCCTCTGGTGGAGGATTAAAGTACTGCAGGTGACAAGTGTCTAACGATCTTGATGTTACACATTTTTAGAACCATCATTTTGTGTCAGGCTTTAAAAGATGTACACAGTATAACAAACAAAATCCTCACCGGTCTTGTACAGCAGAAAATCCTCATACACACTAAACGCTGCCTCCACGGGTCCGTTCTTAAACAGCTCAGTCATGATCTGCTCCTGCTGGGAAGGGATGCTGTACGAGCGTTTGCCTGAAGGAGGAGACACAGAGGAACTCCAGGGACAGATTCAAGACAAGGCATGATTGGAAAGTCGCTTCAAGTGATTATACCAAAGTGTTTGTCCTTCGGGTAAGACAGCGAGTATCCGTCGATGCACTGCTGCACACACTGAGGGGTCTGCACTTCGCCCTGGCAGGGAGGACGTGTTCCATTTACATGATGCTCGCAGGAGGCAATGGTGTAGGGTCTGCAACCTGGACCACACACACACACACACACACACACACACACACACACAAAATCAGAGTTTCACCATGCACAAAGTAGCAACATCAACTGATGAGTTGGCTGAACTTACCAACGCTAGAATTGTACAAGCCTCCTGTCACAATTCCTTGGTTCGTCCAGAATTCCCAGGCTGCAGAAGGAAACCCACCAAAACACCTACAACCACAAAAACAGCCCATAACGACTCATTTAATGTTTTCTGAATCACCAACCAAAGTTTGCACATTTTAAGATTGGTGTGGTGAGATCAAATCGTAAAATTTGACAGCAGGGGAATATATTGGAAGGGAATTAGAAGGGAAAAGCAAAAGTCTTGTGGGGGGGGGGGGGGGGGCATCCACCTTGGACTCCCTCAAATGTGATATTAGTTTAAAAATGAGCACTAAATGTAAAATCTAGATATTTGAATGCATTATTCAAGATCTGAGTCAACCTTGATGCCTCCTATAGAGGCTGGATCATGCTTTTTGTTTTAAATTTAATGGTCAAAAACAAAAATTGGAAGCTTAGGTGTTACACTTTTCTTCATAAGAATGCAAAAAAAGAAAAGACAAGCTCACCCCATGCCACATTCATCACAGCAGGACAGCAGATCTTCAGCTGAAATCTCCAGAGAGATCTTACCATTACTTTGGATACATAACCTGTCAGATATTGCCTCGACCGCCCCAAACGCCTGTGGAAAATCAACAACACCCGAGTGACAAGGTGATAAAAAATATGCATAGAGAGTTGTGTTTCTGTCCGTCGTACCCAGCAGGACCCACAGGAACCCTGATCTCTGATCTGCTGGAGTGTGGGACAGTTGGGCCACTGCTGGCGTGGGTCAAAGCTGTCAGGAAGCTTTGTGCCTTCGGTGTCATGAACTCTGAAATAAGCACGAGGACAGTCAATGATCGACTACAGATGATGAACCTGCTGGCTGTCAGCTGTTTGAAATGTGAGGAACACACACACACACACACACACACACACACACACACACACACACATACACAGTTACAACTTACACCTCTGGCAGCTTGGGCCCGTTCAGTATCGTCCCACAAAGTCCTTTCACATAGCTGAGGTCAACGTTTTGGAAGTTGTGACCAGCCTGGAGAAAAATCCACTCCGTTTGAGTTCATCCTGAGAATTTCCCACGTTATGAAAAACATATGGAAGCATCTCACCGTCCAGGTGGTGTTGGCTTTGTTAATAGAGTTGATCATCTCAGAGGACAGGGGAGTCAGGTGAGGGTGTGCCATGGAGACGGCCATCACCGCAACGCAGAAGAGGAACGAAGGATGCATCCTGCATCACAGAAGTCACCATTATAAAGGATTTTTACTTTTGAAAAGAAAACATGCTGAATACAAACCTGACAGCACAGAAAATAAATTATGTATGTGTTTTGACAGATTTTTTTATTAAAAGTACATTTTATTTCCAACACATTTAAACTCAAATCAATTATTAATAGTCAAGTGCCAAATGGTTCAATTTAAATATTTTAATTAATAGTACCAATTTTTATCTAATAAAGCCAAATGGTCCATTAATTCCTAAATGATGAAATAAGAGTGCTCTCATTCTAATTCCTGACCCTTACCTGAGTCGCTGTTCCAGCAGAGTGTTTCGTTGCAGATTGTTTTCCTCACAGAAATAAAGCTTCTTTCAGCTCTTTATTTAATGAGGAAGAGTCACATGTATGTGCAATAAACATGTCATGTGACCAGAAACACTCCAAAGGTTAACTGGAAACAGGAAGTGAGTTTAACAGGACCACCTGCCGCTTCATCGTTGGGCTGCATGGTAGCGCAGTGGTTAGCACTGTTGCCTCGCAGCACGAAGGTTGCAGGTTCTAAACTCGGCTGCAGCCTTTCTGCGTGGAGTTGCGTGTTCTCCCCATGCATGCGTGGGTTTCCTCCGGGTACTCCGGTTTCCCCCACAGATCACAACATGCCCTATAGGTTATAAACTGTAAGTCGCTTTGGATAAAAGCGTCTGCTAAGTGAATAAACATAATAAACATCGTTGTGCCTTCGTCTGTTTGGAGACAATTTTCCTGTAAATTACTTAATGCACCTTTAAATTCAGTGTTTAAAAACTGATTATGGTTCAGAAATGTTGTGCATCCAATGTTATTTGAGGCCTTTTATCATGCAAATAAGACAAAAGACTTCTAGATAAACGTTTCAGCTCAAAACATCTGCAGAACATTTTGGCCATCAGCTCACAATGACATCTGCACGTTGTATCGCCTAAAGAAAAACTCTATACAACATATAAATGCTAAAATCTTACATTTAAACCCAACAAACCAAAACCAGATTTGTGTTTAATCAAGTTCACGTTCATCCTCATTTTATTCAAATATGTACAAATCAGCAAAAGTCACATTACATAGCAATGTTTGTAGATCTCCTTTGGTTCTGTACAAGGTTACTCTGTGCTAGCCTTTCTACTCACCAAAGCTGTATTTAAGGACACTTAGCTAACAAATTTCACATCTTCGAAATACGTTTTAATCCCATTTTAACAGTTCAGGTGGGATAAAACTACTCTGGTGTTGCAGAGTTCCCTTTATAAACACCCGTACTTAAGAAGAAACGGAACATATTCAATGTGTTTATCCAGTCGGTGAGACCTCTGCCATCATACAGCAGAAATACTGCAAAGTCCACTGGCGTTTTACCTAAAAATAGTTAAAAACTAAATGAAACACAAGCTTCGAAGGGGGTTGTTGGCAGCGTTCCTAAATCTGAAAATGGCTTTGTCGTCACGGCGATCGACACAGGATGGACTATAATTAAATTAACCCAACACCTGATCACAATTCAGGCCACATGGAAACAATTTCTCAGATTTGATGAGTCCCATGAGGATTATTCAATCTGTGAGGACGTCACTGCATGTCTCCTGTCCCTTGCGCCTGAGCTGCGGTCGTACTGAGGTACTGCCAGCTGAAAGCAGCCAGCAGCATGGCGGCCGACAGGTACATCGGAGACAAGTGGTGGGTCCTGGAGGAGAAGCTGGACTGCGGCAGAGCGGACGTCTCCTGGATTACAGCCAGGATGTGCAGCGTCTTGTCCCGCAACGGGTCGGTGAGGGAGACCTTCTGTAAAATCTGCAAAGAGGGAAGGTTTAAACGGACCGTCGTGACCACAAGAGAGGAAGGGCGTAAGAAAACGCACCCACCTCCTGACTGTACTGGGTGATAATGGTCTGCACAGCTCTCATGTTGGTGGCCTCCATCATGAGCGTGACAGCCTGTCCCTTTCTGATCTTCACCACGCCCTGAAACACCATGGGGTTGTTGTAGCATGTGGAGAGGGTCGCTATCGCCATCACCTGGACGACAGAGGAACCACATCTTGTCAGGTGGAGGAAACCAAGTGAGAAACTTCTTTGTATAAATGAATACAACTTTAAAGAGCAAGTCACCCCCAAATCAACTTTTTTTTTTCTGATAAACTATATAAATGCGTGTCTAATCGTGCTGCAGATACGTGTAGTCAATAGTTTAGCACTTTAGTGCATTTTAGTTAAAATTTAAATTTTCTGCCTGAAACTGTCAGTGTTGTGCCATTGTCAGGTAAAAACTCTTCATTGCATTTGAATTTAAATATGCCACCGCTATTGGCTAAGAGGTATGCTATGATGTAAACTGGTACATTATGATGCCACAATGTCGTGAGTGTGTGTATTTGCTAGTGGCTCCACCCTCTCGGGCTGCTAGGCAACTGCATTTGTTGCATTTTTCAAACGTGAAGTGGGAGTGAAGTACGCTTCTTGTAAGGGGTGACTTGCTCTTTAAATCGTACAGATTTGGAGAAAGTATAAATCAAAGTAAAAATTCATCTTTATTCTGCTTAAGTCTGGAGTCACTCCGAAATGAAGACTTTTCTAGATTTCTAGAATCTTAAAATTTATTAAAACTCAACAGATTTCAGAATATTATTAAAAAAATTGTTGTGATGTGATGGATAATTAGCAAACATTTCTGAGAAAACAAAAATATTTTGTGTAGAACATACGTTTCTTCTAAAGTTGTTACTGATTTTATGCACTAATGAATCCTTGAAGGCAGATTTTGGTTATTTAGAAATGTGTTTCTGCGTAAGTTACAAATAATTTCCTTCTAGCTAGTTATCTTCCTGAATGGCCTCAGTTTGGATAAATAAAGATGATGTCCTTCTGGATTGATGAGCGAACATTCAGTCCAAGTGCAGCCATGCCAAAATGTGCTGCTGTCATCTTTAGCCATTCATGCAACATTACTTTAAAAGCCTGAGAGCAATACGGGGTATTTTCCGGCTAAATGTAGCACTTCCTGTGCATCTACGGGGGATTAAAAGCGTTTGCAGGAACAATTACCACCGGTAAATATTGTAGCTGGTTTAAAACGGTGGTTTTTCTCTGCACTCAGACTAGCCGTTAGCTCATCAGTCCTTTTGGACAAACTAATTCTCTGACCTGAGGCGGTTCACAAAGCTGTCTACAACAGGCAACACAGGATTTATTTATCATTTTTAAACAAAAACACGCTTCTAAATGGTCAAGACTCGATGGATGAATCCTTGTTTTGTTTTGTTTTTTGAATGAACGCCACCTGACACTGCAGCTGGTGTTTTTGATGTTTAATTTGATTTATTTTGTTCCTTTCCATTAATCTGGCCAATCAGTTGGCTAAAATCCTTCCTGCATCACACAATAAACCTGTTCAAGACGTCTTTACTTGTGGAATGGCACAGAAGTTAAAGACGCTTTGGTTGCGCAGGCGGGACAGGTAGGCGATGACGTCGGGAACGTGGTGCAGAGCGTCTGTGACCAGCAAGTTGAGGCAGGACAAAGCTGACTCCAGTTTCTCAGGCTGAGCCAAATCCTCAAGCTCACTGGCGAACTGGCTCCATGCCTGCCCACACACACACACACACACACACACACACACACACACACACACACACACACACACACACACACACACACACACACACACACACACACACTACTGATTCTTCTGCAAGAGTAACAGTTCCTTTAACATCTTTCGATGATGATTTTTGAGCAAATACCCAAAAGGCTCATCTAAAGATTATGCTCCCACCTCTTTTGGCCAGAAGGCACGTCCTTCTCGTGTGTCCTCCAGATAGTCTCGGATGATGTTGGTCTTCTGCAGGAACAGGCCCATGGAGTTGGCCAGCTTTATGTCCCGTCCAACCTCGGGATCCTCCAGCTGGGAGGCAGAGAAGAGCCTCGACAGGCCGATGCCGACCAGACCGGCAACGTAGTGGCAGTACTGCACAAATAAAGACAGAAAGCACGACTTGTGTCATCATAACATGACATAAACAGCTAAATCCTGCCTGTAGATTAAAGAATAGACCTCCACAGATTAAATATTTAAAAAGTATTAGGAGAGAGGCGATTAATCTATGCCTGTCAGTCCTGAAGGGTTTGTGAGATAAGACTGAGATAAGAGGAAACACCCGAAGAAACAAATAAAACAACATAGAGCTCTGAATTAAAAATAATCTGACATTCTCAAGTCATTTGGAAGAATAGTCCAGAAACTAGATTTATATAACTGACAGAAACTGACTTTGTGCCTTCAATGTTGTCAAATTATTTACCTGGTCCCATTCCTTCATGGATCCTACGTTCTTCTCCAAGAATTCAGCCATTCCGACTCCCATCTGGTGGCAAATGTCCGAGATGACGTCTCTGTATTCCTGAGCGAGGTTTCTGAATTCCAGCGAGATCTGGATTCAAAAACACAATTTAACGACGAGATTAAAGCTTTATTTTTTCAGTTTCATTTGAAACTCCACACGGTGGTGCCGACCGTGGGGAAATCCTCCAGAACTCGCCGATCCTTCTCCTGGCTCTCGGTGAAGCACCACTCCTCCTGGTACAGGTAGGTGTAGAAATTGTTCAGCATGGGCACCTTCTTCTCCAGAGAGATGGTCATGTCGTCCTCAACTGTGTCCAGCGCTCGCAGCACCAGGTAGAAGATGCAAACTGCATGTCTGGATCATAAAGATGGCAAGAAAAGGGTGACACAGCTGGAAAAAAGGGAGGATCTGACACATATTTGTAGAGATTATTCCATAAAAATATATATTTAAAGTAGTCCGAGTGAGGGCACACCAGCACAGTGACATCAGGATTTTTTTTAATAATCTTAATTTCTGCTCTTCAAACGCGACTAAACAGGTAAGGGAACAAATTTGTAGTTCAAAGAGTCAATAAACTATCAATTTTGAAGAATTTTTTTATATAATTTTATTTCATCGAGTTTTCTGTTTGCTGTTTTTTTGTTTTGAACAGGAAATACAATTCTTGGCATTTAAAGTGCATTTAAGAAGAGTGCCTAGGACAAGACACACGTTTTTCCCAGTGCCAGTGAACTTACCATGGCTAAGCCTAACTCAGGTTAGCAATTTTGAAAATTAAGATTTTTCCAGTAAATTAAAAATTAGTCAGAATGTGTTTGGTTAATAATATTTTTGGGGACAACTGAACAGAATAGGAATCAAAAATCGGTATTGACACAACCCTGAATCGGTGCATAACTAAAAAGGGTGGTTTTATGTTTATTTATTTGGCAAACGCTTTTATCCAAAGCGACTTACAGTTTATAACCTATAGGGCATGTTGATATCCGTGGGAGAAACCGGAGTACCCGGAGGAAACCCACACATGCATGGGGAGAACACGCAACTCCACGCAGATAGGCCGCAGCCGAGTTTCGAACCTGCAACATTCGTGCTGCGAGGCAACAGTGCTAACCACTGCGCCACCATGCAGCCCAATTCATTGATTTGTAACAAAAAAGCAACTAAAATATACTTTTATATTTGATACCTTATCAGTTTTCTGGTATTTTTTTAATAAATTATAGGCTGCCTGAGGAAGTATTCTTGCGTGATCATGAAATGTTCAACAAACCAACACTAGATTAGTGCAAACCCTGTTGAAATAAATGCCATTTGCACATTATTCAGAACATGACTTGTGTATTTTTGCAGGATAGAAGGAACTACTGATATGGATGAATATTCGTTTTTTCAGCTTGCTTTTTAAAAACCGTTCTTGAGAAAGAGAGAGAGCTGCAGCCAACGCCTCCAGTTGTGTCCACATGAGGCAAACATGCCTGCAGACACACCTCTCTCCTCTCCAGCTCCCTGTTCTGCTGCTTTACTCACCTCAGCTCCCCGTCCAGCGCCTGGATCACGGCTGCAAAGCTCCGGCTGGTCTGGTTCAGATACAAGTAACAGGTTCGCAGACTCTCGCTCATGGACCCCTGGCAGGAGAGACAAAGGAAGGCTGTTTGTCGGTAGAAGCCCGCGGGTCTGAGGGCGCTACAGGGGCGGGCGGCCTCTTGCAGGCCCCGCTCCCCGAGCCGCCAGCCCTGCAGGAATGGGGACCGAGGAGCCGAGCCGCCGCTCCGAGGAGCCACCGAGAGAGAGCGCTTAAACACGAATAAAGAAACAGGACACTTGCAGCAAGCTCCGGCCATGCGAAAGCCCTACAATTACGATACGAGACGGTCCATTTGGACCGACTGGTGGACACGTTTCCAACTCGAAGCCCATGTAGAGGACAAGCGAACCGAGTGGGGTCGAGCGTGCTGGAAATCTCTTGACCGTTCGTCTACTGATCTACAAACAATCCCGTCCGTGTGCTTCGGGAGTAAAGTGAGTGCAGAGCGTTTGTAGATCTACTGTTATGATCTGACACACATCCCCCACCTCTAACCAAAACATTAGCAGCTACTGCAGTTTCACAACCTTAGCTAGCAATAAAAACGTAACCGTGTAGCCTCTAATTGTGTCCTGGCTTTAAGGCTTCATTACTGTGATGGATAAACGCGCTTTTTGAGATTATTTGCTTTAAATAACGTGCGTCTATTCACATCAACAATTAAAAAAAAAATACAGAACGAAAGGAAGTTCGGCTTTGCTGACATCTGGTGGACATTTATCAGAATTACACTAACACGGCTTCTTGGGTTGAAATCTCAAAAAGAAATTTCTGTTTTTACGAATTATGAGTTTTGATATTTTAATTAAATATATTTAATATATAAAACTAATAGATTGGTCAAGTTATTGAAAATAAAACTCGTGGAAATGCTGACCAAGCCAATCAAATCTGCATATTGTTCCTTCAGACTGATTAATAAAATATACTTAGTTTATCTTAAATTTAAAACGACCACAAGAGCTCCACATATCTCCAAGGTCCTGATTGTGGATTGTTTACTTTAAGTGACCGGAGTCCAAACTAGAAGAAGTCTGCTGAGACAGCTTCTCATATGGTGTTATTGACAGTCAGAATGAATACATGCTTCATTTTTGACCAAGTGGTAGAAAAAAATGTAGAAATTTAACATTATAGAAGTCTGAAATAGGATAGGCAAAATGAAATGACTCCCTAACAAGTGCATACACAATTATACAACTGTCTGCACATAAAATCTACATCCTTTCAGCCAGTCTTTCTCTTCAGGTCACACTAGTGTTAAACTATGGGATTAGCCGTCAAACACACGTACACCATCTCTCCTTACTGGTGAATCCCATTACACAACCTAAATCCCGTCAGTGATCATCTCTGCCTGTGTGTAGACACAGATCTAATTTGACAAAGTCCAATTAGCTGACTCTGTTTCCACATTGCACCAAATAGGTCAATTCACCGCAGTATGGAGCAGCTCTGTGGCGCTTCTGCGGTGCAACAGGATGTCCTACATGAATTGCGTGGGGAAAAAAACTCTGATATTTGAAATGCATCCAATTTTTACCCCCAGTTGTGACATTTTATTCACTTACATAATCCAATTTTGTCATGACGGATCGACATCCTCCCATCTTAAATTTGAACAGGTTCAAAATCTCTTCCGGGTGTCCCAGTGACTTCAGGATGTCCATGTCGCCCCCGGTGTCAGACGTCCCGCTCCTACTGTGATACTCTGCGGTATGAGCCGGAGGAGATGCGCTCCATCAGGGCTTTGAGGCGCTGGGATGCAACTCCAGGAACATCGCCATTAAGAGAATTCTGAGTTCGGTCTGAAATGCGTCATATCGAATGACGCCGCTGATTGGCCGCTCGTTCCTCAGTCTAGAACTCAAAAGCCAATGAGCTGCGAGAGCGTCTGGCGTGATGCCCCGCCCTAAAGTGCCGTCATTCGAGGACGTCTTGTGATTGGTCAGTTCGTTCTCCAAAAGAAAATCTCACCTGTTCATTGAAATTCCCCGGAAAGCTTTTTATTTATTGGTTACCTAGACTGTCTCTATTCTCACATACATTCTGACTTTTTGACAGGCCGAGGTTCATTATTAAAAAGTGGAAAATAAATAAGTCAATGACAGCTTGAACACAGAGAAAAACAATCCAGCCAAACAGCAATATTAGTACTAAATATTTATAACAAAATATATTTAAAACACAGTGAAATATATAAATTAATTGATCAAATCCATTCACAGATTTAATGCTAGTATTTAAATGCAATAATCTATTTAACAGGATCATTGTGCTCCTCAACCTGCTGTATTACTGCAGTTGAGACGTAAACATTTTATTAACATTTATTATTGTTATAAAACCGAAAACTATAATAAAGTAGATAATTACACATAGTTGTATTAGCACTGGCGAATAAATAGTTTATTTATTAAAGCCAAACCCTTCGTGTCTCTTTAGCTGCTTCAGCATTTTTATCCTGGCGAAAACTAGGAACATTTGATTTGTGCATCACCATGGTTCACAGAGCCCCAGGATGCTCTGCACACCTCCACAGGTGTCTTAGTTTGCAGCTGGTTGTGTGTCTCACTGTCTGCTCCAAAGCTAAGATATGCTTAGACTTGTTGTTTATCTTTGATAATGAGCTTTACACTCTCCGCCCTGCAATTGGCAAAACAAACTAAGAGAGGGAAAAAAATCTGCTGAGCATAATTTCAGTCGAGACAAGCCCTGACTTACACCTGACACGATCTCAGATCAAGCTCTAGGAATGAGTAAATAGTTGCAGTTCCTGCCGCAAAACATGAAAGTCATTGCACCTGCAGTCATCACAGGTTATTGAGATTTTTGGCAAAGCTCATAATAATCTTGCTTGGATTATATTACTTGTGTGAGTGTTCATAAATTGATTTTAATCAGAGAGAACTGAGCTGAATTATGCTGTCACCTGAGTGTGCTTTAGTCATTTTGCACTCCAGCTGAAATAAGAAAAACAGATGCTTTAGAGTGGTGTGGATTCTTGGAGAGGTCCAGATCAGTGGAGGCTCCAGATGAGCCAAGGGTGGAGTCAGAGGTGCATTGTAAGGGAGACGTTTCAAAAACTCTTTAAAAGGCAGAAAGAGTTTAATGGCATGCTATGCCATTTTTCTTATTTTTAAATCACTTTCTTGAGCCAGTATGTGCTAAAATGGTTCTTTAGAGGGTTAATGAAATATCACTCAGACTCCAACTGCCTCCTGTGGTCAGAGTACAGCATTTGCAACTTCAGAGTTGCCGGTCCGGTCCTTGCTGGGCTTACTAAAGTGGAGCTGACACATATGGTGCTGCAGACTGCTTCCAGCATGTTTTCTGCATGTTTTAGGTCGTGAACAGAGTTGATTTGTTTGATTTAGTGATGAACTGCTCCTGTGGACACTAATGAAGGCTGAGGAGACATTTCAGCTGTTAGATTAAGGTGTTAAAGACAAAAGCACAGTGAGGAGATGAGTTTACTTTTGTTTTCACTAAACGACACTAGGGGGCGATAAAAGCAAGCCAAAACTGCTCAGTATTTCTAGAGCAGTGGTTCACAGACTTATGGGATCATGGATCAGGGACCCCTTTCAGGATGCAAGGACCCCCTTATATAATGTTGCAGCCAGGTTTTTCTGAGGTAATGAAAAAAAATGTTTGATTTGATTCTTGAACTAAGGTTGCTTTGTGTTTGGATGCTTCGTTAACCTTGCTGGCCGTATTTGCTGCACTTGAACCCACATTTTGGTCTTCCATTGGCATTCTCAACAAAGCCAGAGATTCACCCAGCGTTTTCTAAACCCGGTGGGCCGCCAGGCTTGCTTGATAAAAGAAAATAAATAAAAAATTGCACAGGCTGATGTTTTAAGCTAAACATTTTATCTCCTGGAAGTGTTTTTTGGATTTTTTTTAATGTGGCCCAAAATGAAAAGCTTTTTATAATTCATGTGGCTTTTGTCTGTTCGCTTCCCTTCCTCAAGCTAGTAAACTCTAAAAAAAGTCACCATATTTAATCATGTGACAAACATCTTTTTAAAAACACAAATGAACAAATTGATGTGATGTCAAAATAAATGTCCTAGAATAATAATCAAAGCCTGTTCGTGTCAGGGGTCATTAAGGGCCCTGGCTTTACTTACAGCACTCTGAACAGCAAGAAGCAGAGGTGTGGACCCGAATCGCTTGACTTGGATTTGAGTCACTATTTCGATGAATTTAGAGTCAACTTAAAGAAATCACCAAAGTTCTCAGATTTTAACACCAGTCTTGCGTGACGTCACTTGCACTTGAACCCTCGGAATTTATTCGAGTGAAAATTTAAATATCGTTAAAGGGATGCTATGAGTTTTGTCTTGCTTTTAGCATCCCCTAGTGCCCTTTGGTAAAAAAAAAAAAAAAAGTAAAACTCTCCTTGCGTTCCTCCTTTTAACACCTTATTCTAACAGCTGAAATGTCTCCTCAGTCTTCATTAGTGTCTACAGGAGTGATTCATCACTAAATCAAACAAATCAGCTGTGTTCACAATGTAAAACATGCAGGAAACATGCTGGACGCGGACTGCAGCACCAGCTGCACTTCAACTCCACTTTACTAAAGTCCAACAGGGACCAGACCGGCAACTCTGAAGTAGCAAATGCGTTATTCTGGCCTCAGGGGGTGGTGGGGGTCTGACTGAAATACCCTGTGAAGGGTCATTTTAGCACATACCGTGTCAAGAAAATTAGTTTTAAAAATATGAAACATTTGCATAGTATGCCTTTAAGTAGCATGTGGAACATCAAAGCTTCTTTTGAGGTGAGGTTCAGTTGTGTCTGTTCTGTGAATAAATTATAAATTGGACAAAATTACTTGTTTAAGAGTCAAAATGTAAAGTTTAGGAGTCGGAATCAACTGAAGACCTGAACAGAAAGACCTGAACTTGTGACTTCCAAAACAGTGACTCAGTCCCACGTGCACGAGATAACAAACCCAGCTGATTTGAACAGTTTGTCACAGTTTTTACGAGTGAAATTAACATTATCAGACGATTGACACCGACCACGCCCAGATCTTGTCTAACAAGTTCTTTAGCATTACTGTTTATTCCTCAGACGTCCCCCGCTTCTACAGCTTTGCCTCTACATGTTTGACTCATTTAATGAAGACTGCACAAAATCCCAAAGAAAAGCAACAATTGGTATTCTAATTAAAAAGAACAATGAGTTTATTGTTGTTGCTATCTTTCAATTTCGCTTTGGAGAAGCACCAAAAAGGTTTAAACTCAAATACGTAAACAGACATGATACCTAAGTGGTTTATTTTTTATTTATTTTTTGTTTGTTGTTTTTTTGGTGCTGCTCTTTAATTTGCAATCATCATCATATTTTTGATCTGAGAGAAACTCTTATTTGGACCAATTCCTGCACCATTTTCTTCTTCTGTGAATTGTTAATGGGTAAAGAGACCAACACGCACAGTCCTGAGTGAGTGAATGCAATTTCCTGAAGGGCTTTAACGCCTTGCTCATCTTTCTTTGTTGTGTAACTCCCATCAATCATCATGACACCTAATAATAACCCAAAGTAAGTCTTTACACTTGAATCATCGCATTAAATTTATGGGTTTGTTGCCTTTTATGATGTAGTTAAACTGCATTTTTCAAAGAAGACGGGGGGGGGTTGATTAGAGGTGCTATGGAGACGTGTGAACGATGATGGCACAAACACAGAAACTTGGCTTAGAGCAGGAATAGAAAGCCAGTGTTCCGGTTAGGCTGTGAATAATTAAGGGAGGTGGGGCTCAGTGCTGCCAGTTGCAAAACTGCAGCGTAAGTTTTGCAGCAGCCACAGCTTGGGACTGCGTTCTGCCGGAGACACCGGGTCTGACATTTCTGCATGGATATTCATATGTGAGTGAAATCAATTTATAAACCAGGAATGGTGCACAAACTGTCCTCTTTAACGTGTTTAACTTTCTTTTTCTTGTAAATTTTACCATAAAATAATCCACTTTCACTAGAACTGCACTGGGTGTAATATGGAATGCATATTTAGATAGAATCTGATCAAATTCTATTTGATGATTTATTGATTTTCATCCAGGTTTGGACGTAAGCGACCTCTTTTCAGTGGACATGAAGAGCAGCTGCTGCCGTCCTGCAAGAGGAAGTGTCTAACAGACTGGTCAAACAGAGCTTTACAGCATGATGGACTTAAGTAAGAGCTTAAAATAACTTTTTAAATGTATAAAAATAAAAACAACGACACTTTTATCCTTTGTGTTTCGCCAAAAGGGTCATCCATATAGTGTGTGCTTATTTCTAAGGTCCTTATCTTACTTATTTTTACCTTTTTATCTTTCAGACTTATTTAATCTCTAATCTAGACCACAAATGCACCTGAGAGTCATTAAATAATCCCATCCATTCATGTTTTCAGACTAGTAAATCCAATAATCTTTATGCTTTCTTCACAAGTAACAAAAACTTTACATGTTGATGTCGTACAGTTACTCCTCTGCAATAATTTCTCCAGATTTTGGTTGTTTCTGGATCATTTTGCAGCTTTTGAAAGCAAAACGCACTCAAGTTTAGGTGAACTTCCTGGAATTTTGTTCCTCTTTACATTAGAAACATCCCTCGGGCATTTTGCCGACGTGGTTCAGGTGCACGCTTGCTCTTTATAGCTGCAGCAAAGTTTGTACAGGCTGTTCTCAGTAGACGCCTGACCTAGACGAAACAGTTCCTTTCGTGTGACAGAAGCAGTTTGGTCTGGAATGCCAGGAGCAAAGCATCGATGTTGGAAGGTTGTTGGGGCGAGAGAACGATCCGTTGCAACTTATAGAAAAATGTGTACAAATGTGTGAAAATGATGAATTTCTCTGAAGGTGTGAAATTTTACACGAATCAAAGAGGTAAAATAAAGAGTTGCTTGTTATGTCAGAGTTTGAACATCATCTCTTGAGGAAGGTTTGTCAATTTTAGTGGAATCTTGCAATTTTTGTGCATTTGGAGAGCTGCTAATGCTAACTCAGCTCTAAGTTATTTAACTGCATTTGCTGTCAACAAAGCTGTTATTCCAACACCATTCTCATTGTTGTGAGGGGTTTTAACCACGTGCATCTAAAAGCTCTGTGCCCTGAACACCACCAGCATAGAAAACATGCCACCATACATTTGTATGTCGATGCTACAGACACAAACCACTTCCACACCTGGCCCAGTCTGACCACATGACACTGCTGATGGTTCTTGCAGACAGACAAAAATCTTTACAGCCTGACCCGATGACACTTCTCTGCAGCTGCAGGTTAACCAACTGGGACCTTTTTGATAATCTTGACCTGGATCTTTACACCGACCGTGTTCCGTGTAACATCCGGACTTGTGCTAACACAGTCAATGTGAGGAAACATATCCGGGTGCAGCAGCTGCTAAAAGAGAGGAGCTCTGCTTTCAGGTGGAGTGACAAGGCCTTCTCCAACAAGACTCATAAAAATTTAACTAAATGAAACAGTTTTATTTTTGTTTGTTTTTTTGCAAACTTGTTTTATTACGTCGCCGTCTTCCTCCGCTTATCCGGGTCCGGGTCGCGGGGGCAGCATCCCAACTAGGGAGCTCCAGACCGTCCTCTCCCCGGCCTTCTCCACCAGCTCCTCCGGCAGGACCCCAAGGCGTTCCTCTCCAACGTGTCCTGGGTCGACCCGGGGGCCTCCTGCCGGCAGGACATGCCCGAAACACCTCCCCAGGGAGGCGTCCAGGAGGCATCCTGACCAGATGCCCAAACCACCTCAACTGACTCCTTTCGATCCGGAGGAGCAGCGGTTCTACTCCGAGTCCCTCCCGAATGTCCGAGCTCCTCACCCCATCTCTAAGGCTGAGCCCGGCCACCCTACGTAGGAAACTCATTTCGGCCGCTTGTATCCGCGATCCCGTTCTTTCGGTCATTACCCAAAGCTCATGACCATAGGTGAGGATTGGGATGTAGATCGACCGGTAAATCGAGAGCCTGGCTTTCTGGCTCAACTCCCTCTTCACCACGACAGATCAGTTCGGCGTCCGCATCACTGCAGATGCTGAACCAATCCGCCTGTCGATCTCCCGATCCCTCCTGCCCTCACTCGTGAACAAGACCCCGAGATACTTAAACTCCTCCACTTGATGTAGAACCTCTCCCCCGACCCGGAGTTGGCAAGCCACCCTTTTCCGGTCGAGAACCATGGTCTCAGATTTGGAGGTGCTGATCCTCATCCCAGCATCATGTTTTATTACTTTTATGTTTATGCATGTTGCATCAAACAAAAATGACATTAAATGCAACAGTCTCTGACCAGAAGAACTATGTTACACATTTAAATCTGTATATTTGGGAAATAAAGCAAGTATTTCTTCTGTTAACCTCTATTTCATATTCCAACAAATATAATAAAATCATTTTTGTATATTCACTCCTTCATTTGAATAGATGCAAGTCAATGCCTTATGTTTTTTTAAGGGCAACAGTGGCTATATCACATCAGCAGAGACTTCCTAAACACTTGGATACATTTCTTTGGTTGACATTTAGGCCACACGTAGCTGGGATTATTTTCAAAATTGAATGTCCACTCCCACCCATCTAGAAAAAATAAACTTGGGCCCACACCACCTCGTTTTCAGCAAAAAAATAATTATCCAGTGCATTGTGAAGCACATTCATAGGCATGCCAAGCCTGTAGGAGGCAGTAGTTCCACAAATCATTCACAGCTGTCCCCAAAACACCTTGCTTGGTGGAATAACTAGGTGGTAAACAATAATTTCATCCTGTGGTCAGCTACACAGAGGAGTAAGAGCATGTAAAAAAAAGTGAGCGTAAACACAGATCGCACGTGCATTTTTGTCGTTGGCAGTGACATTGTGAGACCTGAAACTTCGATTATTTACCACCCCAAGCAACTGCTGAATTTGCAAATCTCCACTTTAGTCTGAATTTTTGAAAGAATCGTTTTTGATGTTGTAAATCTTTGCTTTCATGACAGCCATGAGCGCTAGGAAAAGATCTTCGTTTTGTGGGAATCCCGGTCATGGACGAAATTTGGGGGGGGGGGAGGGGGGGGATGCGCCCCCCCCCCCCCACACACACACACACACTTTTTCGAAAGTCAAGTTTTGACCCCTGCACTTTTTACCATCCAAAAACAATATTACGCTATATTAAATTGACACTGGTTGAGCTCTAGGACCAAGCGGTAAACAACCGTTTGTGTTGAAGCCTGTTTCCCATTAGAGCATACTGTAAAGATACCCCCGTCCCCCCCCCCCCCACTTCTAAAGTGAAAATTACGTCCATGATCCCGGTTATGTGTGTACAGGGTCTAAGTAGATCTTTGCTGATTCTTATATTCTTTTGTATTTTAGGGCATATGTGTCTCCTACCTGGGTGAGCAGGGGGACCAAATACCTAACTGACACCAAAGGGCTCTTTGGGCAGATTCTATTCTGGTCAAACACCCAAAACTCTGCCAAGAAAGTCTTGGAGCATCTCCGATCCAAAGCAGCCATTGTTGACACTCTGCTCAGTGACTCAGTGAGCAGGAAGTTCTCAACGTTCCACAGAGACATGACCGAGGAGTGCGGCGCCGAAGCTAAACAACATTCGTGGGCTGTCCTAGAGAAACCAGAGGAGATCATCATGTACGGACCTTATTATCCCAACTACAACAACGGAGAGCACAGCGAGGACATCATCATCAAACAAACCCAGGAGCTGCTGTGTTCAAGGGATGTTCCCGAGGACTGGAAAGTGTACGTTTTCACCATGAACAGCCCGTGTTTGGTGAGAAACACCGACCCGTGCATAAACACCGACCCGTGCATGCTGAGCCTAATCCATAAAGCTTGGGAATGGTGGAGAGTGCATGGAGTGAAGACTCACATCGGTTACGTGAGATGTTGGGGCTTTAAAGGAAACAAAGAAAACCTGTTTAAGGAAATCAACTTCAGACAGGTGGAATGTATAACTCAGGGTGTGGATTATGAGAGCTACAGTAAATTAGCAGATAAGATAACTGATCTTAATCCTCTGTGCGAAACTGTGTTTTCCATTGCCAAAGACGTCTTAAGATCCGATAAAAAACACTTTCCTATGATGTCAAGTGACCAGAAGCAGGACAGGAGGAGTTATTTCAAAAGCATGAGCTGCTCATTCGAAGGAAAGCAAGGAGATGAGAAAAAACACCTGACAACGGAACTGAACACAATGATCGAAGCAGCGGAGGCTCTGCTTTCGGAGAAACCCGAAAGCATTGAGGAACATTTAGAGAAGGGAGAGGCATTCTCAATGGCTCACACTTTCAGCTCTCAGGTATGTGAAGCCCTCCGGGATGAAATGAGAGTCAGGTTTCAGCAGTGCTGGAGGGAGATGGTGCAGGACCGGTATGCAGAGTTTGTCAGGGATGAGCTGACGGAGAAGTTCAATCGGAGTACCGTCCAGCTCTTTCTCCAAGATGTACAGACGTTTACGCGACAGTATTTGCAAATTGGAAAGCTACAGCTCTAGGATGAAGATTTCAGAGCAAAAAAATAAATAAATGGTGAAAAGATGACGAAGAAGTCCGTGTTAGACATAAAGTTGTTATTCTGTGTCATGTTTTTGAAACACAAGGGAAAAACTCTGTTTACATTTCACATACCATTTAGATGATGTGAAAATGCCTTGTGGTTATTACTCCTGCAATATCTCACGAAGGAGGCAGAACATAATTACACTGGAGTGACGTTTTCAAACATTTACACTCAAACATTTGGAATTTCTGTAGTTTCACACGGAAGTATTCCACCTTTACACTGAATGTGTCCTTGTTAGGAGCAAATTCAAAGACAAACTGTACAATTGAAGTCCTCTTTTTTATCAAACAATGATAATAAGATGAAAATATGGACTGGGGTTTAGAAAAATACATTTCTGTGAAAATAGCATATTGAATGCAGGTCTAGAAGGTGTCTATCTAGACTTAAGTCAGCAGAGGGAGCTAAATGATCAGCTGAAAATGTCATGCACTGCTTTTTTTTCTGTCTTTTGCTGCTTTGGTTGTTTATTACATGAAATCTGGAAGAGATCTCTGAGAATCCAGATTGTAATCTAAGGGGAAAAGGCACAAAGTGAGTGGAAACACGAAGGAGGTTGTAATGCTTTGATTGTTGAGGGTTACTGAGGTATAAAATCAATATGTTTAAATTCCCCTAACTGATTTTAAATGTGTAAAATTGAAAATATTTTGTGGAAAAGGTGTGTTTTTGTACTAATTGGATATTTATTTGGTCGAATTTCAAAGAAAAATTTAGCAATCAGCTCATTTTCAGTTTGGGGTGTTGTGCTGAGATGTGTTTCCTTGTTGAAATCTGTTTCCCCCATCTTAGATTTCCAGCTACCGGGGTATCTCCCCTTTCTGATTTACATACTAATTTGACATAAATGGAGTAGAGGAATTCAGGAAACAGATTTTGATGAAGAACACATCTTGACACAGCAATTCGTTACAAAAAAGATTCTAAATCCGAAAAGCAACATTTTCTGCAACAAGCCAGATTTTCCAACATATTTCTAAATCAACAATGTGCATTTGTGCCGTGCATTACTTTTGCAGTAGATATTTTATTTAGCCTAAAAGAGCCACCGCAGTTGCAAAACCTCAAATTTGGCTAAATCACGAGGAATAAAACCATAGAAAGGCCGTTTTGTTTTGGCCCTGTTCTGATTTCCTTGAACTTCTAGTCTGAAATCCAAACTGCTTCTCCAAACGGGGGGATTTGCTGATGTCTAGTAACAATAATACTCTAAATACTCATGAGTACTTTCCCAAACCTCTATTCAAAGAGAAAATACATGAACTATTCCTCTTATTACCTCTAAAAATATCCCATTAACTAGCTGTGACTCACTGAGGCTGTGACTGGTTGAATGTTTGATTGCTTTAAGTGATCAGATCAACCAAAGGTGATCCACCTTTTACACTACATGTACTGTTTCAATGAAATAATGTGAATTTGTAGAAGAAAAAAAAACCTTGAAAACCACAAAAGGAATCCTGTTGTTTTTTGTTCTGTTGTGGCGTGGTTGCATTATTGTGCTGTTTATTTTTCAATAATAATGTGAACTGGCCCTTTAAATACACTCTGTGGATTCTGTTGCATGAATTTGTCCAACCATCAGTTTCAGAGCAAGAAGGTGACTGATTGCCATGTTATGTCCCAATATCTGTTAGGTAAGCTGGCACTGGCTTTGGTCAAAAATTCAAAAATGAGGAATATATATATATATATATATATGTATATATATATATATATATATATATATATATATATATATATATATATATATGTATATATATATATATATGTGTGTGTGTGTGTGTGTGTATGTATATATATATATGTATATATATACATATTTATATACATACAGACACATATGTATATATATATGTGTGTGTATATCTATATATATACATACATATATATGTATGTATATCTATATATATATATGTGTGTGTGTGTGTGTGTGTGTGTGTATATATATATTACATATATACATATACATACATATATATATAGATATACATACATATATATATATATGTATATATATACATACATATGTGTGTATGTATATGTATATGTATATATATATATATATATATATATATATATATATACATACATATGTGTGTGTGTGTGTGTGTGGTTTAGTCCTTGGTTGCTCAGGAAAGTGTGTGTGTGCGTGGTGGATATCATATTTCTGTCCCCGAGTTTAAAACTGACAGTAATTTTTATTAGACACAGTGAGGTCATCTTGACCAAGAGCAGCAGTCTGGAGAGTTTCATAAGTTCACTGTACATAGGTAGTTATTTGAGTTGCTGAGCTGGAGGTCTCCTAAGCCAGGATTAAGTTGTTCCAGGGCTCTGCTTTAGAGCTGGAGGACCCGCCATGCCCCCCTGGAGGCATCTTCAGAGGAATTGTACCTCCCTGAGCTGCCATGTAGGCTGGTAAGGCTGAAATCTGCCAAAATAAAACAAAAGAAAAGACTGAGTCTACTGAGCCTGCATTATTTGTAATCCACATAATGCTAAGACCTCTACCTCTTTAACAGGATTGGTACTTTCCTTAAAACGTGCTTTAATCATAAATGCATGTCTTCTGGCCACAATATCATGTAAATAAATAATATTTAATCCATTGAACGTTACACTATTCATCAATAAACTGTTTCAAAGGGTTAACTATGACAAAATGGTGGAAGGTGGAGAAATGCCAGGGCTAAAAAGGGCCATAGAACTCTTGCTTATGGTATTGAAGCCATTAAGTTTCCACCCCGGTGAAACCGTCTTACCTGTGTGTGGGAGCTGTGGTGGTACAAGCTGTGGTTCTCCGGCTCTGTCTTTATCTGCCGCTGCTCCTCTGTGACGGAGGTGGTGGAGGTGGAGGAGGAGGAGGAGGAGCGGGGAGTGTTGCTTGGTGTAACTGGAGTCCCGTCACTGCCTGAAGGCCCCACATAGACCACAAAACATTAACGTTGAACGCAACTAGAATATAATCTGTAATGTGTGATTTGTTGGATATAAACATTGATTCCTTTTAGTACGACTGAATTTAACCTGAAATATAAGTGACATAGATGTGTGTACATCGTACCAGTTTGGGGCTTGTTTAGATTTTTAGGTTTACGTTTGCGGGTTTGAATTCCCTCTTTCTTCATAGCCAGAGGTCGGGGGACCTATTGAGACAAAACATAAACGATCAAGTGAAACATTTGTTTATTTCTTGGAACTAATATGTTTAATATTCTGAAGTTATGAAGAGGGTTTCAGTGGAAACGTTATGCGCCGGTAATATCTTACCTTGCTCTTTGAACAACTGCAGTTTGGAGAAACAGGGATTACAAGTCTGATGAGCCAACAGTTACAGAGTCCATTTTCATTCTCTCCAAACTACTCCGATTTCCTAGCCTGGTAAGCCATCCTTTAAATATATAGTCTGGCCACGACCCATAGCACTAGGACCAATCAGAGCAACGAACAAATGTGACATATCCATAGCGACGAAAAGAAGTCAAAAGGGCAGTTCGTCATACGTCGTCGAGGAAGCAAAAGACGTAACAGTTCTGCTCCTGTCTCAAAGAAAAGCGAGTCTAAATCATTCAAAGTCGATGCCAAACTCAGACGAGCGCCGTTCCTGAAACGTTGACATCATTGTTGTTTTACTGCAGCTCTGCCTTCATCGCAAAAAAATCAACAACTCTGCCACGGTGACGCTAAACCCGCCCAGCATCTCTCTACAGAGTGCTGTGATTGGCCCAACCTACACTTAGCTAAGCCAATGGTAGACCTGCTGAGGCTGCAATGACTAACCTGCAGAGCTAAATCTTTTAATTTTATGTTTATTTATTTATTTAACAGACGCTTTTATCCAAAACAACTTACAGTTTATAACCTGTAGGGCATGTTGTGATCTGTGGGGGAAACCGGGGTACCCGGAGGAAACCCACGCATGCATGGGGAGAACACGCAACTCCACGAGCCGAGTTTCGAACTTGCAACCTTCATGCTGTGAGGCAACAGTGCTAACATCTGCGCCACCATGCAGCTCATGTACATAGCCATAAAAGATCACGCAAATGTTTTAAAAAAATTATCAAGACCCAATTTGGCATTTTTTGACTAATTGTTAGCTCATCAGTTTTGTCAGAAGTAATCTCTGTTTCTCCACACTAAGGCTTTTCGCATAGCTATCTACAAAAGTTAGGATGTTAATCTTTCCTCGGAAGTACACTTTGAAGTGCTAATAAATTCTGCTTAATCTTTTCACGTGTTCACCCTCTTTCCTTCAGGCAAAAGACGAAGCAGCCTGAAAACCTGTGCGACAGGGCACATAGTCTTTTCCCAAGGCTGCGAGGATCACGACCTCTGACCCCTAATCTCTCCTCTACATGATGATTCGATCCGTTTCTGCCTCTTACCCCGTGGAGTTTCATGTAGAGACCACAGGCGTTGCAGACTGGCTCTCCTTCTGCGTTTCGTCGCCACAGGGTGGTGGTGGTGGTGTGACAGTTGGTGCAGGAAAGGCCCACCCTCCTCGAGGCAGACTGCAGCAGGTAAAAGACATCCGTCATCAGCAAAGAAACAGACCACACGTCCAAAAAAACCAGCTGATGAAAGATGAGACAAGCTCTTGCGTGGTCTGTTGCCACCCACCAGCCTCCTTTGGGGTTTGATGAGCGGTCTGTTGATGCCGTTCATCTTGTGGTACAGGCCGCAGGCGTTGCACAGGTAGTGGCCGGTACCATCCCGCCGCCAGAGGGGGGTCGACATTGCCCCGCAGTTCACGCATTCTCGTCCCTCAGCGAAGTCATCAAACAAGTCTGGTGGAAAAAAAAATAATAAAAGCTTCTGTTGCAGTTACATGGACTCACCAGGAGGAGACGCAGGCTGCATCACACAGCAACAGCCTGGAATCCTTCCTTATCTCATATCACCCTTCAGATAAAAGCTGGCTGGAAATAGAGCTCCATCCGTTTTAAAAGTGCATCACATCTCTTTTCGTTTTCGTTCTCAGACAGCATCTGATAAATGTGATTGTCGCCCTCTCATTTGCCATATAACAGAGCGTCAGCCAAGGACCACTTAGCTGTTGGGAAAAGGAGACATCAATCTGTGAAGTGGAGGTGTCAGCTCGGCTTCTCTCTCCTGCAGCACGAGCTACGGATCTAAGTTCACATTGATGGATTGCAGAAACCTGCTAATTCAAACCCCATCATAACGATAAGGAACAAATGCAATTCATTACTCCTGATAATCCGAGCTACATCTGCTACTCCCTCTCTGCAAAGCCAAGCATGCACAGGGCCCCTCAAGGTTGGGAGCCAAGTCAAGCCGGCAGGGCGAGGTAACCTTGAGCTTCAGGCAACAAGTGTAGCCAACACAATGCTGCAGAAATAAGACAATGCTCAGCGGAGCCCTGCAGCGTCCACCTCTAGCTAAATGAAAGGGGGTTTGCTGCACCTTGAGTTTTTATCAAGCAGCAGCCTAAAAACATCCACACAAACACTTCAGGAGGTCAAAGGTCAACATGGAAATACACAGCTCATTTATGGAACTATGGTGTTGAAGCAGTGTGAACTCTTTATTTAGTTTACTTTGTTGATGAGCTACAAAAAAATGCGAAGTTATTGAAAACTTTCCAGAGGTTTAATTAATTAAACTAACTTAATTGTTTGTGTTGGGTTTATAGCATTTTTTAAATGCCTAATTATCTTAATTTTCATGATAAAATTTTTCCTTCTAACTCAACAAACCATTATTGACACCAGATGTCAAAACATAAAATATAAATATGATGTAACACCACTTTTTTGATTCATTCTTTGATTTATTCTAATTTTAAACTCATTAAATAAAGTTAATTTGTTTTTAATGTCATTTAAATTGTATTCATTAATTTTGTTTATTCTATGCGTATGTTTTTTATTTTACTGTGGTCAAATATATTTTCTTGCTTTCATGCAATTTTATAAGCACATTAATAATAAATGTAATGATTATTTGACATGACTTTTGTTTGTTTTTTTACATTTTACAGCTATAAGAGAGAAACTTGTGTATATTTTAATACCTTAGAGATGCTCTGGAGTTGAAATAACTGAGTTTTAGAGCTTAAACGTTGATTTTTAACGTAATTATTGACAAAAATGTTTATTTTATTTGACGATTATTCATCCAGAGGAGTTGATTAGGAACTCAATCTCATTTACAACGAAGATCTGGCCAAGAGGCAGCCGCAACAGGACATGAATGAATTTTTTGAATAAATCAACACTTAAATGAACCTAAAACAATTATTAAAATTAAAACCATGTTTGTTTGAATAATCAACCTTAAAAGATTCCAAAAATTGTTATTTTTACTTTTTCCCACTAAATCAGGGAATGTTTGCAATGTTGTTAATTAAATCCCAATGTGATTTGATTCAATTAGCTGTGATTGGAACCCTGAATATGTGACAAAAACATGTAAACAAAGGTGATAAAGAGACATTATAGAGAAGAGGAGGTCAGATAATTGGATCAGAGCTGTTATCTCTGCTCTGGAGAGGCAGCCTTGTAAATAATCGCAAATCCCTTGTTCAACAACTGACAAAGACTGGACTGAATTGAATCAAACTGTGATGTGATCATGTGAGTTTATCTTAATAATCAGAAATGTTTGAGAGTGACCCAAAGCTACTAATGAGGGTTTCTAGAATGAACGGAAAACACAGATAGCCGCTAACCTATTTAATTAATTAATTAAAAATTGTGAAACCTCTGCATGAATCAGTCATTCAGCAAATAAAATCCAGACCCGGAAATTAAAATAAAAAGACTCAACGTGGAAGATATTTGCAGAAAGAATAAATGTCGCCACAATTAAACAAAAACCTGTTTGACGTTTTACTTTACAAATAAAATACATTTTCCATATCAGATCCAGAAGGCCGCATATTCAGCTTCAAGCTAGAACTGTGCAACAAAATCAGCTTTATTTATATTTTAATTTAGAAAAAAGCTGATTTTGAGGGGAATTGGCACCTTGTAAGTTTGTCATGAGTTATTTAATAAAACAGATATATTAATCGTTTACCTATTAAAAACTAATTTGACTATTTTTTACATCCTTGAAGAGTTTAGCTCTTTTTTACGTGTTTTCAGTTATTTGTTGCGTTGCTGCTTAACTTTTTGTTGCTTTGTGCGTTATTTATTTATTTATTTACTTACTTATTCGTTGATTCGTTTAATAAATATGTTAAACCGGAAGCGATGTTCTCCACAAGTTTTAACAATATAGTTGTATATTTTTTTACTGTGACAATAAACTCGATGTGTCTTGAATTGTGTGACCGCTAGTCTGCCTAGGCCTAAAGTACAATTTTACCTAGAAAACGAGTTTTTTTTTTGTGTCCTGGACGTTTTTGGTATTTTTAATAATATTTGTTTATTTATTTATGCATTATTAATTTCATAATCCATCCTTGGTACTTCAGGCCCTGTGAATGTGGGTTTCATCAAGGTGCATCGTTTTTCTATTTTCGCGTAAATGACAAAACATTTAATTATAAGCTAAAGTCAACTAAATAGGTTTTTCAGCCATCTTCCTCATATTTCGCTGCATTTACAAATGTCAGTGTCTGTGTTTTGTTTAGGAAGATTTAATGACTCTTTGGGGCAAATCTTTGGACTTCCATGCGCCCAACATAAAAATATTATAATTTCTTCATCTGAAGAGAGAAAAAGTGAGGCAAAAACACAATATTTACTTTGAATATCTTTTAACTCAGTTTTAAACCAATATTCTCTCGCTTACCTATACTGTTTGGGTGCCGCGTCGAGCCTGGGGCAGTCCCGGTTTGGAGACCGTGCAGAACCGGACTATCGAAGGGAGACGCCGGCCACGTTCCGCCCACGTTGGGGCTCATGTAGGCTGAATACGGGCTGTGATAGGAGCCGCTGAGGCCCCGGGGACCGTAGTGCTCCCTCCCGTTGGTGGAGATATTCAGCGGACTGCTGTAAGACTCCTGTGCCGTGGCCACCCCGGAGGTCAGAGGCGGACTGGTGGAGA